>NC_089503.1:303634536-303978286 GCF_036850995.1 Saccopteryx leptura
TTTAAAATTTTTATTTAGATGATTAAATTTAATAGGGTGACATTAGTCAGCTAGATTTTGGGCAAATATCTCCACATCATTTGGACAGTCGATTATGTTGTATGCCCATCACCCAAAGTCTAACCATCCACCATTACCTTATATTTGTCCTCTTTATGTCCTTCCTCCTCCCCCAACCTCCTGTCTCTCCTCCCTTCCCCTTCCCCTGGTAACTACTGCACTCCTATTTATGTCTATGAGTCTCAATTTTGTGTTCCACCTATGTATGGAATCATACAGTTCCTAGCTTTTTCTGATTTACTTATTTCACTCAGTTAATGTTATCAAGGTCCATCCATGTTGTTGTAAATGATACTATGTCACTGTCTCTTATGGCTGAGTAGTATTTCATTGTATATATGTACCATATTTTCTTTATCTAATCTTCTGTTGAACAGCACTTTGGTTGTTTCCATGTCTTGGCTGTTGTGAATAATGCTGTGATGAACATGGGCATACATGTTTCTTTAAGTACCCATTTTTTTGAGTTTTGGGGGTATATACTCAGTAGAGGAATTGCTGGGTCATATGGTAGTTCTATTCTTAATTTTTTTAGGAACCATCATACTTTCTTCCATAGTGGTTGTACTAATTTACATTCCCACCAACAGTGAATGAGGGTTCCTTTTCTCCACAGCCTCTCCAACACTTGTTATTACCTGTCTTGTTGATAATAGCTAGTCTAACAGGTGTGAGGTGGAATCTCATCACAGTTTTGATTTGCATTTCTCTAATAGTTAGTGAAGATGATGAGCATCTTTTCATATATCTATTGGATATTTGTATTTCTTCTTGGGAGAAGTATCTATTCATGTTTTCTCCCCATTTTTTTACTGGATTGCTTATTTGTTCTTTATATATTTTGGATATTAACCCCTTATCTAAGCTGCTGTTTGCAAATATCATCTCCCATTAAGTTGGCTGTCTGTTTTGTTGTCAGTTTCTTTTTCTGTGTAGAAGCTTCTTTGTTTAATATAATCCCATTTGTTTATCTTTGCCTTTACTTCCCTTGCCTTTGGGGTCAAATTTATAAAATGTTCTCTATGGCCAAGGTGCATGAGTTTAGTACCTATGTTTTCTTCTATGTAATTTACTGTTTCAGGTCTTATATTTAAGTCTTTGATTCATTTTGAATTAATTTTTGTGCAAGGGGACAAACTATAGTCAAGTTTTATTCTTTTGCATGTGGCTTTTTAATTTTCCCAGCACCATTTATTGAAGAGGATTTCTTTTCTTCATTGTGTGTTTTTGGATCTTTATCCAAGATGATTTTCCCATATATATGTGGTTTTATTTCTGTGCTCTCGATTCTGTTCCATTGGTCCGTGTGTCTATTTTTCTGCCAATACCATGCTGTTTTGATTATCGTGGCTCTGTAGTATAATTTAAAGTCAGGTATTGTAATGCCTCCAGCTTTGTGTTTTTTTCTCAGTAACTCAGTATTACTTTGGTTATTCAGGTTTTTTATGGTTCCATACAAACCTGATGATTTTTTGTTCCATTTCTTTAAAAAAATGACGTTGGAATTTTGATGGGAATTGCATTAAAGTTGTGTATTGCTTTGGGAAATATGACCATTTTAACTATATTTATTCTTCCTATCCACAAACATGGGATATTTTTTCATTTCATTGTCTTTTTTGATTTCCTTTAATAATGCTTTGTATTTTTCTGTATATATTTATTATTCTGTTTATATTCCTTGTTATGTTTACTCCTAGGTATTTTATTTTATTTTATTTTTGTAGCAACTGTAAAAGAAATTATTTTTTTAGTTCATTTTCTGAAGTTTCATTGTTGGTGTATATAAAAGCAATAGATTTCTGTATATTAATTTTGTATTCTTCAACCTTACGGTATTGGTTTATTGTTTCTAGTAGTCTTTCTGTGGAGTCTGTGGGTTTTTCTATATACAGGATCATGTCATCTGCAAAAAGTAAAACCTTTGCTTCTTCTTTTCCAATATGAATGCCTTTCATTTCTTTCTCTTGTCTGATTGCTCTGCCTAGAACTTCCAGCACTATGTTGAATAGGAGTGGAGAGAGTGGGCAACCTTGTCTTGTTCCTGATTTTAGAGGAAAAGTTTTCAGCTTTTTACCATTTAGTGTGATGTTAGCTGATGGTTTGTTATATTTGGCCTTTATTATGTTGAGGTATTTTCCTTCTACACCTATTTTATTGAGTGTTTTAAACATAAAAGGATGTTGTATTTTTATCAAATGCCTTTTCTGCATCTATTGATAGGATCATATGGTTTTTGTTCTTTGTTTTGTTGATATTGTGTATTATGTTAATTATTTTATGTATGTTGAACCATCTTTGTGCTTCTGGGATGAATCCCACTTGATCATGATGCATTATTATTTTAATGTGTTGTATTCAATTTGCTAGTATTTTGTCTAGAATTTTTGCATGTGTATTTATTAGAGATATTGTTCTGTAGTTTTCTTTTTTTGTATTGTTTTTACTAGGTTTTGGTATAAGGGTTATGTTGGCCTCATAAAATGTGTTTAGAATTATTGCTTCTTCTTCAATTTTTTGGAAGACTTTGAAAAATAGGAACCAACTCTACTTTGAATGTTTGGTAAAATTCACTAGTGTAGCCATCTAGCCCTGGACTTTTATTGGGGGGAGGTTTTTGATAGTTGTTTCTATTATTTCCCTGTTTATGGGTCTATTTAGGCTTTCCACTTCTTTGTGATTCAGTGTAAGAAGATTGTACAGTTCTAGAGATTTATTCATTTCTTCTAGATTGTTGAATTTGGTGGCATATAGGTTTTCATAGCATTCCACAACAATCTTTTGTATATCTATCTGTGGTAATTTCTCCTCTTTCATTCTGAATTTTGTTTATATGAATGAGTCCTTTCTTTTTTTTCCTTAGTGAGTTTTGCCAGGGGGTTGTCAGTTTTGTTGATCTTTTCAAAGAATCAGCTCTTTGTTGTATTACTGTATTTCCCCATGTATAAGACATGCCTTTTTTGGAAAAATTTGGGGTCTAAAAACTGGGTGTGTCTTATACAGTGATTGTAGATTTTTTTACTTGCATTTTCCGCTTTTTCACGCTTAGTTTTTGCGCTCATTGTTGAAGACAGTGATTTGTCATCAGATACAGATAAGGACAAGCTAATGGATGGGAGTTTTGACAGTAATGAAGAGTTGTATAAATTTGTGTGTGTGTGTGTGTGTGACAGACAGACAGAAAGGGAGAGAGATGAGAAGCATCAATTCTTTGTTGTGGCACCTTAGTTGTTCATTGATTGCTTTCTCATATATGCCTTGATTGGGGGGCTACAGCAGACTGAGTGACCTCTTGCTCAAGCCAGTGACCTTGGGCTCAAGCTGGTGAGCCTTGCTCAATCTAGACGAGCCTGCACTTAAGTCTGCGACCTTGGGTTTTGAATCTGGGTCCTCCGCATCCCAGTTCAACACTCTATCCACTGCACCACCACCTGGTGAGGCAAGAGTTGTATAAATTTTATGATGAATAAAACTTGAGTTCGCCTGACCTGTGGTGGCGCAGTGGATAAAGCGTCGACCTGGAAATGCTGAGGTCGCCGGTTCGAAACCTTGGACTTGCCTGGTCAAGGCACATATGGGAGTTGATGCTTCCAGCTCCTCCCCTCTTCTCTCCCTCCCTCTCTCTCTCCTCTCTAAAAATGAATAAATAAAATAATAAAAAAAACAAAACCTTGAGTTCAATAACATTATGTAATATATATATATTTTATTTTGGGCCCCAAAATTAAGGTGTGTCTAAATATGTGGGCATTTTATACATGGGGAAATATGATAATTTTTTCAATGTTTTTCTGTTCTCTATTTCATTTACTTCTGCTCTAATCTTTATTATTTTCTTTCTTCTGTTGGTTTTAGGTTGCCTTTGTTCTTCTTTTTCTAGTTCCTTAAGATGTGATGTTAAATTGTTTACTTCAGCTCTCTCTTTTGTTTTTTGATATAAGCCTGAAATATGAACTTTCCTCTTATTACTGCTTTTGCTGCATCTCAGAGATGCTGATATGTCGTGTTGTCATTTTCGTTTGTATATATCTTTTGATCTCTGCTTTTATTTCTTCTTTGAACCAGTTATTTTTCAGAGTATGCTCTTTAATTTCCACATTTTTGTCTGTTTGTTTACTTCTTTTTTTGCAGTTGAATTCCAGTTTCAAAGCCTCATAGTCAGAGATTATGCTAGATATAATTTCAATCTCTCTGAATTTGTTGATGTTAGCTTTGTGGCCCAACATATGGTTTATTCTTGAGAATGTTCCATGTACACTGACATTCTAGGATAAAATGTCTTGTAGATATCTATTATATCTATTTGTTCTAGTGTTCACTTAAAGTCAATATTTTTTTATTGATTTTCTGTTTGGATGAACAATCTAGAACTATCAGAGGTGTATTGAGATTTCCAAGTATGATTGTATTTTTTTTGGTTTCTATTTTTAGATCAGTTAGTAAATGTCTTATATATTTTGGTGCTCCCTGGTTTGGTGCACATATATTAAGAAGTGTTATGTCTTCTTGATACAATGTCCCCTTTATCATTATGAAATGACCATCTTTGTCTCTGGTTATCTTTTGTATGTCATAGTCAGCATTGTCAGATATGAGTATGGTTACACCTGCTTTTCTTTGGATATTATTTGTTTGGAGAATTGTTTTTCATTCTTTCACTTAGAATCTACTTTTTTTCCTTGTAGCTTAGATGTGTCTTTTGAAGGCAGCATGCAGTTGGGTTTTGCTTTTTGATCCAATCTGCTACTCTGTGCCTCTTTATTGGTGAGTACAACCCATTTACATTTAATGTTATTATTGAAACTTGAGGGTTTTCTATTACCATTTTATATATTGCTTTCTGATAGCTCTGTGTCTTGTTTGGTTCTTCTCTTTTGTTTTTTTGTCATTTGGTTTTGTTTGGTGGTATTTCATACTTCTTTCTTCTGTTTCCTATTTTTTTTTAATAATTTTATTTTTTTTAATGGGGCAACATCAATAAATCAGGATACATATATTCAAAGATCAACAAGTCCAGTTTATCTTGTCTTCAATTATGTTGCATACCCATCACCCAAAGTCAGATTGTCCTCTGTCACCTTCTATCTAGTTTTCTTTGTGCTCCTCCCCCTTTCCCTCTCCCTCTCCCCCCTCCCCCCGTAACCACCACACTCTTATCAATGTCTCTTAGTTTCACTTTTATGTCCCACTTACGTATGGAATAATGCAGTTCCTGGTTTTTTCTGATTTACTTATTTCACTTCGTATAATGTTATCAAGATCCCACCATTTTGCTGTAAATGATCCGATGTCATCATTTCTTATGGCTGAGTAGATTCCATAGTGTATATGTGCCACATCTTTATCGAGTCATCTATTGAAGGGCTTTTTGGTTGTTTCCATGTCCTGGCCACTGTGAACAATGCTGCAATGAACATGGGGCTGCATGTGTCTTTACGTATCAATGTTTCTGAGTTTTTGGGGTATATACCCAGTAGAGGGATTGCTGGGTCATAAGGTAGTTCTATTTTCAGTTTTTTGAGGAACAACCATGCTTTCTTCCACAATGGTTGTACTACTTTACATTCCCACCAACAGTGTATGAGGGTTCCTTTTTCTCCACAGCCTCTCCAACATTTGCTATTACCAGTCTTGTTAATAATAGCTAATCTAACAGGTGTGAGGTGGTATCTCATTGCCGTTTTGATTTGCATTTCTCTAATAACTAATGAAGATGAGCATCTTTTCATATATCTGTTGGCCATTTGTACTTCCTCCTGGGAGAAGTGTCTGTTCATGTCCTCTTTCCATTTTTTTATTGGATTGTTTGTTTGTTTGTTGTTGAGTTTTATGAGTTCTTTGTATATTTTGGATATTAGGCCCTTATCTGAGCTGTTGTTTGAAAATATCATTTCCCATTTAGTTGGCTTTCTGTTTATTTTGTTATCAGTTTCTCTTGCTGAGCAAAAACTTTTTAGTCTGATGTAGTCCCATTCATTAATTTTTGCCTTCACTTCTCTTGCCATTGGAGTCAAATTCATAAAATGCTCTTTAAAACCCAGGTCCATGAGTTGAGTACCTATGTCTTCTATGTACTTTATTGTTTCAGGTCTTATGTTTAGATCTTTGATCCATTTTGAGTTAATTTTAGTACAGGGGGACAAACTGTAGTCCAGTTTCATTCTTCTGCATGTGGCTTTCCAGTTTTCCCAGCACCATTTATTGAAGAGGCTTTCTTTTCTCCATTGTGTGTTCTTGACCCCTTTATCAAAAATTATTTGTCTATATATATGTGGTTTTATTTCTGGACTTTCTATTCTGTTCCATTGGTCTGAGTGTCTATTTTTCTGCCAATACCATGCTGTTTTGATTGTCGTGGCCGTATAATAGAGTTTGAAGTCAGGTATTGTAATGCCCCCAGCTTCATTCTTTCTCTTTAGGATTGCTTTGGCTATTCGGGGTTTTTTATACTTCCATATAAATCTAATGGTTTTTTGCTCTATTTCTTTAAAAAATGTCATTGGAATTTTGATGGGAATTGCATTAAATTTGTATATTGCTTTGGGTAATATAGCCATCTTGATTATATTTATTCTTCCTAACCAAGAACAAGGAATATTCTTCCATCTCATTATATCTTTTTTGATTTCTCTTAACAATGGTTTATAGTTTTCATTATAGAAGTCCTTTACATTCTTTGTTATGTTTATTCCTAAGTATTTTATTTTTTTTGTTGCAATTGTGAAGGGGATTATTCTTTTGAGTTCGTTCTCAAATGTTTCATTGTTGGCATATAGAAAGGTTATTGACTTCTGTATGTTAATTTTGTATCCTGCGACCTTACTGTATTGGCTTATTGTTTCTAGTAGTCTTTTTGTGGATTCTTTGGGGTTTTCGATGTATAGGATCCAATCATCTGCAAAAAGCGATACCTTTACTTCTTCTTTTCCGATATGGATGCCTTTTATTTCTTTGTCTTGTCTGATTGCTCTGGCTAGAACCTCTAGTACCACATTAAATAAGAGTGGAGAGAGTGGACAACCTTGTCTTGTTTCTGATTTAAGGGGGAAAGCCTTCAGTTTAGTGCCATTTAATATGATGTTAGCTGATGGTTTATCATATATGGCCTTTATCATGTTGAGATATTTTCCTTCTATACCCATTTTGTTGAGAGTCTTAAACATAAAATTGTGTTGTATTTTATCGAAAGCCTTTTCTGCGTCTATTGATAAGATCATGTGGTTTTTGTTTTTTGTTTTGTTGATATGGTATATTATGTTAACTGTTTTACATATCTTGAACCATCCTTGAGATTCTGGGATGAATCCCACTTGATCATGATGTATTATTTTTTTTAATATGTTGTTGTACTCAATTTGCTAGTATTTTGTTTAGTATTTTAGCATCTGTATTCATTAGAGATATTGGTCTGTAGTTTTCTTTTTTTGTGCCATCCTTGCCTGGTTTTGGTATGAGGGTTATGTTGGCCTCATAAAAGGTGTTTGGAAGTATTGCTTCTTCTTCAATTTTTTGGGAGACTTTGAGTAGAATAGGAACCAAGTCTTCTTTGAATGTTTGATAAAATTCACTGGTATAGCTCAGGGCCTGGACTTTTATTTTTGGGGAGGTTTTTTAATGGTTTTTTCTATTTCCTCTCTACTAATAGGTCTGTTTAGGCTTTCTGCTTCTTCTTGACTCAGTCTAGGAAGGTTGTATTGTTCTAGGAATTTATCCATTTCTTCTAGATTGTTGAATTTAGTGGCATAAAGTTTTTCATAGTATTCTACAATAATTCTTTGTATATCTACGGAGTCCGTGTTGATTTCTCCTCTTTCATTTTGGATTTTGTTTATATGAGTTCTTTCTCTTTTTTCCTTGGTAAGTCTTGCCAAGGGTTTGTCAATTTTGTTGATCTTTTCAAAGAACCAGCTCTTTGTTCTATTAATTTTTCCTATACTTTTTCTGTTCTCTATTTCATTTATTTCTGCTCTGATTTTTATTATCTCCTTTCTTTGGCTGGTTTTGTGTTGTCTTTGTTCTTCTTTTTCTTGTTCCTTAAGGTGTGAAGTTAAGTGGTTGGGCTCTCTCTTGTTTGTTCATATATGCCTGAAATGATATGAACTTCCCTCTTATCACTGCTTTTGCTGCATCCCATAGATTCTGATATGTCGTATTGTCATTTTCATTAGTCTGTATATATCTTTTGATCTCTGCACTCATTTCTTCTTTGACCTATTCATTTTGTAAAAGTATATTGTTTAGTTTCCACATTTTTGTGGGATTTTTTTCCTCTTTTTTGCAGTTGAATTCTAGTTTCAAGGCTTTATGATCAGAAAATATGCTTGGTACAACTTCGATTTTTCTGAATTTGCTAATGTTGTTTTTGTGGCCCAATATATGGTCAATTCTTGAGAATGATCCATGTACACTGGAGAAAAAAGTATACTCAGTCACTTTGGGATGAAATGTCCTGTAGATGTCTATCATATCCAGGTGCTCTAGTGTTTTGTTTAAGGCCACTATATCTTTGTTGATTCTCTGGATGACCGATCTAGAGCCGTCAGCGGTGTATTGAGGTCTCCAAGTATGATTGTATTTTTGTCAGTTTTTGTTTTAAGGTCAATAAGTAGCTGTCTTATATATTTTGGTGCTCCTTGGTTTGGTGCATAATATTAAGAATTGTTATGTCTTCTTGATTCAGTGTCCCCTTAGCCATTATGAAATGGCCATTTTTGTCTCTGAGTACTTTTGCTGTCTTGTAGTCACCATTATCAGATATGAGTATTGCTACGCCTGCTTTTTTTTTGGATGTTATTTGCTGGAGTATTGTTTTCTAGCCTTTCACTTTGAATTTGTTTTTATCCTTGTTACTTAGATGAGTTTCCTGTAGGCAGCATACAGTTGGATTTTCTTTTTTAATCCATTCTGCTACTCTGTGCCTTTTTATTGGTGAGTTTATTCTGTTTACATTTAGTGTAATTATTGACACTTGTGAGTTCCCTATTGCCATTTTATATATTGCTTTCTGTTAGTTTTGTGTCTTGTTTGATCCTTCTCTTTCGTTTCTCTATCTTTTGTTTTTATTTGGTTGTATTCCATACATCTTTCCTCTGTTGCTATCTTTTTTATCTCATGTGCTTCTGTGGTGGTTTTTTCAATGGTGGTTACCTTTAAGTAATGAAAACGGTTCCTACCCTGTTCATTGTAGTGCACTATTTTGTGAGTACTTTTGCACTCCATCGTCCTTTGCTACTGTTAATCTCCATCTTCTCCCCCCTTTCTTTTTGTTGCTGTCACAGTTTAAATTTGGTTTTATTGTGTTCTTCTTGGAGCTTTTACTTGTGGCTCTGTTTTTTTTTGTTCTTTGTATCTGATTGGAGAACCCCCTTTAGTAATTCCTGGAGTGGGGGTTTTCTGATGATAAATTCCCTCAATTTTCTGTATTTGTGAATGTTTTTATTTCTCCTTCATATTTGAAGGATAGCTTTGATGGGTATAGTATTCGTGGCTGAAAGTTCCTCTCTTTCAGGACTTTAAATATTGGGGTCCACTCTCTTCTACCTTGTAGAGTTTCTGCTGAGAAATCTGATGATAATCTAATGGTCCTTCCTTTATATGTTGTATTCTTCTTTTCCCTGGCTGCCTTGAGAATTTTTTCTTTGCCATTGGTTTGTGCCAATTTCATTATGATGTGCTTTGGAGTAGGTTTGTTGAGGTTAAGAAAACTCAGGGTTCTGTTTGCTTCTTGAATTTCAGGCTTTAGTTCTTTCCACAAGCTTGGGAAGTTCTCATCTATTATTTGTTTGAGTATGTTCTCCATTCCATTTTCTCTCTCTTCTCCCTCTGATATGCCTATTATTCTTATGTTATTCTTTATGATGGAGTCAGGTAATTCTTGTAGGGCTATCTCATTTTTTAATTTTTGAGTCTCTTTCTTCTTCTCTCTGTTGTGCCTCAAGTTGCTTGTCTTCTATTTCACTAATCCTGTCTTCTATCTGACCTGTTCTATTAGCTAAGCTTGTTACCTCGTTTTTCAGCTCGTGAATTGAGTTTTTCATCTCTGTTTGATTTGTTTTTATAGTTTCAATTTCCTTGGACATATATTCTTTGTGTTCATTGAGTTGTTTTCTGAGCTCCCTAACTTGCCTTTCTGTGTTTTCTTGTATATCTCGGAGGATTTTTAGGATTTCTATCTTGAATTCTCTGTCATTTAGCTCCAAGGTTTCCAATATATTAAATTTTTTCTCCATAGATTTTTCCTCATCTATCTGTGTTACCTCTCTTTCTTTTGTATCCATGATATTCGATTTTCTCTTCCTTAATGGCATGTGAGGGTGGTTTTGTTGATAGTATTAATGAGATTTAAGAAAGAATAAAAAGTTAAAAAAATAAAAAATCGAAAAAATTTGTTTTTTTAAAATTAATAATGAAATAGTGAAAAATAAAATTAAATAAAAATTAAAAAATGGAAATTATTTCCCCCCCTCCTTTTTTCCTCTCCTCTCCTCTCCCCTCTTTCTTGAGAAAATCTTGTGGTGAACTGTGAATTATATTGTATTTAATAGAACAAACAATGCCTGTAATGGAGGGCCTAAATTGGGGAAAAGTAATAAAGGGGCAAGGAAAAAAAAAAAAATAAATAAATAAATAAAAGGGGGTGTATGGACCCACAAAAAGCAAATAAGGAAAAAATTTGGATCAAGAATAAAATGATTTGCATTTAGGTGTTGGTTGACTAAGAGTTATGATGAGAGGAATAAGAGGGAAACAGGAAAATGGGGGAACAAATTAAAAAATTAGTATTGTATTTAGTGGAAGAAGAGCTTGATAAAATGGAGAGACAGGGATGGGAGCACTGCTAGTGAGTTAAAAAGGTGAAGTAAAAATCCCCCAAAATGCCACAAACATAAGTTTGCGTCCCAGATAAGATAATTTGTTTGTTATTGAGGTTTGAATGAGAGGAGACGTAAAGGAAAAAGGAAGAAACTAATATAGAGGGAGAAAAGAAAGAGAGAGAGAGAGAAAAAAGAGGGAACCACTAAAAGAAGAAAAAAGAAATAAGAGGAGAGAGAGAGAGAGAGGGTTAAGGGTTTTGGAGTGCAAATCTCATAGAGAGAAAGGAAGAGGAAAGAAAAGATAATGGGACTTGTAACACTTATGGGTAGTGTAGTTCAAGGAGACGAGAGAGTAAGACTGGTAGAGAGTTAAACGACCAAATTGGAGGAGGAAAAAAAAATCAAGAATGAAGAAAAGAGAAACAAATGAACAAATATAATAAAATGGGATATGTTATAAAGTCTGCGGATTATTCTTGATTTTGAGAGGTTATCTTCTTGCTTTTTCTTTTCTCTCCCTCTTCCTGGTCAGTGACCCTGTACCCCGGGTTCTGCCCCTTTGTCACGCTCAGGTAGAGGTTTGCAGTTGATAAGTCTCTATGGCAATGTCATGTATTGTGTTTCAGTCTCGTTGGCAGTCGAGGCTCATTAGCATTTATACACTCTGACAGTGAGAGAGTCTGTGTTCCTGGAGCCTCTCTCCTAGTCTTTCCTTCCTCAATTAGTAGCCTGATAATCCAGCTATGGGGTTGCTGCTGCCTCTGCCTGGATAGTAAGAGGCTTAAAGAGCCTGCAACTCCCCACTCTATTCCCACTCAGCGCAGGGCTCTGGGTAAGGCTCAGTCAGTCAGAGCTGCTAGCATAATCAGGCAGGGCTTCCGCCCACTCAAAGACCTCTGGCTCTGCCACTCTGTCCGGTAACACGGGCGGGCACCCACTCCCGGGACACTTGGAGTAAACTCTCGCTCACTATCTGCGCACGCATACCAGGATGTCAGGCCGGAAGTCTTGCCCTCTGAGCGAAAACCCCCGCCCGCACTGAAAAGTTCCAGCGTTGAAATTGGCTCTCACTCTGTCCCCGTGTGCGGCTTTTTCAAGGTGCTGGGGCAGCCCAAGATTCTGCTTTCGGCCCACACAAAGGCCCCTGACTCTGCCCTTCTGTGGAATAACACGGGCTCCCACTCCTGAGGTGCTGGGAGGAGTCTCTTGACCACTCTTCATGCATGCCAACCAGGATATCAGGCCAGCCGCCTCACCCTCTGAGTGAAACCCCTCCTGCACGGACAAGTTCCAGTGTTGGAATTAGTTCTCGCTTCCTTCCTGTGCGCGGCTCCCTCAGGGCACTGGGGCAGCCCGAGATTCCGCTTTTTGGCCCACACAAAGGCCCCTGACTCTGCCCCTCTGTGGGATAACACGGCCAGGCACTGCCAAGGCACTCAGAGGAATCTCTCGCTTACTATCTGCACACGCAGACCAGGATATCAGACCAGCAGCCTCACCCTCTGAATGAAACCCCCTTCTGCACGGAAAAGTTCCAGCGTTGGAATTAGTTCTCACTCCCTCCCCGTGCGTGGCTCCCCCAGGGCGCTGGGGCAGCCCGGAGATTCCACTTTCGTCCCACACAAATGCCTCTGATTCTGCCTCTCTGTGGGACAACACGGGCGCACACTCCCGGGACTCTGGAAGGAATCTCTCGCCCACTATCTGCGCGCGCCGACCAGGAGATCAGGTAAAATGGCTGCTCCACTTGTCTTTCTTTGTCTGGGTTTGGCGCAAGTGTTAGCTGTATTGCCCGGGTTGTCACAGGAACAGTTTTTCCTCGGCTTGGATCTCTGTGCCACAGCCTGGTACAGCTGTTTGTGCCACAGCCTGGATCTATTCACCCCTTTTGCCTGCCTTAGTCTCTATATTTTCAGTTTCCAGTGAAAGCCGCCCTGTTTAGGTTAGTGAGGAAGGCGGAGCATTTCTTACTCCCTATTTCCTTCGGGGTTTGGTTATATATTTAGCCAATTTTTCGCTCGATCATACCTTCAGGTGTATTGCAAAACATCTGGAGGCTCCAAGGATAGGTTTTCCTGTTTCTGGTTGAAGATCTTGTTGAGTTTTGGGGGAGATTTATCGGTATCGCTTCCTACCCTGCCATTACTCTGATGTCATCTCCCTGTTTCTTATTTTTTTAAGCTATGTGTTTCAGTAGTGGCATTTTCAGGAGTGGTTACCATTATGTTGTTAAAATTAAAATGATCATATTCACTAGAGTCCATTTTCTCATGAGTGTTTCTGCACTCCATCCTCTCCTACTGCTGATTTTTGTCTTCTACCCTTTTATGTTGTTGTTGTCACAGATTATCCTTGTTTTTATTGTGGTCTTGTTGAAGCTTTTATTTGTACTTTTGTTTTGTTTTGTTCTTTGTATCTGGCCCCAAAACCCCCTTTAGTATTTCATAAAGTGGGGTTTTCTGGTGATAAATTCTTTCATCTTCTCATGTCTGTAAATGTTTTTATTTTTCCTTCATATTTGAAGGATACCTTTGATGCATATTGTATTCTTGGTTGGTCATTCCTTTCTTTCAGTACTTTAAATGTTGGGGTCCACTCTCTTCTGGTTAGCAGAGTTTCTGCTGAGAAATCTGATGATAGCCTAATGGGCCTCCCTTTATATGTTATAGTCTTCTTTTCCCTAGCTTCCTTGAGGATTTTTTCTTTGTCATTGATTTGTGATAATTTCATTATGATGTGCCATGAAGTAGGTCTGTTTGGGTTGAGGTAATGCTGTGTTCTCATTGATTATTTGAATATGTTCTCCATTCTTTTTTCCTCTCCTCTTCTTCTGATATAGTCATTATTCTTATATTTCTCTTTCTGATGGAGTCAGACAATTCTTGTAGGGCTTTCTTATTTATTTATTTTTATTTGTGAGTCTCACCCTTCTCTCTTAGTATCTCTTGTTGCCTGTTTTCAATGTCACTAATTCTCTCTTCTATCTGGCCTGTTCTATTAGCTAAGCTTGTTACCTTATTTTTCAGTTCATGTATTTAGTTTCTTTTTAAATCTCTGTTTGATTCTTTTTTATAGTTTCAATTTTCTTGGTGAAGTACTCTTTTTGTTTGTTAAATTGTTTTTTGAGCTTACTAAATTGCCTTTCAGTGTTTTCTTGTATCTCATTGAGTATTTTTAGAACTTCAATTTTGAATTCTCTGTCATTTAGTTTCAAGGTTTCCATGTAACTGAGATTTTTTATCACCTATCTGAGCTACATCTTTGTCTTGTGTATCCATGATATTTGATTTCTTATTTCTTGATGACATTTGAGAGTGGTTTGTTAATAACACTAACAAGAAATAACTAAAAATAAAAATAAAAATTGAAAAAATGAAAATTCTATAAGTACTTATAAGTGGAACAAAAATTACAGAGAACAAGGAGCAGGAACTGAGGAAAAGTAAAAAAGAGAGAAAAAATAAAGTAAAAAGCAAGCAAAACACCACAAAACAAGTATGAGTCCAAAATATAATAATTTGATGAAAAATACATTCAGATGAGAGGAAAAAAAGAAAGAAAAAAAGGAAGAGAAGAGAGAAAAAAGAAATAAAAGAGAAAGTGTCAGAAATTAAACCATCACAAAAAACAAGAATAAAAACTGTAACAACTAAGGATAATGAAGTTCAAGTGGGAAAAAGAGAAAGACAAAAAAGGAAAGAAGAAAAACAATGAGAAAAAGCAAAAATAAAAAGTATTTCCAGTTTTGAGAGGTAACTTTCCTCTTTTTCCAGAAGGTGGCACTGTACTACAAGTTTTGCCTCTGTGAGGTTCTTGGACAGAGATCTACTGAGGCCTCGCTGTGGTAATGATGTAGGTAGGGCCACAGTTGCGTTGGTAGGAGGGGCTTGTTGTTAGGGCTTTGCAATTTTATGGCTCTAGCAATGGCCATCTTAGGTCTTCCCACTCCTCTCCTCATACCCCAACTCACATATTGGGCATGTCTGCCTCTCACAGGAGAGAACGCTCAGAGACTAAGCTGTGGGGGATCCACTACTGCCACTGTTCACACAGCAAGGAAGAATATGCGGGACTTGGGATACTGATGGAGACACAGCCGGGTTGTTCCTCCCATACCACTCAAAACATGGTCCTGAGCCGGGCAGGGGCTGTGGGCTGGGAGCCAATGCCCAAGCTTCAGGAGCGGGGCAGGTAGGGCACAGATCTCAAACCAAACGTGCCTCTGCTCACACAGGCCAAACTCCGCAGGCTGCAGGAACAGATAGAGCACGCTTCAGTGCCCCACTGGCCGATCTCCATGGGCTATTCATGGGCCAATCTTAGGAGCGTGCCACAGGCTATGCATGCGCCCAACATCTGTGATTGCAGATGGAGCCTGGTGATGCTGGGGATGGCAGTGTTCCTGCTCTTGTTTGCACATTGGTCTTACTTCAGCTTCTCCTGTCTGCCCCTCAGTCTCTCCACTTCTTCCAGCTCTGAGACAAAACCAACGCTAAAAGTGCCTCCCTCCTCAGTGAGGAAAGAGAAAAACTTCATCCTCTGGCTTTTTTCCTTCATGAGTGGATTCTATCTTCTACCCACCTTCTCACCAAATCATACCTTTATTTGGTGTGTGTATATTTCAGGTGCTCCTGGGGTTTTCTCTCTACATATAGTTGTTGAGTTTGTTAATATTTCAAGGGGAGAGATTGGGAGTATCTCTCACGCTGCCATTTCTCTCACCTCAGCTGCTCCCAGCGTCCTCAAGTATTTGTTTAGAGGCTCAGCTGTTCCTCTCTTTGACACCTGGGGACAAACCTTGTCTTTCACAGCTGAAGTGGGTGGAACAGTCAAGCAAAGGCTTGACCAGATTTCAAAGCCAGCTCCCAGGAATCCCCCAGAAATTCTTTCCCCCACAGCCCTGCATACCCAAACTCAGAGACACCTTCACCCTCACTTTTAAGCATACAATATTTTACCAGCTAAAATATATAATCTTATCCTTCATTTTATCACTGTTTCCCAATTATAAGTATAATATTTTTATGGTTAATAATGAAGAAAAATATGCAAATAAAAAACTCCTGTCTGTCATTAGTGTACTCTTCTAAAGTCAACCATACTTAATGATTTATTTTTTTAAATTGGATATATTGGGGTGACATTAGTTAATAAAATTATATAGGTTTCAGATGTACAATTCTATAATACATAATCTGTACATTTCACTGTGTATTCACAATCCCAAGTGAACAAACAATTCAATTAAGAAATGAACAAAGGACCTGAATAGACACTTCTTTTAAAAGGACCTATAGATGGCCAATAAGCATATGAAAAAATGCTCAAAGTCACTAATCATCAGAAAAATGCAAATTAAAACCACAATAAGCTATCACTTCACACCTGCCAGAATGATTGTCATTAAGTCAACAAGCAACAAGTGTTGGTGAGGTTGTAGAGAAAAGGAAGCCTTCGTGCACTGCTGCTGGGAAAGCAAATTGGTGCAGCCACTGTGGAAGCAGTATGAAATTGCCTCAAAACATTAAAATTGAAACTGCCTTATGACCCAGCAATTCCTTTTCCGGGAATATAGCCAAGGAAACTCAAAACACTATTTGAAGGAACATATGCACCCTTATTTGAATTGCAGCATTATTTACAATAGCTAAGCTCTAGAACAGCCCAAGTGTCCATCAGTGGACAAATGGATAAAAAACGTTGTGGTATATTCACACAATGGAATATTATGCATCCATAAAATATAAGGAAATCTTACCTTTTGTGACAACATGGATGGATCTAGAGTGCATTATGCTAAGTGAAATAAGCCAGGCAAAAAAAGACAAATACCATATGATCTCACTTATATGTGGAATCTAATGAACACAATAAATTGAGAGAAAAAAAAGAAACAGAGGTAGGGTCACAGGGAACAGATGGGCAGCTGTCAGAGGGAAGAAGGAAGAGGACACTAGATCAAAGAAAGTGAAGGGAATAGCAAAAATTATATGCACATAACACATATATGCAGACAACAGAGGAGCAATAGCCAGAGAGAAAAGGAAGGCAGAGGTAGGGGTGGGAGATCAAAGGGGCAAAAATGGGGATGGAAAGAGACTTTGCATGGGTCATGGAGGGCATAATGCAGTATGTAAAGTGTTTCATATTGAGTGAAACATTTAAAACTATATCAACACAATAAAAAATAATTTTTATTATAAAAAATAAAAATTTTAAACTAAAAAAGTAAACAATTTTAGAGGCAGAATATTTTATCTCGATCTTTTTTGCATTTCTTAATTACAAATGAAGTTAATCTTTTAGTTTAATTTGTCTTTATTTTCATAGAAACTATCATATCTTTAGATCATTTTGAGAACTGTATATCTCATCTGTTTCTTACTAATTTGTAAAAGTACTTTGCATATTTAGGTACTATTTATATCTTATACATATATATGAGAACTATTTTTCCTAGTGTGCTGTGTTTTACCTTTATTTATTTATTCATTTATTTAATGGTGATATAGAAGTTTTTACTTTTTCATGTAGTAAATTTATTACCTTCCTATGATTTCTCTATTTTGTGCTCTGTTTGGAAAGGATTTCCACACTTCAAGATTTTTATTATTCTCCAATATTATATGTAAAGCCAGTAGCCACGGCCACCATCATAGCTGCCTGGCCCATGCAGGTTCGCATTTGCTTCGGACAGATGGTAATGAAACAATGGAGCCAAGAACTGGTGGGCCATTACCTTTTTAATCCTAGCTTGCACCTGCAGGCAAGAAATACACACAGTGGGAAAACACTTCCCTTTCCATTCAGGGCTCCCAAAGCCACTGACGTATCCGAGTTTTTCTAGAATCAAAGGTTTGTACCTCACCAGCCTTATTCACCTCTGTTCCCCATCTCCTTCTCTCTGCACAAACTCTGCACAAACTGACTTCTCCTTCAGCACTCTGCCGTCTTGGCTGCTTCTCCTCTCCTCCATGTGGCCTTTCTCTGCTCTCCTTTATAGTGTAGAAATCAAAACCTTTAATCCAATATACAAACAAGACAGTCTCTGATACAAAGTCACTTATCTGAGGCATAATGGGATTCCTCAGTGCACCACCCCACATGATGCAACAGTCAAGGGTGTGGGGAAAAGCTTAGTCTTAAAACTAAGCCTTAATGACCCTGCCTGCTTACAGCCTGTCCTCCACACCCAATGCAAACTATAAGCGAGCAAACATATATATCATATTTACAAACTTATTTGACCAACATTATAAAATAATACTAAAATTTATTTTATTTAAAAAGTGACATAAGCCCTGGCCCATTGGCTCAATGGTAGAGTGTCAGCCTGGCGTGCGGAAGTCCCGGGTTTGATTCCCAGCCAGGGCACACAGGAGAAGCACTCATCTGCTTCTCCACCCCTTCCCCTCTCCTTCCTCTCTGTCTCTCTCTTCCCCTCCCGCAGCCAGGGCTCCATTGGAGCAAAGATGGCCTGGGCACTGGGGATGGTTCCGTGGCCTCTGCCTCAGGCGCTAGAGTGGCTCTGGTCACAACAGAGCGACGCCCCAGATGGGCAGAGCATCATCCCCTGGTGGGCGTGCCAAGTGGATCCCGGTCAGGTGCATGCGGGAGTCTGTCTGACTGCCTCCCCATTTCCAGCTTCAGAAAAATACAAAAAAAAAAAAAAAAGTGACATAGGTATGGCCAGTGATGGTGCAGTTGATAGAGTGTTAATCTGGGATTCTGATGCCCCAAGTTTGAAACCCCAAGGCCACCAGCTTGAGCACAAGCTCATGCAGCTCGAGTGCAAGCTCACCAGCTTGAGTGCAGGGTCACAGGGTCACAGGCTTGAGCAGGGAATCAAACATAATCCCATAGTCACTAGCTTGAGCCCAAGGTCACTGGTTTGATCAAGGAGACATTGGCTCAGCTGTAGTGCCCCCCCCTCAGTCAAGGCATGTATGAGAAATAATAAATGAACAACTAAAAGTGATATAACTATAAGTTGATGCTTTTCATCTGACTCCTTGTCTGTCTCTCTGTCTCTGTCTCTGTCTTTGTGTGTGTGTCTCTCTCACTAAAAAAGTGACATAAGAATCTAGCTTTATTGTTTTAGAAGTGTTGTTCATTTCTACACATATAATTAAAATATACACCAATTTTGCCCTTCATATTTCTCTTTATGTGTTTAGATTATCACTGTACTATTCATTTACTAGATTAAAGAATTATGTTATTATTACAGTGTCTTAATATTTTATAAGACATATACTTCTTTATTGTTTTTGATTTCCACATTTTGCTCTGCTATCAAGGATTATCAGAAAAATTTAACATTTGATGTCATTCCAAACATATTTTAAAATAGAAATACATTGAATGTATACATTAATTGGGAGAGAAATGGCACTTTCATAATATACAATTCTAATAGTGGTGATTACTGTTAATTTGCATTTTCAGATTCAATCTCTACCCACTTGACCTTGTTCTGTGCCTGAAGAGGCTAAGTAAGCTTTATCGAGAACATCAGTGGTATAGAAGTGGTTTCTTTGTTGTCTGTTTTTCTGGTTAGGATTGACCTTGGAAAGCACATTCAAGAGATAAGAAGGGGGCTTGCCTGTTCAAGGCACATATGAGAGTTGATACTTCCTGTTTCTTCCCCTCTTCTCTCTCTCTCCTCTTTCCCTTTCTCTCTCCTCTCTAAAATGAATAAACAAAATCTTAAAGAGAGAAAGAGAGGGAGAGAGAGAGAGAGAGAGAGAGAGAGACAAGAAGGGGACTGTGTTCTTCTGCTGAAATGTACTGATCTTATCCAAGTCTCTTATAGCTATAGCTATAGTCCCTCTCTGCAGATCTAGTATTGATGAAAGCCCTTGCTCTTTAGGTTTTAAAGTTTGTGAATAATATATACTTCTGTTGGGAAGATAAAATATATTATGCTCACTTTGTAAAAGATGGCACTGCCCACGTGGAAGCCCGTCACCCAGGTGATAATATTAGTTACCCTTCTTGCTTGGGATGGGCGTGATTATGTTAATATGTGTTGGGGGAGGGCTTTTTCACCAAAAGATTTTAAAAGGAAGAGAGATCACATTGTTTTGGGGAAGAGTGATTACATTCTAGGAGAAACCATACTGTAGGAGAGCAGAGAAAGGCCACATGGAGGAGAGGAGAAGTAGCCAAGATGGTGGAGTGCTGAAGGAGTAGCCAGTTTGTGCAGAGTTTGTGCAGAGAGAAGGAGATGGGAAACAGGGTGAATAAGGCTGGTGAGGTAGATACCTTTGATTCTAGGAATCTCGGATAAGTCAGTGGCTTTGGGAGCCCTGAATGAAAAGAGAAGTGTTTTCCCACTGTGTATATTTCTTGCCCACCGGGTGCAAGCTAGGATTAAAGGTGATGGCTCACCAGTTCTTGGCTCCATTGTTTCATTACTGTCTGTCTGAACCTAATGCGAACCTGCACCGGCCAGGCAGCTGTGACTGTGGCCGCGGCTACTGGCTTTATATTATAACTTCAGTAGATGTTTTATTCTAGCTCCATGATGGCTTATTGTAGGAAAATAGCCAGAAATTGGAATACCATCCTGAAACAAGTCTTTGGTGCAGACTTTAGAACGCCAAGTCCTGCGGGGGCAGAACACTACCCCAGCAAGCGCTAATAAGATTGTTTAATGAGGGCCTGTATGGCCAGGAGCCATGGCTGTCACTATCAAAGCAGCCGCCTGGCCCATGCAGGTTCCCATTGGATTCGGGCAGATGGTAAAGAAACGGCGGAGTCGGAGGATGGTGGGCCATCCTATTTATTGGTGTCTCACCAAGACAGGCAAACCACAAAAGAAGACAAGGAAAAAGCAGAAAACCAGCTCTTCCCATGAAGGGCAAGGGATCAGGGAAGCCCCTGCAATCGTGATAGCAGGAACTGTGTCAGCAAGCTCCTGGTCTGTCCCACTTTATAGTGTAGAAAACCAAAATCCCTTAATCCAATATACAAACAAGGAAGTCTCCGATACAAAGTCACTTATCCAAGGCATAATTGGATTCCTCATGAGAGTGCACCACCCAGATCATACAATCAGTCAAGGGTGTGGGGAAAAGCTTAGTCCCAAAACCAAACCCTAGGCTACAACGACCTGGCCTGCTTATAGCCTGTCCCCCACACCCAATATAAGTCACAAGCGAGCAAACATATATATCATATTTACAAACTTATTTGACCAACAGGGCCCTGGCCGGTTGGCTCAGCGGTAGAGCGTCGGCCTGGCGTGCGGGGGACTCAGATTCGATTCCCGGCCAGGGCACATAGGAGAAGCGCCCATTTGCTTCTCCACCCCCACCCCCCTCCTTCCTCTCTGTCTCTCTCTTCCCCTCCCGCAGCCAAGGCTCCATTGGAGCAAAGACGGCCCGGGCTCTGGGGATGGCTCCTTGGCCTCTGCCCCAGGCGCTAGAGTGGCTCTGGTCGCGGCAGAGCGACGCCCCGGAGGGGCAGAGCATTGCCCCCTGGTGGGCAGAGCGTTGCCCCTGGTGGGCGTGCCGGGTGGATCCCGGTTGGGCTCATGCGGGAGTCTGTCTGACTGTCTCTCCCCATTTCCAGCTTCAGAAAAATACAAAAAAAAAAAAAAAAAAAAAAAAAAAAAAAAAAGGATTGTTTTAATGAGAACTTCTGAAACTTTCAACCATTTCCTGCTTATCTGAAAGGTTTTAGGTAATCATCCTTCTCTCTGTTCCTGCGCCTATGCTCTGCTAACCTGCTTGCTGATTAAAGAAACAAATAAATACAATGAGGCTGCAAAGATCTGGGATCTCAGTCCTAAAGGCTGGGATCTTTTCTTTATGTTTGTCTTGTGTGTTTTTTCTTAAGTCCTGCAGCGCCTTCCTTTTATGCACATCCATTTCCGAGCTGGTCTCAGCACCTTATCATCCTTTTTGGTTTCCTTAACCCTGACTGCTGACTGCACCTTTGTAAAAAAGAAGTCTCACTAAACTCCTGTTAATCATCACTTGTGATTATGCCCTGTCCCTGCAGGAACTTTGACTGATATAGTGAATTTGAGATTTCAGAAACTCTTTATACAGTTCATTCTGTGTATATAACCACAGTTTTTTTTTTATTTAATTAATTGTGTTTACATAGATTCTAGGGTCACTCCGAATGCATCCCCTTCCCCCCTATTCCCCTCAACACTCTCTTGCCCCCCTCCCTACAGTACCCTCCCCCCTTTCCCTTCAGGTTTATCCCATCCTATCATCCCCTTTCCCTCTGGTCCTTTTGATCCCTCCTCTGTCTCAATTCCGTTCCTTAGTTCTCATTATTCCTTGGATTCCTCAAATGAGTGAGGTCATATGATATTTTTTTTTCTTTGCCTGACTTATTTCACTCAACATAATAGTTTTCAGGTCCCTCCATATTGTTGCAAAAGGTAATATTTCCTTCTTTTTCATAGCCCCATAGTATTCCATTATATATATGTACCACTGCTTTTTAATCCACTCGTCCACTGATGGACACTTGGGCTGTTTCCAGATCTTCGCTATTGTGAACAATGCTGCCATAAACATGGGAGTCCATTTCTTTTTTTCAGTCAGTGTTAATGTGTCCTTGGGATATATTACTATAAGTGGGATGGCTGGGTCAAAGGGCAGTTCCATTGTTAATTTTTTGAGGAATCTCCATACTGTTTTCCACAGTGACTGCACCAGTCTGCATTCCCACCAGCAGTGCAGGAGGGTTCCCCTTTCTCCACATCCTCGCCAGCATCTATCGTGTGTTGTTTTGTCAATGAGCGCAATTCTGACTGGTGTGAAGTGGTATCTCATTGTGGTTTTAATTTGCATTTCTCTAATGATTAGAGATGTTGAACATTTTTTCATCTGTCTGTTGGCCATCTGTATGTCCTCTTTGGAGAGGTGTCAATTCATTTCTTGTGCCCATTTTTTGATTGGATTGTATTGTCGAATATGTTCTCCCATTCTGTGGTTTGTCTTTTTATTCTGTTCATATTGTCTTTAGCTGTGCAAAAGCTTTTTAGTTTGATAGAATCCCATTTGTTTATTCTGTCTTTTATTTCATTTGCCCGTGGAGATAAGATATTGCTGCGATAGATGTCAGTGAGCTTACTGCCGAAGTATTCTTCTAAGATACTTATGGTTTCACGATTTACATTTAAGTCCTTTATCCATTTTGAGTTTATTTCTGTGCATGGTGTAAGTTGGTGGTCTAGTTTCACTTTTTTGCAGGTAGCTGTCCAGTTTTCCCAACACTATTTGTTAAAGAGACTGTCTTTACTCCACTGTATGCTCTTACCTCCTTTGTCAAATATCAATTGTCCATAAAGATGTGGGTTTATTTCTGGGTTCTCTGTTCTGTTCTATTGATCTATATGACTGTTCTTATGCCAGTACCAAACTGTTTTGAGTACAATGGCCTTGTAGTATAACTTGATATCAAGAAGTGTGATACCTCCCACTTTATTCTTCTTTTTCAAGATTGCTGAGGCTATTCATGCTCTTTTTGGTTCCATATAAATTTTTGGAATATGTGTTCTATATCTTTGAAGTATGTCATTGGTATTTTAATTGGTATTGCATTGAATTTATAAATTGCTTTGGGTAATATAGATATTTTAATTATGTTTATTCTTCCTAACCATGAGCACGGTATATGCTTCCACTTCTTTGTGGCTTCCTTGATTTCTTTTATCAATGTTTTATAATTTTCTGAGTACAAGTCTTTAACCTCCTTGGTTAAATTTACTACTAGGTACTTTTTTGTTGTTGCAATAGCGAAGGGGATTATTTCCTTAATTTCTCTTTCTAATAGTTCATTGTTTGTGTATAAAAATGCCTCTGATTTCTGTGAATTTATTTTATATCCTGCTACCTTGCTGAATTCGCTTATTAGGTCCAGTGGTTTTTTGACTGAGACTTTAGGGTTTTCTATTTGTATATACAGTATCATATCATCTGCAAATAATGATAGTTTTACTTCTTCTTTTCCAATTTGGATGCTGTTTATTTCTTCTTGTTGTCTGATTGCTGTGGCTAGGACTTCCAGTACTATGTTGAATAAGAGTAGTGAAAGGGGACACCCCTGCCTTGTTCCTGATTTTAGGGGAATTGCTTTTAATTTTTGTCCATTAATTATAATGTTGGCTGTGGGTTTGTCATAGATGGCCTTTATCATGTTGAGGTATGTTCCCTGTATTCCCACTTTGCTAAGAGTTTTGATCATAAATGGGTACTGGATTTTATCAAATGCTTTCTCTGCATCTATTGAAATTATCATGTGGTTTTTCTCCTTCCTTTTGTTTATGTGATGAATCACATTGATTGATTTGTGAATATTGTACCAGCCTTGCCTCCCCAAAATAATCCCACTTGATCATGATGTATGATTTTTTTCATGTATTGCTGGATCTGGTTTGCTAATATTTTGTTGAGGATTTTAGCATCTAAATTCATCAAGGATATTGGCCTATAATTTTCTCTCTTTGTGTTGTCTTTGCCTGGTTTTGTAATCAGAATTATGCTCACCTCATAAAAGGAACTTGGAAGTGTTCCTTCCTCTTGAATTTTTTGAAATAGCTTGAGAAGGATAGGAGTTAGTTCTTCTGTGAATATTTGGTAGAATTCATTAGTAAAGCCATCGGGCCCAAGAGTTTTGTTTTTTGGGAGCTTTTTGATAACTGTTTCGATCTCTTTTGTTGTAATCGGTCTGTTTAGGTTTTCTGATTCTTCCAGATTGATATTTGGAAGATTATATGTTTCAAGAAATTTGTCCATTTCACCTAGCTTGTTTAATTTTTTGGCATACAGTTCTTCATAGTATTTTCTTACAATATTTTGTATTTCTGTTGTGTTGGTTGTTATTTCTCCACTCTCATTTCTAATTTTATTTATTTGAGTCCTCTCTATTCTTTTCTTGGTGAGTCTGGTTAAAGGATCATCGATCTTGTTTACCTTTTCAAAGAACCAGCTCTTGGTTTCATTGATCTGCTGCATTGTTTCTTTAGCTTCTATGTCATTTATTTCTGCTCTGATCTTTATTATTTCCTTCCTTCTACTACCTCTGGGCCTTACTTGCTGTTCTTTTTCTAGTTCTTTTAGATGAAGGCTTAGGTTGTTTATTTGAGCTTTTTCAAACTTCTTAAGGAATGCCTGTAGTGTTATGAACTTCCCTCTCAAGACTGCTTTTCTTGTGTCTTAAAAATTTTGAGTTGTTTTTTGCTCATTATCATTTGTTTCTAGGAATTTTTTTTATTTCTTCTTTGATTTCATTGTTAACCCATTCGTTATTTAATAACGTGCTATTTAGTTTCCATGTGTTTGAGTATTTTTCAGTTTTTCTGTTGTGGTTGATTTCTAGTTTCATGCCATTGTGATCAGAGAAAATGCTTGATATGATTTCAATCTTCTTAAATTTGTTGAGTCTCCTTTTGTGTCCTAACGTGGTCTATCTTAGAGAATATGCCAAGAGCACTTAAAAAGAATGTATAATATATATTCTGCTGCCTTACGGTGAAAGGTTCTAAAGATATCTATTAAATCAAGTTGATCTAGTGTATTCTTTAAGTCTGCTGTTTCTTTGTTAATTTTCTTTCTTGAGGATCTACTTAGTGATGTTAGTGGGGTATTGAAATCTCCTACTATTATAGTATTGCTGTTGATCTTGCCCTTTATATCCATCAAAGTCTGCCTTATATATAAATATTTAGGTGCTGCTATATTAGTTGCATAAATATTTATGATGGTTATATCTTCCTGTTGGATTGCTCCCTTTATCATTATGTAGTGACCTTCTTTATCTCTTACTATAGTCTTTGTTTTAAAGTCCATTTTGTCTGATATAAGTATTGATACCCCAGCTTTTTTTTCATTTCCATTTGCATGAAATGGTTTTTTACATCCTTTGACCTTCAGTCTGTGCATCTTTTGTTTTAAGGTGTGTCTCTTGTAGACAGCATATGTATGGTTCCTGTTTTCTTTTTTTTTTATTAATAATTTTATTTTTTTAATGGGGTGACATCAATAAATCAGGATACATATATTCAAAGATAACAAGTCCAGGTTATCTTGTCGTTCAATTATGTTGAATACCCACCACCCAAAGTCAGATTGTCCTCTGTCACCTTCTATCTTGTTTTCTTTGTGCCCCTCCCCACCCCCTTTACCTCTCCCATTCCCCCCTCCCCCCCCCCCGTAACCACCACACTCTTATCAATGTCTCTTAGTTTCACTTTTTTTTTTTTTTTTTTTTTTTTTTTTTTAAATTTTATTTTATTTATTCATTTTAGAGAGGAGAGAGAAATGGAGAAAGAAAGACAGAGAGAGAAAGTGGGAAGGAGCTGGAAGCATCAACTCCCATATGTGCCTTGACCAGGCAAGCCCAGTGTTTCGAACCGGTGACCTCAGCATTTCCAGGTTGACGCTTTATCCACTGCGCCACCACAGGTCAGGCCTAGTTTCACTTTTATGTCCCACCTACGTATGGAATAATGCAGTTCCTGGTTTTTTTCTGATTTACTTATTTCGCTTCGCATCATGTTATCAAGATCCCACCATTTTGCTGTAAAGGTTCCGATGTCATCACTTCTTATGGCTGAGTAGTATTCCATAGTGTATATGTGCCACATCTTCTTTATCCAGTCATCTATTGACGGGATTTTTGGTTGTTTCCATGTCCTGGCCACTGTGAACAATGCTGCAATAAACATGGGGCTGCATGTGTCTTTACGTATCAATGTTTCTGAGTTTTTGGGATATATACCCAGTAGAGGGGTTGCTGGGTCATAAGGTAGTTCTATTTTCAGTTTTTTGAGGAACCACCATACTTTCTTCCATAATGGTTGTACTATTTTACATTCCCACCAACAGTGTATGAGGGTTCCTTTTTCTCAAAAACCTCTCCAACATTTGCTATTACCTGTCTTGCTAATAATAGCTAATCGAACAGGCGTGAGGTGGTATCTCATTGCCGTTTTGATTTGCATTTCTCTAATAGCTAAAGAAAATGAGCATCTTTTCATATATCTGTTGGCCATTTGTATTTCTTCCTGGGAGAAGTATCTGTTCATATCCTCTTCCCATTTTTTTATTGGATTGTTTGTTTGTTTGTTGTTGAGTTTTATGAGTTCTTTGTATATTTTGGATATTAGGCCCTTATGTGAGCTGTTGTTTGAAAATATCATTTCCCATTTAGTTGGCTTTCTGTTTATTTTGTTATCAGTTTCTCTTGCTGAGCAAAAACTTCTTAGTCTGATGTAGTCCCATTCATTAATTTTTCCCTTCACTTCTCTTGCCTGTGGAGTCAAATTCATAAAATGCTTTTTAAAACCCAGGTCCATGAGTTTAGTACGTATGTCTTCTTCTATGTACTTAATTGTTTCAGGTCTTATGTTTAGATCTTTGATCCATTTTGAGTTAATTTTTGTACAGGGGGAGAGACTGTAGTCCAGTTTCATTCTTTTGCATGTGGCTTTCCAGTTTTCCCAGCACCATTTATTGAAGAGGCTTTCTTTTCTCCATTGTGTGTTCTAGGCCCCTTTATCAAAAATTATTTGACTATATATATGTGGTTTTATTTCTGGACTTTCTATTCTGTTCCATTGGTCTGATTGTCTATTTTTCTGCCAATACCATGCTGTTTTGATTGTCGTGGCCCTATAATATAGTTTGAAGTCAGGTATTGTAATGCCCCCAGCTTCATTCTTTTTCTTTAGGATTGCTTTGGCTATTCGGGGTTTTTTATAGTTCCATATAAATCTGATGATTTTTTGCTCTATTTCTTTAAAAAACATCATTGGAAGTTTGATGGGAATTGCATTAAATTTGTATATTGCTTTGGGTAATATGGCCATCTTGATTATATTTATTCTTCCTAGCCAAGAACAAGGTATATTCTTCCATCTCATTATATCTTTTTTGATTTCCCTTAACAATGGGTTATAGTTTTCATTATATAAGTCCTTTACATTCTTTGTTATGTTTATTCCTAAGTATTTTATTTTTTTTGTTGCAATCGTGAAGGGGATTATTCTTTTGAGTTCGTTCTCAAATGTTTCATTGTTGGCATATAGAAAGGCTATTGACTTCTGTATGTTAATTTTGTATCCTGCGACCTTACTGTATTGGCTTATTGTTTCTAGTAGTCTTTTTGTGGATTCTTTGGGGTTTTCGATGTATAGGATCATATCATCTGCAAAAAGTGATACCTTTACTTCTTCTTTTCCGATATGGATGCCTTTTATTTCTTTGTCTTGTCTGATTGCTCTGGCTAGAACCTCTAGTACCACATTAAATAAGAGTGGAGAGAGTGGACAACCCTGTCTTGTTCCTGATTTAAGGGGGAAAGCCTTCAGTTTAGTGCCATTTAATATGATGTTAGCTGATGGTTTATCATATATGGCCTTTATCATGTTGAGATATTTTCCTTCTATACCCATTTTGTTGAGAGTCTTAAACATAAAATTGTGTTGTATTTTATCGAAAGCCTTTTCTGCATCTATTGATAAGATCATGTGGTTTTTGTTCTTTGTTTTGTTGAGATGGTGTATTATGTTAACCGTTTTACGTATGTTGAACCATCCTTGAGATTCTGGGATGAATCCCACTTGATCATGATGTATTATTTTTTTAATATGTTGTTGTATTCAATTTGCTAGTATTTTGTTTAGTATATTTTAGCATCTGTATTCATTAGAGATATTGGCCTGTAGTTTTCTTTTTTTGTGCCATCCTTGCCTGGTTTTGGTATGAGGGTTATGTTGGCCTCATAAAATGTGTTTGGAAGTATTGCTTCTTCTTCAATTTTTTGGAAGACTTTCAGTAGAATAGGAACCAAGTCTTCTTTGAATGTTTGATAAAATTCGCTGGTATAGCCGTCAGGGCCTGGACTTTTAATTTTGGGGAGGTTTTTAATGGTTTTTTCTATTTCTTCTCTACTGATAGGTCTGTATAGGCTTTCTGCTTCTTCTTGACTCAGTCTAGGAAGGTTGTATTGTTCTAGGAATTTATCCATTTCTTCTAGGTTGTTGAATTTAGTGGCATAAAGTTTTTCATAGTATTCTACAATAATTCTTTGTATATCTACGGTGTCCGTGGTGATTTCTCCTCTTTCATTTTGAATTTTGTTTATATGAGTTCTTTCTCTTTTTTCCTTGGTAAGTCTTGCCAAGGGTTTGTCAATTTTGTTGATCTTTTCAAAGAACCAGCTCCTTGTTCTATTAATTTTTTCTATAGTTTTCCTGTTCTCTAATTCATTTATTTCTGCTCTGATTTTTATTATCTCCTTTCTTCGGCTGGTTTTGGGTTGTCTTTGTTCTTCTTTTTCTAGTTCCTTAAGGTGTGAAGTTAAGTGGTTCACTTGGGCTCTCTCTTGTTTGTTCATATATGCCTGAAGTGATATGAACTTCCCTCTTATCACTGCTTTTGCTGCATCCCATAGATTCTGATATGTCGTATTGTCATTTTCATTAGTCTGTATATATCTTTTGATCTCTGCACTTATTTCTTCTTTGACCCATTCATTTTTTAAAAGTATGTTCTTTAGTTTCCACATTTTTGTGGGATTTTTTTCCTCTTTTTTGCAGTTGAATTCTACTTTCAAGGCTTTATGATCAGAAAATATGCTTGGTACAACTTTGATTTTTCTGAATTTGCTGATGTTGTTTTTGTGACCTAACATATGGTCAATTCTTGAGAATGATCCATGTACACTGGAGAAAAAAGTATACTCAGTCACTTTGGGATGAAATGTCCTGTAGATGTCTATCATATCCAGGTGCTCTAGTGTTTTGTTTAAGGCCACTATGTCTTTGTTGATTCTCTGTTTGGATGACTGATCTAGAGCCATCAGCGGTGTATTGAGGTCTCCAAGTATGATTGTATTTTTGTCAGTTTTTGTTTTAAGATCAATAAGTAGCTGTCTTATATATTTTGGTGCTCCTTGGTTTGGTGCATATATATTAAGAATTATTATGTCTTCTTGATTCAGTGTCCCCTTAGCCATTATGAAATGGCCATTTTTGTCTCTGAGTACTTTTCCTGTCTTGTAGTCAGCATTATCCGATATGAGTATTGCTACACCTGCTTATTTTTGGATGTTATTTGCTTGGAGTATTGTTTTCCAGCCTTTCACTTTGAATTTGTTTTTATCCTTGTTACTTAGATGAGTTTCCTGGAGGCAGCATACAGTTGGATTTTCTTTTTTAATCCATTCTGCTACTCTGTGTCTTTTTATTGGTGAGTTTAATCCATTTACATTTAGTGTAATTATTGACACTTGTGAGTTCCCTATTGCCATTTTATATCTTGCTTTCTGTTAGTTTTGTGTCTTTTTTGATCCTTCTCTTTCGTTTTCCTATCTTTTGTTTTTATTTGGTTGTATTCCATACATCTTTCCTCTGTTGCTATCTTTTTTATCTCATGTGCTTCTGTGGTGGTTTTTTCAATGGTGGTTACCTTTGAGTAATGAAAAGGGTCCCTACCCTGTTCATTGTAGCAAACTATTTTGTGAGTACTTTTGCACTCCATCGTCCTTTGCTACTGTTAATCTCCATCTTCTCCCCCCTTTCTTTTTGTTGTCACAGTTTAAATTTGGTTTTATTGTGTTCTTCTTGGAGCTTTTACTTGTGGCTCTGTTTTTTTTTTGTTCTTTGTATCTGATTGGAGAACCCCCTTTAGTAATTCCTGGAATGGGGGTTTTCTGATGATAAATTCCCTCATCCTTTCTGTATCTGTGAATGTTTTTATTTCTCCTTCATATTTGAAGGATAGCTTTGATGGGTATAGTATTCGTGGCTGAAAGTTCCTCTCTTTCAGGACTTTAAATATTGGGGTCCACTCTCTTCTACCTTGTAGAGTTTCTGCTGAGAAATCTGATGATAATCTAATGGGCCTTCCTTTATATGTTGTATTCTTCTTTTCCCTGGCTGCCTTGAGAATTTTTTCTTTGCTGTTGGTTTTTGTCAATTTCATTATGATATGCCTTGGAGTAGGTTTGTTGGGGTTAAGAAAACTCAGAGTTCTGTTTGCTTCTTGAACTTGAGGCTTTAGTTCTTTCTACAGGCTTGGGAAGTTCTCATCTATTATTTGTTTGAGTATGTTCTCCATTCCATTTTCTCTCTCTTCTCCCTCTGATATACCTATTATTCTTATGTTATTCTTTTTGATGGAGTAAGATAATTCTTGTAGGGCTATCTCATTTTTTTTAATTTTTGAGTCTCTTTCTTCTTCTCTCTGTTGTGCCTCAAGTTGCTTGTCTTCTATTTCACTAATCCTCTCTTCTATCTGACCTGTTCTATTAGCTAAGCTTGTTACTTCGTTTTTCAGCTTGTGAATTGAGTTTTTCATCTCTGTTTGATTTGTTTTTATAGTTTCAATTTCCTTGGACATATATTCTTTGTGTTCATTGAGTTGTTTTCTGAGCTCCCTAAATTGCCTTTCTGTGTTTTCTTGTATATCTCGGAGGATTTTTAGGATTTCTATCTTGAATTCTCTGTCATTTAGCTCCAAGGTTTCCAGTATATTAAATTTTTTCTCCATAGATTTTTCCTCATCTATCTGTGTTACCTCTCTTTCTTTTGTATCCATGATATTCGATTTTCTCTTCCTTAATGGCATCTGAGGGTGGTTTTGTTGATAGTATTAATGAGATTTAATAAAGAATAAAAAGTTAAAAAATAATAATAAAAAAATAAAAAATCGAAAAGAGTTGTTTTTTCTTTAAAAAATTAATAATGAAATAAAGAAAAATAAAATAAAATAAAATAAAAATTAAAAAAAAAAGGAAATTATTCCCCCCCCTCCTTTTTTCCTCTCCTCTCCTCTCTCCTCTTTCTTGAGAAAATCTTGTGGTGAACTGTGAATTATAACAAACAATGCCTGTGATGGAGGGCCTGAATTGGGGAAAAGTAATAAAGGGGCAAAAAAAAAAAAAAAAGAAAAAAAAGAAAAAAAAAGAGGGTATGGACCCACAAAAAGCAAATAAGGAAAAAATTTGGGTCAAGAATAAAATGATTTGCTTTTAGGTGTTGGTTGTCTAAGAGTTATGATGAGAGGAATAAGAGGAAAACAGAAAAATGAGGGGACAAATTAAATATTTACTATTGTATTTAGTGGAACAAGAACTAGATAAAATGGAGAGCCAGGGATGGGAGCACTGCTAGTGAGTTAAAAAGGTGAAGTAAACCCCCCCCCAAAATGCCACAAACATAAGTTTGAGTTCCAGATAAGATAATTTGTTTTTTATTGAGGTTTGAATGAGAGGAGATGTAAAGGAGAAAGGAAGAAACTAATATAGAGGGAGAAAAGAAAGAGAGAGAGAGAAAAAAAGGGAACCACTAAAAGAAGAAAAAAGAAAGGAGAGAGAGAGAGAGAGAGTTAAGGGTTTTGGAGTGCAACCCTCATAGAGAGAAAGGAAGAGGAGAGGAAAGATAATGGGAGATGTAACACTTATGGGTAATGTAGTTCAAGGAGAGGAGAGAGTAAGACCGGCAGAGAGTTAATTGGCCAAATTGGAGGAGGAAATAAAGTATCAAGAATGAAGATAAGAGAAACAAACAAACAAATATAATAAAATGGGATAGGTTATAAAGTCTGCAGATTATTCTTGATTTTGAGAGGTTATCTTCTTGCTTTTCTTTTCTCTCCCTCTTCCTGGTCGGTGACTCTGTACTCCGGGTTCAGCCCCTTTGGCACGCTCAGGTGGAGGTTTGCAGTTGATAAGTCTCTATGGCAATGTAAGGTATTGTGCTTTAGTCTCGTTGGCAGTCGAGGCTCATTGGCATTTATAGGCTCCGACAGTGAGAGAGTCCGTGTTCCTGGAGCCTTTCTCCTAGTCTTTCCTTCCTCAATTAGTAGCCTGATAATCCAGCTATGGGGTTGCTGCTGCCTCTGCCTGGATAGTAAGAGGCTCAAAGAGCTGGCAACTCCCCACTCTATTTCCACTCAGCACAGGGCTCTGGGTAAGGCTCAGTCAGTCAGAGCTGCTAGCATAATCAGGCGGACTTTCCGCCCACTCAAAGACCTCTGGCTCTGCCACTCTGTCTGGTAACACAGGCGGGCGCCCACTTCCAGGGTGCTTGGAGGAAACTCTCACTCACTATCTGCATGCGCAGACCAGGATATCCAGCCAGCAGTCTCACGCTCTGAGTGAAACCCCCAACCGCATGGAAAAGTTGCAGCGTTGGAATTGAATCTTGCTCCATCCCCATGCGTGGCTTTTGCAAGGCGCTGGGGCGGCCCGAGAATCTGCTTTGGCCCACACAAAGGCCCCTGATTCTGCCCCTCTGTGCGATAACATGGGCGCGCACTGCCGAGGCACTCGGAGGAATCTCTCATTCACTATCTGCGCGCGCAGACCAGGATATGAGGCCAGCCGCGTTTCCCTCTGAGTGAAACCCTCAACCGCATGGAAAATTTCCACCGTTGGAATTAGTTCTCGCTCCCTCCCATGCGCGGCTTTTCCAGGGCGCTGGGGCTGCCCAGAGATTCTGCTTTCGGCCCACAGAAAGGCCTCTGACTCTGCCTCTCTGTGGGGTAACACAGGCACCCACTCCCAGGGCTTAGGAAGAAATCTCTCGCCCACTAACTGCGCACCGACCAGGAGATCGGGTAAAATGGCCGCCCTGCTTGTCTTTCTTTGTTTGGGTTTGGCGCGAGTTTTAGCTTGTATTGCCCGGGTTGCCACAGGATCAGTTTTTCCTCGGCTTGGATCTCCATGCCACAGCGTGGTTCGGCCGTTTGTGCCGCGGCCTGGATCTATTCACCCCCTTTGCCCGCCTCAGTTTCTATATTCACAGTTACCAGAGAAAGCCGCCCTGTTTAGGTTAGTGAGGAAGGCGGAGCATTTCTTATTCCCTATTTACTTCGGGGTTTGGTTATATATTTAGCCAATTTTTCACTCGACCATACCTTTGGGTGTATTGCGAAGCATCTGGAGGCTCCAAGTATAGGTTTTTCTGTTTCTGGTTGAAGATCTTGTTGAGTTTTGGGGGAGGTTTATTGGTATCGCTTCCTACCCCGCCATTACTCTGACGTCATCTCGCTGGTTCCTGTTTTCTTATTGAAGCATCTACCCTGTGTCTTTTGATTGGATCATTTAATCTATTTACATTTAAGGTTATTATTGATATGTAGTTGTTTATTGCCATTTTATTCCTTAAAGCTGTATTCCTCTTTTGCTATATTCTTTTCCCACTTTGATCTGTTTACAACAGGCCCCTTAACATTTCCTGCAGCATTGGTTTGGTTGTAATGAATTCTTTGAGTTTTTTTTTTTTTTTTTTTTGTCTGAGAAGCTTTTTATTTCTCCTTCAATTTTAAATGATAGCCTTTCTGGATAAAGTAGTCTTGGTTGTAGGCTCTTGTTCTGCATTACTTTGAATATTTCTTGCCATTCCCTTCTAGCTTCAAGTGTTTTTGTTGAGAATTTGAATGTCATCCTTATGGGGGCTCCTTTATAGGTGATAGCCTTCTTTTCTCTAGCAGCTTTTAATATTTACTCTTTATTTCTTAGCTTTGGTATTTTAATTATAATGTGTCTTGGTGTAGGTCTTTTTGGGTTTCTCTTTAATGGAGTTCTCTGTGCTTCTTGAACTTGTGAGATCCTTCCTTGAATCAATTTAGGGAAGTTTTCAGCTATGCGTTGATTGAATAAAGTTTCTATCCCTTATTCTTTCTCTTCTTCAGGAACCCCTATGATGAGGATGTTATTTCTCTTCATGTTGTCACAGAGCTCTCTTAGAGTTTCCTCAGACTTTTTGAGTCTCTTTTCTTTTTTCTGCTCTGCTTTCATGCCTTCATTCCAGTTGTCCTCCAACTTGCTGATTAGATCCTCAGCTTCATCTATCCTGCTTTTAATTCCTTCCACTGTGGTCTTCATTTCTGATATTGTGTTTGTCACCTCCAACTGATTCTTTTTTAATATTTCAATGTCCTTTTTTATATTTGCTATCTCTTTATTTAGGTGTTCATAATGACCATCCATTGTTGTTCTAAGATCCCTAAGCATCCTAACAATCATTATTCTAAACTCTGATTCCAGCAGTTTGGTTATTTCCATATCACTCAGTTCCTTTTCTGGAGATTTCTCTTGTGGTTTTATTTGGATTGCATTTCTCTGTCTTCTCATTATATGTCTGTGTTTGAGTGTGTTGTTTGTAGGACTGATTAAGTCTAGGTTTGGTGTTGTCTGCCTCCAATTTTCAGTTGTGTTATTTCTAGGTCTTCTTGGGTTGGCATCAGCTGTTATTTGTAATCCACTTTCATATTTGGGCTGCTTTGAAGTCTTGATTTGTTTGTTTTCTTCTCAGTTGTAGTCTTGTTTACTGATCTCAGCAGGTGGCTTATTTGAAACTGTATCCAGGAATGCAGTAGGTGTAACCTGAGACTCTGAAGGCCTAATCTGCCAGTTACTCTTTCTGGGTCAGGGTGCTTTCTCTGCTTCAGTAGGGGGAGGTGTATCTCAGATCTCCATGGAGATCTGAGTAACTGCTCCCCCCCGCCCCATTTCTTGTTTTCAGCTGTGTCTTGTTGCACTGATTAGAGCTGGATAGATGTCTGGAGATGTATGATCTGGAAGCACTTTAGCCTTGTGTTATGTGGAAGGATCAACCCCTCCCCCAGCTATGGCTGCCTCCAGCACTGGATGAGTCAGCTTCTCAGGTCCTCCTATGCATTCCTTTGCCAGTCACCATCTTTCTCTTTCTCCCCCCTTTCCTTTTGGAAGATAAGCCAGCCCTTTCAACACATCTCATTCCCAGGTCCCCAGGCAAGTGGCTGTGAGCGATATTTACTACTCTTTTCCTTGGAATAAGAGCCCTTCTGGGCTCTCAGCCTCACTCCTCCTTTGTTCTTCCTGTAAGCACGGGAGACTCTCCGCTCCTCGGCGCTCCCTACCAGGCTCAGTGTGGCTTCTTCTTTGCTCCTTGGTTTTTGAGAGCTGGTCTTGTAGTCCAGAGTTGGTTTTCCATGCTGATTGTTCCTAAATTAATTTGTAATCCAGTTTGGTGGTGTGATCTGGGAGTCTGTGCATCTGCCTACTCTGCCGCCATCTTCTCATTTTCTATAACCACAGATCATTATTAAATAATTTAGATGAGAACATTTATTTTCAGACAATAGCCAGGATCTATAAGAGATGCCTTCTTGGTAAGAAGGCATAAAGTAGAGTATCAGAAATCACTACTGAGCTATGATGAAATAAGTTTGAAAATAGTATCACAATATATTTAAACTTGTTGGGTGTTGAATCTATAGATTGTTTTGGGTAGTATGGATAGCAATCTTGAAAAATAAGAATAAAGTTGGAGGAATCATGCTCCCTGATATCAAACTATACTGCAAAGTATTGTAATTAAAACAACATTGTACTGGCATAAAAACAGACATATAGAGCAATAGAACAGAATAAAGAGCCCAGAAAGAAATTCATGCCTTTATAGTCAATTAATATTTGACAAAAGAAGCAATAATACATTATTACAGGAATCAAAGGAGAACAAAAACGCCCAATTTGATGAAGAAAGTAGAATTTATTTAGCTGGAGGAGCAGTGTGATTCCAAAAGAGGCAACCAAACACATGATCCCCAAATTGATTTTCTTACAGGTTATATATCTTTTACAGAATACAGGTTTTTCATGAAAGGGGCTCATGATCCTTTTGTCTAAAAGTATACATCACTCTCATGACTCCAGGATGGGAGGGTGAATTTAGGTGAGGTCAGAGAATAAGTGTTGGAATTTGAAAATTAAGGTCTTGAAAGCTTTTAAGAAAAGAAAAGAGGAAGGGATTTTCAGATAAATTCTATCTTCCTTTCTCTGCTAGCAAGTTGCCTCTTTCAGAGAACTATAGGAAGCAGTTAATCACCTGCAGACTCCCTTCTGCTTGCATCCTCCTGCCTCTTCCTCCTCAGGAAGGAGGGGTAGAGGGCCTGACTTCTCCTTCCTTAATGCAATGGAGTAAATATAAGCTATTCAATAAATGGTGAAGGGAATAATGGACAAATATGTACAAAGAAATGAAACTAGACTACCCTCTCACACCATACACAAGAGTAAACTCAAAATAGATTAAAGACCTAAATTTCAGAATCAAAACCATAAAAATCCTAGAGGAAAAATCTTGGGCATTTGTCAAAGTAATAATTTTTCTGCTGTATCTCCTCTGGGAAAAAAAACAAAATGAAAAATAAACAAATAGGACTGCATCAAACTGAAAAGTGTTTTCTCAGCAAAGAAAGCCCTCAACAGGATGTGACAAGATGGTGATGGAGTAGGTGGATGTACTGTTGGTCAAATAAGTTTGCAAATATGATGTATATGTTTGCTCACTTATAGTTTGCATTGGATGTGGGGGACAGGCTGTAAGCAGGCATGATCCTTATAGCTTAAGGCTTAGTTTTAAGACTAAGCCTTTCCCACCCTTTTTGGTGTGGGGTGTGCACTCTCATGAGAAATCCCATTATGCCTCAGATAAGTGACTTTGTGTCAGAGACTTCCTTGTTTGTATACTGGATTAAAGGTTTTATTTTTATACTATAAAATGGGGCAGACTGGGAGCTTGCTCTCTCTCAGTTCCTGAGATTAGCATTAGAGAGGAGAGCAGATAAAGGCCACGTGGAGGAGAAGTGAAGCATCCAAGATGGCAGAGTGCTGAAGGAGAAGCCAGTTTGTGCAGAGTTTGTGCAGAGAGAAGGAGGTAGGGAACAGAGGTGAATAAGGCTGGTGAGGTAGAAACTTTGATTCTAGGAAACTCAGGTAAGTCAGTGGCTTTGGGAGCCCTGAATGGAAAGGGAAGTGTTTTTCCACTGTATGTATTTTTTGCCCACTGGGTACAAGCTAGGATTAAAGCTAATGCCCACCAGTTCTTGGCTCTGTTATGTCATTACCATCTGTCCGAATCAAATGCGAACCTGCATGTGAATGGCCACAATGGTGGCTACTGGCCTTACCCTTACCAACTTCCACCTCCCAGAACCAAAGTGGATTACAACTTAATTTTAAGAATAATCTGGAAAAACCAACTTTGGATTTAACTAAGAGGATGCTTTAATCAAGGATCACTGAAGAAGCCACACTGAGACTGGTAAGAAAAGTGGAAACGCAGAGAGTGCTGCCTTGCTCCTAGGAGCAAGCAGCATCCCGGAGGGACTCACGTGGTAGAAAATGAGTTTAGTGGAGAGGGGAGGGTCCTGGGCCCCAGGAACGGAGCACCAGCCTGCAGCTCCAGAGCCTAGAAGAGGCGTATGGACAGTATTTAGCTGCTAAAACAAGCCAGGATACTGTTTGCAAGAAAGAGATTTCTCAGACCTAGGGTTTGTCTTAAAGGGTTTGTGCAGAAAACCTCTTTCATAACCACTCACCCGGGGCTTCAGGGGATGGGGTGAGCTGAGAGGAATGAAGTAGGAGGAAGAGAGTGTAATCTAGGAGGCACAGGGAGAAACATTTTGAGGGGCAGCCACCCTAACCACTGGACTGAGTCACTCCCAAAATTCTAAAGTGAAAATTTTTTCTGGAACCAGAAATACCAGCAAAGGGTAGTAGGTTACCAGCCAAAAAGAAGCCCTCTTGCTGCAGTCAGAGAAAAGAATCGCTTAGAAGCAGGGAGCCATCAGGGACACAGTATTGTGTGCTAATATCTGAGCTGCATCAACACCCTCACACTGCTGAGTGCTCAATGGCGGGCGGGCTGTGGGAAACGCAGTCCCATTGGTGGGAGTGAAAGTTGGGGGTGGGCCAAGGCTGCAGCCCAAGCACCAGCTCACTCCTGCCCATGGGAGTGGAAGTTGGATCCAGTGGGAGCACAGTCCCGCCCAATGGAGGCAGAGGCTGAAAGCGACAGCAGCGGCAGAAGGGGCACACAAAAGCGGTCCAACCCATGGCTGTGGGCTGGGCACGTGAGAGTGGTTCTGCCTGCAGTCTCGCCCGCAGGGGCAAGGTGAAAGCCAGGAAACCGACTGAGCTTTGTGGCTGGGTGCAGCAGTGCAGCCCCGCCAGTGGGGCCAAGTTTTGTGACCCTGGAAATCAAGTTCAGTCCTGCCCATGGGGGCAAGGCAGAGGCAGGGGCTGGCCAGGGCTTGCAGCCCAAACACATGAATGCAGTCCTACCCATGGGCAAAGGCTGGGGTTCAGCCCAGGCTGCATCCCAGGCACACAAGCACAGTCTCACTCTTGGGGGAGGTGCAGAGGCCAGGCTGGTCAAGGCTTGCAGCCTGGTACATGAACACAGTCTCGCCAATGGAGGCAAGGCGGAAACTGCATCGACCACTGCAGTAGGCCAGCACCAGCAATGCCTGTGCTGGAATGCCTGAAGTGGCAACAGAGAGGATGGAAGGCCTGCAGACAGACCTCACCTAGGGAACACAGAGGCCATACCCATCAAACTCCTGTGGCCACATCCACTTATACAGACAAAATGGGAAGGCAGAGAAATGCAACCCAAATAAATCAACAACAAAAAAATCACCAGAAAAAAATTTTGAATAAGATAGAAATAACCAAATTACTGGATGCAGACTTTAAAATAATGATGTTAAAATTCTCAAAGATCTTAGAGCAACAATGGATGGACATAAAAAACACCTAAATAAAAAGATAGCAAGTATAAAAAAGAACACTGAAATAATAAGAAGGAATCAGTCAGAAATGACAAATAAAATATCAGAAATGAAGACTACACTAGCAGGAATTAAAAGCAGAATAGATGAAGCTGAGCATCAAATCAGTGAGTTAGAGGACAAGATAAACAAAAGCACAGAGGCCGAGCAGCAAAAGAAAAGAGGCTCAAAAAGTCTGAGGAAACGCTCAGAGAGCTCTGTGACAACATGAAGAGAAATAACATCTGCATCATAGGAGTTTCTGAAGGAGAAGAGAAAGAATATAAGATAGAGAATCTGATTGAAGAAATCATAGCTGAAAACTTCCTTAAGTTTTCTTAACAGGTGATAGTCTTGTTAACTGATCTCAGCAGGGGGCTTCCTTGAAACTGTATCCAGGAATGCTGTGGGTGTAACCTGAGACGCTGAAAGTCTCTTCCACCAACTAATCTCACTGGGGGCAGGGTTTTTTCTCAGCTTCAGTAGGGGGAGGTGTATCTCAGATCTCCATGGAGACCTGAGTTACTGCCCCTCCTCCCCACTTCTTGTTTTCAGCTGTGTCTTGTTGTGCTGATTGGAGCTGGATAGATGTCCGGAGATCTCTGATCCAGAAGCACTTCAGCTCTGTTTTGTGAAAGGTTCAGTCCCTCCCCCAGCTATGGCCGCCTCCAGCACGAATGAGTCAGCTTTTTTATTTCGTTTCTTGCATACCTTAGCCCCTCACAGTCTGTCCCTCTCCCTGTCTTTTCCACTTGGGAGATAAGCTGGTCTTTTCAACCCACCTTACTCCCTGGTTGCCAGGTAAGTGGCTGTGAGCAGTAGTTTCTGCTCTTTTTCCTCTGTGAAATCCTCTCTGGGCTCTCAGCCTCACCCCCCTCCTTCCGTTCCTGTAAGCAGAGGAGATTCAGGCACTCCTTACCAGGATTATTGTGGCTTCCTCTTTGCTCCTTGGTTTTTGAGAGCTGTTCTTGCAGTTCAGTGTTGGTTTTTCATGCTGATTTTTTCTAAATTGATTTGCATTCCAGTTTGGTGTTGAGAGCTGGGCGTCTGTGCATCCGCCTACTCCGCTGCCATCTTCTCTCTCCTTCCTTAAGTTGATGAAGGAAAAAGTCACACAAGTTCAAGAAGCACAGAGAGTTCCATTAAGGATGAACCCAAAAAGGCCAACACCAAGACACATTAATTAAAATACAAAAATTAAGAGATAAAGAAAGAATAGTAAGAGCTATAAGAGAAAAGCAGTCTATTACTTACAGAGGAGCCCCCTTAAGGATGACATCTGACTTCTCAACAAAAAAATTAGAGGCTAGAAGAGAATGGCAAGAAATATTTAAAGTAATGCAAAACAAGAGCCTACAACCAAGACTTCTCTATCAAGCAAGGCTATCATTTAAAATTAAAGGAGAAATAAAAAGCTTCCCAGATAAAATAAACCCCAAGGAATTCATTACAACCAAACCAATGCTATAAGAAATGTTAAGGGGGACTCTAAGATGGCAGCGGAGTAGGCAGACACACAGACGCCCAGCTCTCACCACCAAACTGGAATACAAATCAATTTAGGAAAAATCAGCATGGAAAATGAACTCTGGACTATAAGAACAGCTCTCAAAAACCAAGGAGCAAAGAAGAAGCCACAATAAACCTGGTAGGGAGCACCTGAATCTCCCCTGCTTACAGGAATGGGGGGGGGTGAGGCTGGGCTCTCACTCCAAGGAAAAGAGCAGTAAATACTGCTCACAGCCACTTGCCTGGCAACCAGGGAGCGAGGTGTGTTGAAAAGACCAGCTTATCTCCCAAGTGAAAAGGAAAGAGAGAGGGACAGACTGTGAGGGGCTAAGGAATGCAGGAGATGACCTAAAAAAAAAAGCTGACTCATTCAAGCTGGAGGCGGCCATAGCTGGGGGAGGGACTGATCCTTCCCCACAAAACAGTACTGAATTGCTTCTGGATCAGAGATCTCCAGACATCTCTCCAGCTCCAATCAGCACAACAAGACACAGCTGAAAACAAAAAGCGGGGAAGAGGGGCAGTATCTCAGGTCTCCATGGAGATCTGAGATACACCTCCCCCTACTGAAGCTGAGAAAACACCCTGCCCTCAGAGAGATTAGTTGGTGGAATAGGCCTTCAGAGTCTCAGGTTATACCCATCGCATTCCTGGATACAGTTTCAAGGAAGCCCCCTGCTGAGATCAGTAAACAAGACTATCACCTGTTAAGAAAACAAACAAATCAAGACTTCAAAGCTGCCCAAATCCGAAAGTGGATTACAAATAATAGCTGATACCAACCCAAGAAGACCTAGAAATAACACAACTGAAAACTGGAGGCAGACAACACCAAGCCTAGACTCAACCAGCTCTATAAGCAAAACACCCAAACACAGACATAATGACAAGACAAAAAAGTGCAATCCAAATGAAACCACAAGAGACACCTTCAGGAGATGAACTGAGTGATATGGAAATAATCAAACTTCCAGATGCGGAGTTCAAAATAATGATTGTAAGGATGCTTAGGGATCTTAGAACAACAATGGATGGTCATTATGAACACCTAAATAAAGAAATAGCAAGTATAAAAAAGAATCAGTTGGAGATGACAAATACAATATCAGAAATAAAGACCACAATGGAAGAAATTAAAAACAGGATAGATAGAGCTGAGGATCGAATCAGCAAGTTGGAGGACAACTGGAATGAAGGCATGAAAGCAGAGAAGAAAAAAGAAAAGAGACTCAAAAAGTCTGAGGAAACTCTTAGAGAGCTCTGTTGACAACATGAAGAGAAATAACATCCGCATCATAGGGGTTCCTGAAGAAGAAGAAAAAGAACAAGAGATAGAGACTTTGTTCAATCATATCATAGCTGAAAACTTCCCTAAATTAATGCAGGAGAAACTCTTCCAAGTTTAAGGAGAACAGAGAAATCCATTAAAGAGAAACCCAAAGAAACCTACGCCAAGACACATCATAATTAAAATACCAAAGCTAAGTGATAAAGAGAAAATATTAAAATCTGCAAGAGAAAAAAAAAAGCTATCACCTACAAAGGAGCCCCCATAAGGATGACATCTGACTTCTCAACAGAAACACTTGAGGCCAGAAGGGAATGTCAAGAAATATTCAAAGTAATGCAGAACAAGAACCTACAACCAAGACCACTTTATCCAGCAAGGCTATTGTTTAAAATCAAAGGAAAAATAAAAAGCTTCCCAGACAAAAAACAACTCAAGGAGTTCATTACAACTAAACCAATGCTGCAGGAAATGTTAAGGGGCCTGTTGTAAACAAATCAAAGTGGGAAAAGAATATAGCAAAAAAGGAATACAGCTTTAAAGAATAAAATGGCAATAAACAACTACATATCAATAATAACCTTAAATGTAAATGGATTAAATGATCCAATCAAAGACATAGGGTAGCTGTGTGGATAAGAAAACAGGACCCGTACATATGCTGTCTACAAGAGACACACCTTAGAACAAAAGATACACATAGATTGAAGGTAAAAGGATGGAAAAAAACATTTCATGCAAATGGAAATAAAAAAAAGCTGGGGTATCAATACTTATATCAGACAAATTGGACTTCAAAACAAAGGATATAGTAAGAGATAAAGAAGGCCACTACATAATGATAAAGGGAGTAATCCAAAAGGAAGATATAACTATTATAAATATCTATGCACCTAATATAGGAGCACCTAAATATATAAAGCAGACATTGATGGATTTAAAGGGCGAGATCAACAGCAATACTATAATAGTAGGGGATTTCAATACCCCACTAACATCACTAGATTGATCAGTGGTTCTCAACCTTTCTAATGCCGTGACCTTGCAATACAGTTCCTCATGTTGCGGTGACCCCAAACCAAAAAATAATTTTGGTGTCTACTTCATAACTGTAATTTTACTACAGTTATGATTTGGAATGTATTTCCATTGCTTTAGGCGACCCCTGTGTTTTGGTCATTCGACCCCCGCTGCGGTGGTGATCCACAGGTTGAGAACTGCTGAGATAGATCCTCAAGAAAGAAAATTAACAAAGAAACAGCAGACTTATTGGACACACTAGATCAACTCGATTTAATAGATATCTTCAGAACCTTTCACCCTAAAGCAGCAGAATATACATTCTTTTCAAGTGCTCATGGTACATTCTCTAGGATAGGACACATGTTAAGGCACAAAAGTGGTCTCAACAAATTTAAGAAGATTGAAATCATATCAAGCACTTTCTCTGATCACAATGGCATGAAACTAGAAATGAACCACAACAGAAAAGCTCAAAAATTCTCAAACACATAGAAACTAAATAGCAGGTTGTTAAATAACAAATGGATTAAGAATGAGATCAAAGAAGAAATAAAGAAATTCCTAGAAACAAATGACAATGAGCATACAACAACTCAAAATTTATGGAACACAGCAAAAGCAGTACTGAGAGGGAAATTCATACAACTACAGGCACACTTTAAGAAGCTATAAAAAGCTCAAATAAACAACTTAACCCTGCATCTAAAAGAACTAGAAAAAGAACAGCAAGTAAAGCCCAAATGTAGTAGAAAGAAGGAAATAATAAAGATCAGAGCAGAGGCCCTGGCCGGTTGGCTCAGCAGTAGAGCATCGGCCTGGCATGCGGCGGACCCGGGTTCGATTCCCGGCCAGGGCACATAGGAGAAGCACCCATTTGCTTCTCCACCCCCCCTCCTTCCTCTCTGTCTCTCTCTTCCCATCCCGCAGCCAAAGCTCCATTGGAGCAAAGATAGCCCGGGTGCTGGGGATGGCTCCTTGGCCTCTACCCCAGGCGCTAGAGTGGTTCTGGTCATGGCAGAGTGTCACCCCTGGAGGGCGTGCCGGGTGGATCCTGGTCAGGTGCATGCGGGAGTCTGTCTGACTGTCTCTCCCCGTTTCCAGCTTCAGAAAAATACAAAATAAATAAATAAATAAATAAATAAAATATCAGAGCAGAAATAAATGACATACAGGCTAAAGAAACAATACAGAGGATCAATGAAACTAGGAGCTGGTTCTTTGAAAAGGTAAACAAGATTGATGAACCTTTAACTAGAATCACCAAGAAAAAGAGAGAGAGGACTCAAATAAATAAAATTGGAAATGAGAGTGGAGAAATAACAACTGACACAACAGAAATACAAAATATTGTAAGAAAATACTATGAAGAACTGTATGCCAAAAAACTAGACAACCTAGATGAAATGGACAAATTCCTTGAAACATACAATCTTCCAAAAATCAATCTGGAAGAACCAGAGAACCTAAACAGACTGATTACACAAAATGAGATAGAAACAGTTATCAAAAAACTCCCAACAAAGAAAAGTCTGGGGCCTGATGGCTTTACAACTGAATTCTACCAAATATTCAAAGAAGAGCTAACTCCTATCCTTCTCAAACTATTTCAAAAAATTCAAGAGGAAGGAAGACTTCCAAGCTTCTTTTATGAGGCGAGCATAGTTCTGATTCCAAAACCAGGCAAAGACAACACAAAGAAAGAAAATTATAGGCCAATATCTCTGATGAATATAGATGCTAAAATCCTCAACAAAATATTAGCAAACCAGATCCAACAATATATGGAAAAAATCATACACCATGATCAAGTAGGATTTATTCTGGTAGACAAGGCTGGTACAATATTTGTAAATCAATCAATGTGATTCATCACATAAACAAAAAGAAAGAAAAACCATATGATAATTTCAATAGATGCAGAAAAAGCATTTGATAAAGTCCAGCACCCATTCATGATCAAAACTCTCAGCAAAGTGGGAATACAGGGAACATACCTCAACACGATCAAAGCCATCTATGAGAAACCCACAGCCAACATCATACTCAATGGGAAAAAATTAAAAGCAATACCCTTAAGATCAGGAACAAGGCAGGGGTGCCCCCTCTTACTACTCTTATTTAACATAGTCCTGGAAGTCCTAGCCACAGCAATCAGACAAGAAGAAGAAATAAAAGGCATTCAAGTTGGAAAAGAAGAAGTAAAACTATCATTATTTGCAGATGATATGATATTGTATATAGAAAACCGTAAAGTCTCAGTCAAAAAACTACTGGACCTGATAAATGAATTCAGCAAAGTGGCAGGATATAAAATCAATACTCAGAAATCAGAGGCATTTTTATATGCCAACAATGAACAGTCAGAAAGAGAAATTAAGGAAACAATCCCCTTCACTATTACAGCCAAATAAATAAAGTACCTAGGAGTAAACTTAACCAAAGAGACTAAAGACTTGTACTTGGAAAATTACAAAGCATTGATAAAAGAAATCAAGGAAGATACAAACAAGTGGAAGCATATACTGTGCTCATGGTTAGGAAGAATAAACATCATTAAAATGTGTATATTACCCAAAGCAATCTATAAACTCAATGCAATACCAATTAAAATACCAACGACATACTTCAAAGATATAGATCACATATTCCAAAAATTTATATGGAACCAAGAAAGACCATGAATAGCCTCAGCAATCTTAAAAAAGAAGAATAAATTGGGAGGTATCACACTTCCTGATATCAAGTTATACTACAAGGCCATTGTACTCAAAACAGCTTGGTACTGGCATAAGAACAGGCATATAGATCAATGGAACAGAACAGAGAACCCAGAAATAAACCCACAGCTCTATGGACAACTGATATTTGACAAAGGAGGTAAGAAAATACAATGGAGTAAAGACAGCCTCTTTAACAAATGGTGTTGGGAAAATTGGACAGCTACCTGCATAAAAATGCAACTAGATCACCAGTTTACACCACTCACAATAATAAATTCAAAATGGATAAAAGACTTAAATGTAAGGCGTGAAACCATAAGCATCTTAAAAGAAAACATAGGCAGTAAGCTCTCCGACATCTCTCGGAGCAATATATTTGCTGATTTATCTCCACGGGGAAGTGAAATAAAAGACAGGATAAACAAATGGGACTATATCAAACTAAAAAGCTTTTGCACAGCTAAAGACAATAAGAACAGAATAAAAAGACAAACTACACAATGGGAGAACATATTTAACAATATGTCTGATAAAGGGTTAATAACCAAAATTTATAAAGAACTTGTAAATCTCAATACCAGGAAGACAAAAAATCCAATCAAAAAATGGGAAAAAGAAATGAATAGACACTTCTCCAAAGAGGACATACAGATGGCCAATAAGCATATGAAAAAATGCTCAACATCACTAATCATTAGAGAAATGCAAATTAAAACCACAATGAGATATCACCTCATACCAGCCAGAGTGGTGCTCATCAACAAAACAACACAGAATAAGTGCTGGCGAGGATGTGGAGAAAAGGGAACCCTCCTGCACTGCTGGTGGGAATGCAGACTGGTGCAGCCACTGTGGAAAACAGTGTGGAGATTCCTCAAAAAACTGAAAATCGAACTGCCTTTTGACCCAGCTATCCCACTTTTAGGAATATACCCCAAGAACACCATAGAACGGCTCCAAAAGGAGAAATGCACCCCCATGTTTGTGACGGCATTGTTCACAATAGCAAAGATCTGGAAACAGTCCAAGTGTCCATCAGAGGACGAGTGGATTAAAAAGCTTTGGTACATATATACTATGGAATACTACTCAGCCATAAGAAATGATGACATTGGATCATTTTCAATAACATGGATGGACCTTGATAACATTATATGTAGTGAAATAAGTAAATCAGAAAAAACTAAGAACTATATGAATCCATACATAGATGGGACATAAAAATGAGACTCAGACACATGAACAAGAATGTGATGGCAATGGGGGTGGGGGTTGGGGGGAGGGGGTATTGGGCGAGGAAGGAGAGAGGGGATGGGGGAGGGGAGGGGCACAAAGAAAACCAGATAGAAGGTGACAGAAGACAATTTGACTTTGGGGGAGGGGTATACAACACAATCAAATGTCAAAATAATCTGGAGATGTTTTCTCTCAACATATGTACCCTGATTTATCAATGTCACTGCATTAAATTTAATTAAAAAAAAAGATGTTAAGGGGCCTGCTGTAATCAGAACAAAGTGGGGGAAAATATCTAGTAAAAGAGGAATGTAGATTTAAAAAATAAAACGGCAATAAACAACTACATATCAATAATAACCTTAAATGTAAATGGATTAAATGCTCCAATCAAAAGACATAGGGTAGCTGCGTGAATAAGAAAACAGGACCTGTACATATGCTGTCTAAAAGAGACACACTTCAAAACAAAAGATACACATAGACTGAAAGTAAAGGGATGAAAAGAAATATTTCATGCTAATGAAAATGAAAAAAAACTGGGAAGCAATACTTATATCAGACAAAATATTCTTTAAAATAAAGGCTATATATAGTAAGGGATAAAGAAGGTCACTACATAATGATAAAGGGAGCAATCCAACAGGAAGATATAACCATTATAAATATCTATGAGCCTAATATAGGAGCACCTAAATCTATAAAGCAGATTTTGATGGGCATAAAGGGTGAAATCAACAGCAGTACTATAACAGTAGAAAAGTTTAATATCCCACTAATATCACTGGATAGATCCTCAAGAAAGAAAATAAACAAAGAAAGAGAAGACTTAAAGGACACACTAGATAAACTGGATTTAATACATATCTTCAGAACCTTTCACCCCAAAGCAGCAGAATATACATTCTTTTCAAGTGCTCATGGTATGGTACATTCTCTAGGATAGACCACGTGCTAGGACACAAAATGAGTCTCAACAAATTTAAGAAGATTGAAATCATATCAAGCATCTTCTTGGATCACAATGGCATGAAACTAGAAATCAACTAAAATAGAAAAACTGAAAAACACTCCAACACTTGGAAACTAAATAGCATGTTATTAAATTATGAATGGGTTAACAGTGTGATCCAGAAAGAAATAAAAAATTTTATTGAAACAAATGAAAACAAACAAACAACAACTCAAAATTTATGGGACACAGCAAAAGCAGTCCTGAGAGGGAAGTTCATAGCACTATAGGCATACCTTAAGGATCTAGAAAAAGCTCAAATAAACAATTTAACCCTGCATTTAAAAGAACTAGAAAAAGAACAGCAAGTAAAACCCAGAGGAAGTAGAAATAAAGAAATAATAAAAGTCAGAGCCGAAATAAATGACAGAGAGGCTAAAAAAACAATACAGAGGATCAATGATACCAAAAGCTGGTTCTTTGAAAAAATAAATAGGATAGATGAACCTTTAGAGAGAGGACTTAAATAAATAAAATTAGAAATGAGAGAGAAGTAACAACTGACACAGCAGAAATACAAAGGATTGTGAAAAAAGTACTATAAAGAACTGTATGCCATAAAAGTAGACAACCTAGGCAAAATGAACAAATTCCTTGAAACATATAATCTTTCAAAAATCAATATAGAAGAAACAGAAAACCTAAACAGACTAATTTCATCAAATGAGATTGAAACAGTTATCAAAACATTCCCAACAAACAAAAGTCCTGGGCCAGATGGCTTCACAGGCAAATTTTACCAAATACATTGGTACCTTGAGATACAAACAGACCAACATACAAATTTTTTAAGATATGAGCTGCGACTCAGTCCATATTTTTGTTCAAGATCCGAGTGAAATTCTGAGATACAAGTTGTAATTTGAGAAGCCGCTGCTAGTTGGTGCGTTGCCACACAGGTCCAGTATTGGCAGTTTGATATATGTACGAATTGACTGACTTAAGAGCTCCATTACAGAACGAATTTGCCTTACCCAGCGTCAGACTGGGATGCGGAAGACACAGGTTTGAGACCCTGAGGTCGCCAGCTTGAGCGCGGGCTCATCTGGTTTGAGGAAGGCTCATCAGCTGAGCACAAGGTCCCTGGCTCAAGCAAGGGGTTACTTGGTCTGCTGTAGCCCCCTGGTCAAGGCACATGTAAGAAAGCAATCAATGAACAACTAAGGAGCCGCAACAAAAAATTGATGTTTCTCATCTCTGTCCCTTCCTGTCTGTCTGTCCCTGTCTGTCTCTCTGACTCTCTCCGTCACTGTCTCTCTCTCTCTCTCTCTCTCTCACACACACACACACACACACATACACACACACACACACACACACACACACACACACACACACAATCAGACACCAACAATGAACTGTCTGAAAGAGAAATTATGAAAACAATCCTTTTTCACTATTACAACAAAAAAAAGTAAAGTACCTAGGAGTGAATTTAACCAAGAAGGTTAAAGATTTGTACCAGAAAATTATAAAACATTGATAAAAGATATCAAGGAAGATACAAACAAGTGGAAGCATATACCGTGTTCATGGATAGAAAGAATAAACATTAAAATGTTTATAAATTAAAATATCCAAAGCAATCTATAAATTCAATGCAGTTCCTATTAAAATACCAATGACATACTTCAAAGATATAGAACAAATATTTCTAAAATTTATATGGAACCAAAAAAGAACACAAATAACCTCAGCAATCCTGAAAAAGAAGAATAAAATGGGAGGTATCACACTTCCTGATTATCACGTTATACTACAAGGCCATCGTACTCAAAACAGCTTAGTACTGGCATAAGAAAAGGCAGACAGATCAATGGAACAGAACAGAAAACCCAGAAATAAACCCACACCTATATGGACAATTGATATTTGAAAAAAAAGGTAAAAGTGTACAATAGAGTAAAGACAGTCTCTTTAACAGATGGTGTTGGGAAAATTGGACAGGTACTTGCAAAAAAATGAAATGGATCACCAACTTACACCATTCACAAAAATAAACTCAAAATGGATAAAAGATGTAAGTCGTGAAACCATAAACATCTTGGACGAAAACATAGGCAGTAAACTCTCTGATATCTCTTGTAGCAGTATGTTTGCTGATTTATCTCCATTGGCAAGTAAAATAAAGGACAGGATGAAAAAATGGGACTATATGAAACTGAAAAGCTTTTGCACTGCAAAAGACACCATTAACAAAATAAAAAGACAACCCACACAATGGGAGAATATATTCACCAATACATCTGATAAGGGGTTAATAACCAAAATTTATAAAGAACTTGTAAAACTCAACACCAGGAAGATAAACAATCCAATCAAAAAATGGGAAAAAGAAATGAATAGACACTTCTCCAAAGAGGACATAAAGATGGCCAATAGGCATATAAAAAAATTTTCAACATCTCTAATCATTAGAGAAATGCAAATTAAAACCACAATGAGATATCACCTCACACCAGTCAGAATGGCGCTCATCAACAAAACAACACAGACTAAGTGCTGGTGAGGATGTGGAGAAAAGGGAACCCTCCTGCACTGCTGGTGGGAATGCAGACTGGTGCGGTCACTATGGAAAACAGAATGAAGGTTCCTCAAAAAATTAAAAATGAAATCGCCCTTTGACCCAGCTATCCTACTTTTAGGAATATATCCTATGAATACCAAATCACTGATTCAGAAGAAGAAATGCACCCCCATGTTTATTGTAGCATTGTTTACAATAGCCAAGATCTGGAAACAGCCCAACTGTCCATCAGTGGATGATTGGATTAAAAGCTTTGGTACATATACACAATGGAATACTATGCGGCCGTGAGGAAGAATGAAATCTTACCTTTCTTGACAATGTAGATGGATCTGGAGACTATTATGCTAAGTGAAATAAGCCAGGAACAGAGAGAAAAATACCGTATGACCTCACTCATTTGAGGAATCCAATGAACAATATGAACTGAGCAATGGAACAGAGGCAGAAGCAGGATCAAAGGGACCAGAGGGAGAGTGGTGAGAGGGAAAGGGGATTAGAGGATGGGATCAGAGAAAGGAAAGAGATTAATGAAATGATATATATATATATACGTAACAGCATTATAGAGAACAGGATGGCAAATCCTGGAGGGAAAGGGTGAAGGCATTGGGGGGAGGGGCATATGGGGAGCCGAGGGGGAATAAGGGGGTGGGGGGAGATATATTCAGTGGTATACTTGAATCTATGTAAACACAAATAAAAATCATAAATAAAATTAAATAAAATTAAAGAAATAAAAGAAAGCCATCAACAGACTGAAAAGAAAAACCCACTGAATGGGAGAACATTTGCTGATATATCTATAAAAAACATAAAACTTAACACCAAAAAAACCACAAACCCTGAAAAACAAGCAATCCAACTAAAAAATGGGCAAAGAATCTGAACAGACAGAGGACATACAGATGGTCAGTAGGCATAAGAAAAACTACTCAATGTCACTAATCATTAGAGAAATGCAAATTTAAAACCACAATGAGCTATCACTTCACACCTGCCAGAATGGTTGTCACCAATAAGTCGATAAACAAGTGTTGGTGAGGTTGTGGAGAAAAGGGAGCCCTTGTCTACTGTTGCTGGGAATACAGATTGATGCAGCCACTGTGGAAAACAGCATGGAGTTGCCTCAAAAAATTAAAAATAGACCTGTCATTTTAAAATTTTGACCCAGAAATTCCTGTTCTGGGAGTATACCCAAAGAAACTTGAAACATTGATTCCAAAAAATATGTACCCCTATGTTTATTGCAACTTTATTTATACTAGCCAAGATCTGAAAGTAGCCCAAGTGTCTTTCAGTAGATAAATGGATAAAAAGGCTGTAGTACATTTACACAATGGAATTCTACTTAGCCATAAAAAAGGAAACTTTCCCTTTGTGACAGCATGGATGGGCCTGGAGGGCATATGCTAAGTGAAATAAGCCAGTCAGAGAAGGACAAGTACTATATAATCTTACTTATATGTATAATCTAACGAATACAATAAACAGAGGAAAAAATAGAAACAGAGATAGGGTCACAGGAAACAGAGAGATAGCTGTCAGAGGGAAGGGGGAAGAAGGGACTGGATCAAAGGTGAAGAGATTAGTCAAAAAACATGTCTACATACACATAGATCCAGACAACAGAGTGGCAATAGCAAGAGGGAAAGGGGGGTGGTAGAGGTAATGGGTAGGAAGGCAAAGGGGGGAGAATGTGGACAAAAAGAGACTTTGCCTGGTGTTGGTGAGGGAAATGATGTAGTGTGTAGACGGTGTTATATTGAATTGTACACTTGAAACCTGTATGGTTTGATGAACCATGTCAACCAAATAAATTAATAAATAATTTTAAAAATAGATTGTAACTTAAATTAAGATATAGCTCACCACTTTGGTCATATTGGACTGAGTTGCTTCTGTTTGGTCACAAAATTAGTAGAAAAGGAAACATCCCAATGGAATTGGCGCTGATGTAAGTAAACTAAATTTTATTCACAGCTCATTACCTGATGAGAATGGAAAGAACTGAGTTGTAGAAAGTAATGTTAGAAAGTTTCTAAAACTCGATTATTCATTCATTCATTGAAATCTATCACTTAAAGAGAGAGAGAGAGAAACTTAGTTTTAATAACGTGGAAGGAAGATAAGTATGCCTATGTAAGTCATGTTTTCTAGAGCAAATCTTACTGTATCGGGGTTGTTAAACATTATGTTAGAGATTCAAGTACTAAAATGTTATGCAATTGACAGAAGCAATAAAATGTCTTAAATAACATTTCAAAATAAATGGCAGAAATTTGACCTTTTTTTTTTTTTTGTATTTTTCTGAAGCTGGAAACGGGAAGAGACAGTCAGACAGACTCCCGCATGCGCCGGACCGGGATCCACCCGGCACGCCCACCAGGGGGGGGGTTGCTCTGTCGCGACCAGAGCCACTCTAGCGCCCGGGCCATCTTTGCTCCAATGGAGCCTCGCTGTGGTAGGGGGAGAGAGAGAGACAAAGAGGAGGGAGAGGGGGAGGGGTGGAGAAGCAGATGGGCGCTTCTCCTGTGTGCCCTGGCCGGAAATCCAACCCGGGACTTTTGCACTCCTGGCGGACGCTCTACCACTGAGCCAACCGGCCAGGGCCTGAATTTCACCTTCTTGAAGAAGCCTAAAAAGGTGTTTAAGTGAATATTCATCATATATGTTTCAAAACAAATGTTCAAAGCTAAAATGAAGTGTCAGTGCATAGACTGCAACAATTGATGCATGGTAATGCAGAATACTTATCAACTAACAAAATATCTAAATTTATTATCTTGTACTATATTATAAATAAAAATATAAATTATGTTCATGTAACACCCTTTTATGACCACATCTCTTGAGAAAACAGTACATTTGAAGTTTCCTGAATGCCTTCTCTTGAGCACATTCTGCCGCCTGCAGGTCTCTAGAGGAAAATTCTGTTCTATATTTTAGGAAAATAATTTTCTTGTTTTTTGTAAAAAAAAAAAAGAAAATAATAATAAAATAAAAAGTTTTATAGCCCCAAATAATATATTGATATTACTGAATTTTGATTGTTTTCAGTTTTATATTACTGTATTATGTTGTTTGAAGTCTTCTTTGATATGCCGTATTTCCTAAACCTGCATTAAGGATTTATATATGTGGTTGTACATACCATAGGTGTATTTTTAAATTCTTTTTCTCTATGTGAAAATATTAAAATTACTGGTAAATTCTCCTCACAGCAGACGTTTGGATTATGTTATTTTCCTATTGCAAACAATGTTGTTTCTTCCATTCTTACACACATCTCCTAGTGCACATGTGTAGCATTTCTCTAGAAGTGTAATTTGTATGTCATAAGGTATTTCTTTGTCAAGAAATATCAAATTATTTTCTAAATTGTCTTTTTCAGAATTTAAACCTTCAACAGCTATTTATAAATGTTCTCATTGCTCCACATCTTCACTAACATTGGTCAATGGCAGGCTTTTAATTTTGTCACTTTGTGATTATGAAATAATGTTTAACTTACACATTCCAGATAAATAATGAAATTACCGATCTTGCTTCTCTCTCTTTATATTTTTAGAATTTACCAATTTCACAATGATATGACCAAATGTGGATTTATTTTTTATCTTCCCCAGATTATTTTGATCTTCTTACATAAGTCGATTAGCTTTTACTATTTCTGGAAAATTCTCAGAAATTATTTCTTCAACTATTTTGTTTCCTATCATCTCTCGCTATTCAACTTTAGGATGTATAATATATATAATCTATAGTCTTATTCTGTGGCTCTTAAATTCAATTTTTTAAAGTCTCACACTCTATTTTTGTTTGTTTTTGTCATAAAGAAAATTATATTATTTTCATAAATGCCTTAAATTAAGGCCTTTGACAAAATTAAATATTGACTCCTAACAAAAAAAAAACACAACACTTAGTAAAAGTATTAATTGATCATTACCAAAGCCATCATCTAACTTTTTGGGAAAACACTATGCAATTCTCACAAAAGTCAAGAATAAGGCAAGAATGCTCACTATTTTCATTACTATTTAGTAGTATATTGGAAGTATGGGCCAATACAATTTTTTAAAAAGTCATTAATATCATAACAATGAGAAAAGATGCTATAGAACTATTTCTGTTGACAGACAATATGATCATATATCAATGGAGCTGGGAGCTATATTAGATGATTACCAGGAAATGCAAACAATAAAGTAAGTTTAGAAAGAGAGTAGAATAGAACATTAATGTATAAAATCAATGTTTATGCAAACAATACCAGTTAGAAGATAATGAAAAAGAAAACCCTATTTATAATAACAACAAATAAGATACAATTCCTATGATTAAATATTACAAGATATATGACAAAAACAATATGAGGCAAACTTTTTGGCACACTCCTGGACATAGTCATAAAGAAATGAAAAAATAACTTTTATTTTGTAGGTGTCAGTTCTCCTTAAGTTAACTCAGAAATTTGGCACAATCCTAAAACAAATAGCATAATTTTATTCCTTAAACAAATTGATTATACAGTTTATATTGCAAAAAACCTAGTAGACTACATATGAATATCAGGAAGGAAAACAGTGATGAATGGAAAATAGTTCTTCCTTATATTAAACCACATTATAAAGCTTCTTTATTTAAAACACTATGGTGCATATATCTTTGTGAATAAGTGTTTTCAAGTTTTTTTGGTAGATACCCCAAAGAAGGGTTGCTGGGTTATATGATAACTTTATTCTTAATTTTTTGAAAAATCTCCATACTGTTATTCATAGTGGATATAATAATGTATACACCTGTATGTTCATTGCAGCATTATTCACGGTGGCTAAGACAAGGGAACAACTGAGTGTCCTTCTATGGATAATTAGATAAAGAAGATGTGGTACATATATACAATGGAATACTAGTCAGCCTTAAGAAATGATGGCATAGTGCCATTTATAACAACATGGGTGGACCTTGATAGCATTATACTGAGTGAAATAAGTAAATCAGAAAAAGCTAAGAACTATATGATTTCACACACAGATGGGATATAAAGACAAAGCTTATGGACATAGATAAAAGTGAAGTAGTCCCCAGGTGAAGGGGGTGGAGAGAGGGCAGTAAAGGGAGACAAATATTTGGTGATAGAAAATGATTTGACTTTGGGTGATAGGCACACAAAACACAATTGACATTTCAAATGCTATAGAAATTTTTACCTGAAACTTAAGTGCTTTTTTTGATCAATATTATCCCATTTAATTTAATTTCTAAATAAAAATGTTATAACCCCCCCCAAAGGAATTAGGTTCTATATATTTTTTCCATGCCATATACATGTAACTTGTCTCCTAAGATCTCAATCAGTGTTCTAAATGGGTATATGGAAAACTTAAAAACATATATTACTTCTTAATACTTAGATTGTATACAGTGGTACCTTGAGATACGAGTTTAATTCATTTTGTAACCAAGTTCGTAAGTCAGTCAACTTGTATATCAAACAAATTTTTTTTAATAAATAAATTTTTATTTAAATGGGGTGACATCAATAAATCAGGGTACATATATTCAAAGAAAACATTTCCAGGTTATTTTGTCATTTAATTCTGTTGCATACCCATCACCCAAAGAGAGATTGTCCTCCATCACCCTCTATCCAGTTTTCTTCGTACCCCTCCCCTTCTCCCCCTCCCTCCATCCCTCCCCCCACCCCCCGTAACCACCACACTCCTGTCCATGTCTCTTAGTCTCACTTTTATGTCCCACCAATGTATGGAATCCTGCAGTTCTTGTTTTTTTTCTGATTCGCTTATTTCACTCCGCATAATATTATCAAGATTCCACCAATCTGCTGTAAGTGATCCGATGTCATCATTTCTTCTAGCTGACTAGTATACCATGGTGTATATGTGCCCCATCTTCTTTATCCAGTCTTCTATTTTTTTTTACAGTGATTAAAAGCCTTTAGGCAAACTCTTGGCCCATACAGCAAGAATCCATAAAAGAGTAGTGTCCTTAATATGTTCACCAAGTCCAAGTTGGCCCCATCACCATGTCAAATCCCTGAAAATGCAACCCAACCACAGTCAGTCTGTTAGGATCTGTCACAGGGAGCAGGAGTCCAGGAAAAGTCCACATCCAGGAAAAGTCCGCATGGCAGTGGAATTCTTGTCACCATTCTATACTTTGCAGCTCATGTCCAAGTCCCAGTGACCGCTGCTTCTAGCTGGTAATGATTCATGTAGTCTGGAGAAGCCATTTGCAGCATGCGTGGATATGGAGCTTCTGTTCTCCTCTGCCTGGAGAGATGAGACCAGGTAGCTTTTCCCTGGAGCTCTGCGACTGTGGCATGGTAAAGAGAACCTTGGGATACACTAAGCAGTCTCCGTGTGGCTTCTTCAGTGTTCCTTGGTTGAAGAGTCCTCTTAGTTTAGTCCAAAGTTGGTTTTTCCAGATGATAGTTCTAAAAATTAGTTTGTATTCCACTTTGGTTCCGGGAGGTAAATGTTGGTACGTCCGCCTACTCCAGCGCCATCTTGTCTTCCAGACTCAAACAAATTTCTCCCATTTAAAATACAGTGGTGCCTTGAGATATGAGCAGACCAACATACAAATATTTTAAGATACGAGCTGCGACTCGGTTGTATTTTTGTTTGAGACCCAAGCAAAATTCCGAGATATGAATCATGATTCAGGAAGCTGCTGCTAGTTGATTAAATGAAAAATATGTAATGTTAAGCTTAGGTTAAGTTTAAAGTTAAGAAAGTGCATTTTTTTACAATTAAGTTTTTGTGGTTTCATTTTAAGTAAAGAAAGTGCAGTTTTAGTTTTGTTTAAAGTAAAAAAAAATACAGTTTTAGTTTACATTTAGTGTTAAGAAAGTGCAGTTTTAGTTTACGTGTCTATAGTGCCTGCATCCCTTCCTCCCTCCCTCCTCCTCTGCCATTCACCTCCATTAGCCGCACTCGTCTGTCTCCAAGGTAAGAATACAGTACTAAATAACACTTTTTTTCTTTTATTTCATATATTTTGTTATGCATTGGTAAAGTATACATGGGAGTTTCTTAATTAAAAACATGTCTTTTTCATAATTTAGGATGGTTTGTGGATGTTTCACGGGGCTGGAATGGACTAAATTTCAGTTACTGTATGTTAAAAGGAATTTTAAGGTTGCTATTCTAGTATAGCATGTCAGTGCCTGACTATAAAAGACATATATCTATACAATATCATTTAATATCATGTTCTAAGTTGCTGTTTCTTTTGTGATGTGCCACCATGGTTCATAAGAAACCACTTCCTTTACTCTTTGAAGATCCATATACATCCCTGTCCCCCAAATGTGTTCATACCCCATTAATAGCAGCTCTGCCTGTATTCACAATTTAAGTCTTCTGCCAACAAAAAATCTTTAATTGTTCTATGAAGAATTTGTTTCTCAAAACTTTATCACTTCTACATATACTAGCTCAGCTTGATAAAACTAAGTTAGGAATTGGTAATAGTGAAATAAAGTAGATTCAGTTCAAGTATAGAAATATATTTGTTGAGTCTATTTTTTATCTTTCCTTAGTCTTAATGTATAATATATATCTAAAACTCAATCATATTCTTTGAAGTTCTGAGCATATCCTATTTCTCTTTTTTATTACTCATTTGTCTTGTCTATTTACACAAAATAATTGGTATTAACCTTCACTGAAACATCTGCATTGAGGTTTATGTAAGTAGGAAAGCCTAGAAAATAATTATTTTAAGAACAATGTAAGTAGTATCTACTAATATACTAAAAGGCTATAATATTTGATTATCTGTAAATTTCCACTGTGTCCCTTCCCCTAAAATTCTCATTATGTAATCTTCCTTTACCTTAATCTTAAATTACTAGTCAATTAAATGGAAAAAGTAGTCCTTAAAATTTCATTGTGATAGGCTATCAAAACTGGCAGGGTGAAATACTCTCAGATTTCTCATTTTAAAATATTTGGAAACCGCCTGACCAGGCGGTGGCACAATGGATAGAGCGTTGGACTGGGATGCAGAGGACCCAGGTTCGAGACCCCGAGGTCGCCAGCTTGAGTGCGGGCTCATCTCCTTTGAGGAAAAGCCCACCAGCTTGAACCCAAGGTCGCTGGCTCCACCAAGGGGTTACTTGGTCTGCTGAAGGCCCGCGGTCAAGGCACATATGAGAAAGCAATCAATGAACAACTAAGGTGTTGCAACGCGCAATGAAAAACTAATGATTGATGCTTCTCATCTCTCTCTGTTCCTGTCTGTCTGTCCCGGTCTATCCCTCTCTCTGACTTACTCTCTGTCTCTGTAAATAAATAAATAAATAAATAAATAAATAAATAAATAAATAAATAAATAAATATTAAAAAAAAATATTTGGAAACCTATTCAATTTTCTTTTTTTTTTTTTTTTTTTGTATTTTTCTGAAGCTGGAAACGGGGAGAGACAGTCAGACAGACTCCCGCATGCACCCGACTGGGATCCACCCGGCACGCCCACCAGGGGCGACGCTCTGCCCACCAGGGGGCGATGCTCTGCCCCTCCGGGGCATCGCTCTGCCGTGACCAGAGCCACTCTAGCGCCTGGGGCAGAGGCCAAGGAGCCATCCCCAGCACCCGGGCCATCTTTCCTCCAATGGAGCCTTGGCTGTGGGAGGGGAAGAGAGAGACAGAGAGGAAGGAGGGGGGTGTGGAGAAGCAAATGGGTGCTTCTCCTATATGCCCTGGCCGGGAATTGAACCTGGGTCCCCCTCACGCCAGGCCAATGCTCTACCGCTGAGCCAACCGGCCAGGGCCTCAATTTTCTTTTCTTTAAGAAATAATGTGATTACCTGTATAAAAAGAAAGCAGGTTTGTCACACTTTCAAATTTAATTTTTTTGAGATTAGAATGTTCTGGGGACATGAAATAAAGATAAGTGTGTACTACTTCAGTATAAGATCACTATCAGCCAATTTTGCATCCATTCTGTATTTTGTAATTGGTGATAATCATCTAGGCTACTGTCATGATTTCATAGAGCCTCTGTATCTCTTAGTATTATGCTTCATGACAAGGTATGTATTAATGGTGTACAGGAAGAACATAATACACAAACTCATGGTAACCACTGAAAGTGTAGCTAGAGATATGATGGACATCATCTTTTTCTGTGTCCCCATTATCATACATGCATAAAGTTCAAGACACAAGTGGAGACTGTACCAAATGGGTTTTTAAAGAAGTGGTAGTTGATAATAAAGAAGAATAACCAAGAATATCAGCGGTACAGACAGCTGTATAGGAAGTAGATAACACACATTGCCAAGAAGGGCTTTTTCTGGATTAAGTAAAAAAGTTGATCTTCTTTTATCTTTATGTTTTTTTCTTTGTTGTCAGTGTCATTACACAATTTTAAAGATTGCTTCTCAGACATCTTGATTTGCTTGTGCACTCTCTGAGAGATAAAAGCTACCATCACACACACACACACACACAAAGTGAAAGGAAAGACAAAGTCAATCACATACCAAACTCTGAGTATTGGCCTAGTGAAGTGATTTTTGTAGCACTCTGCTAGACAGGCTTTGGAGATATTCCCATGGCACTGGAAATCTTTGGCCAGATCAAACTAGGTGATTTGTACTACATACATAACTGAAATATAAAGAGAAGTAAAACTGAACCACAGTGTTGGTCCTGTGTAGAAGTTTGTGAGGGTCTTTGCTTATCTCCAGTATAGTATCTACCATACCATTGTTGTATCAGAACAGCAAGAAACAAATGTCTTCCCACACAATAAATTAGCCAAATTAAGAAATTAAGGAGTCTTTAATGCCAGTGCATGGACCACATGGAGATCGAAGCCTTTCAAATCAATGTGGCCCCGACTGCAGTTTGGAATTAGGTTTTATAGGTAAAATTACATACTAATTGAGGAATGGGGAGGGGAGAAAGCATAGCAGTAAAACAAAGCAGTGAAACAAGCTTTCTTAAAATGTTTATCTATAGGGTTAATTCAGGGAGAAACATTCTGAGAACACCTGCAACCTATCCCAAGGTCGCAGTCTGGGAGACTGGCCTCAAGGCCAGGAATAGGGAGTCTTTTCAGAAAAAGCAAGTTCTGCTAAAAGTCTCTTTGTTTTAAAGAAAGTGAGTTTTGTCAAAAGTTATTCATGTTAAGAACCTTTCTTTTCTACACTTCACCATCAAATCTAGTATTGTCAGGCATCTTGGAATCTAGGAAGACAGATACAAAGGAAAGAATCAATGTATTTATACAGTTCCTCTGTTGGGCAAATAAGTTTGTAAAATGTGTTTTATAGGTTTGCTAACTTATATTTTGTATTGGCCTGGGCAGCACCATGTGTATGTAGTCTGTGAAAGGCTATGGTGCTTGCCCTTAGCAGCAGATTGCAAATTGCGAATTACCTTCCTGCTTGGGAGGGGCCATTGGATTGCTAATGTTTGCTAGAGAAGGGATTTTTTCCCCCAGCCTGGTTTTACAGGATAGAGGAGGGAGTGCAAATGTGAAACCAGAGCTGAGGGGCTTTGTAATTGGTGATAATCATTGTAATTATCAGTGTAATTGGGAGTCTTGGATTTAGGAGAAACAGGAGATTTTCTGGGTTGTATTGTATAACTAGAGAATGTGTCAGGGCTTTGGGAGCTCTGAATGAAAGGGAAGCAGTCTTCCCTGCCTGTTTGTCCACTGGTACGAGACTTTAATAAACAGAATGGCCCACCATTTTTTGGCTCCACTGTTTCTTTACTGTCTGCCCAAATCCAATGAGAACCTGCATGGCCATGATGGCAGCGGCCACTGGCTATACACTCTGATATTATTTTCTTTAACCTTATCATTTAAAAAAATTTTAAATTACAGTAGGCATTTGTAAGGCCAGTGGCCACCACCATGGCCATGTAGGTGCAGGTTCACATTTAATTTGGGCAGACAGTAGAGCTGTGGAGCCAGAAAATGGTCGGCCATTCCATTTATTAAAGTATCCTAATGGTGGGCCAGAAAACAGGCAGGGAAGACTGTGTAAAGCCAGTAGCCATGGCCAAAATCACAGCTGCCTGGACCATGCAGGCTCACATTGGATTCGGACAGTCAGTAAAGAAACAATGGAGCCAAAAACTGGTGGGCCATCATCTTTAATCCTAGCTTGCACCCAGCAGGCAAGTAAAAACACACACTGGGCTCCAAAACCCACTCATATTCAGTGCTCACAAAGCTACTGACTTATCCAAGTTTCCTAGAATCAAAGATTTCTAGCTCACCAGACTTATTCACCTCTGTTCCCCATCTCCTTCCTTCTCCTTGCATAAACTCTGCACAAACTGGCTTCTAAACACTCTGCCATCTTGGCTGCTTCTCCAGGCCTCCTCCACATGGCCTTTCTCTGCTCCTCTCTCTGCTCTAATGCTAATCTCAGGAACCAAGAGCAAGCTCCCAGTCTGTCCCCATTTTATAGTGTAGTAATCAAAATCTTTAATCCACTATACAAAATAGGAAAGTCTCTAATACAAAGTCACTTACCCAAAAAGGGTGGGAAAGGCTTAGTCCTAAAACCAAGCCCCAGGCTACAAGGATCCTGCTTTCCCACAGTCTAACCCCAACACACATTAATATCACCTGGGCGACAGGCTTCCATGTGGGCAACGCCATCTTTAACAAAGTGAGCATAATATATTTTATCTGCCCAACAGACTGCTTCTCTTTCTATCAGGACTCCCAAGCCCCAACCTTCTCTCTGGTTTCACAATCCAGACTCATTCTCAGACTCACCCTCCAGACTCCCAAGCCCTCACCAACCTCCGCACTCTCTAGCAAAACAGGCCAGGCAAATATACCCCTTCTCCGGCAAACAATTGCCCTTCCCCTCAACAGCAGGCAATCAGCAATTGGCAATCTGCTGTCCTGCGGGCAAGCACCCGCAGCCTTCCATAGACTATACACACGTGGCACTGCTCCAATACAAGCAAGCAAACCTAAAAACACTTGTTATAAACTTGTTTGCCCAACAGCATTCTATATTATATTAGTTCCAGGAGTACAACATAGTGAGTCGTAAGAAATTTATATAATTTATAAAGTGATCCCCCCAAAAAATCTAGTACCCACTTAGCAGCATATATAGTTATTATATTATTAACTAAATTTTCTATCTTGTATTTTACATCTCATAACTCTTTTGTAACTATCAACTTATATTTCTTAATCCATTTGCCATTTTCCCTCGAGCCCTCAACCTTCCTCCCATCTGGCAACCATCAGAGTGTTTTTTGTATCTGTGAGTCTGTTTCTGTTGTGTGTTTTTTTTAAATAAATATTTTGTCCTTTTGAGTCCACATATAAGTGAAATCATATGGTATTTGTTTTCTCTGACTTATTTCACTTATCTGCTGAGTTTTTGGGGGGAGGTTTTACGAGAGAGAGAGAGACAGTCAGACTGACAGACTGGGACAGACAGACAGAAAGAGAGAAAGATGAGAAGCATCAATTCTTTATTGCAGCACTTTAGTTGTTCATTGATTGCTTTCTTATATGTGCCTTGACCAGTTGCTCAAGCTAGCAACCTTGGGACTCAAGCCAGTGACCATGGGGTCATGTCTGTGATCCCATGCTCAAGCTGGGGAGCCTGTGCTCAAGCCAGCCAGCTAAGCCTGAGCTCAAGCCAGTGACCTCGGGGTTTCAAACCTGGGTACTCAGCATCCCAGGCCAACACTCAATCTACTGCAGCACTGCACCACTGCACCACTACACCACTGCCTGGTCAGGGAAGTCTAAAGTCTTAATTTTAGAAACCCAATACACAACTAGGTGGGGAGAGAATAGACAAAGCAAAATATTTCAAATTTCTCAAATTTTCAGATTGCATTTTTTTTATTATTTATTTTGCAAAAGTTAGTTTGAACACTTTCCCCAAGGAATTAGCTAATTCTTTTTATAGTTTGATCACAGAATCTTAAACCCAATGTGTCAAGTGAGAATAAGCCAAAATTGGAGTATTAATCACATAAAACATTCATATTCAGCTCAATCTCTCCCAGCTTATGTTGTAAAATACTCGTACCTCAATTCCATGGGTTTACGTAGAGACACCAAGTCCAGATAAATTTTAAGGAGTTTTATTAAAGGAGGAGATTTATTAAATATGTCGGCCACATATGACTAACATGGGGCATTTGCAGACCCAAATTGTGTGCCCCAAATAGATCTCAGGGGTTGGTTATATACCTTTGATCAGGCTGAGGAGAGTATGACATCATGGCATAAGCTTACAACATTTGTTTAGGGGATACACAGAAACATTAAGACTTTCAAGGTAACACAATCAAAGATACTTACAACCTTTCAGGGTTCATCTTCCCTCCTTTGCCTAGAGGTATGTTACTCTCAGGATTCCAGGAAGGGGGGAGGAACTTCAATGAATGCAGGATGGTATGTAAATTCTGTCTTCCATTGAAAGAGAAAAAGTTTCTCAGTTAACCTTTATTTTAGTTTTAAAACTAAATGACCCATTGTCCTTGCAAGCTAGAAACTTCTGCACTCTTCTCCCTCCCCTCCCCAAAGGAAGGATGGGACAGGAAAGCCTGACCTTTCCTCATAAAATATCAATATTAACTTTGCAGCTTTTTGGTACCTTACTGCAGTGGTCCCCAACCCCTGGGCCGCAGACTGTTACTGGTCCGTGGGCCATTTGGTATCGGTCCACAGAGAAAGAATAAATAACTTACATTATTTCCATTTTATTTATATTTAAGTCTGAACAATGTTTTATTTTTTAAAAATGACCAGATTCCCTCTGTTACATCTGCCTAAGACTCACTCTTGATGCTTGTCTCAGTCACATGACACCCTAAAGGGCGGTCCGTGAAAATATTTTCTGACATTAAATCAGTCCGTGGCCCAAAAAAGGTTGGGGACCACTGCCTTACTACACTTATTCCATGACAAACAAACAGTACTACATTTTAATGCTTGTCTATTCAGTCTTATTGCCTAATTTAAGCTTAACAGAATTATTGTAAGATGAGAATAATGCAGAGGAACACCAATATAGGACAAGACCAACCCATTGTCATCTCTCTCATTGAAACATAGGTGTGGAACAGTCTAAGGCTAATGATATAAGCACAGGAATGAAGTTACCTCCACTGGTATATCAAATTTTTGTAGGTGTAGAAGAGTTAAAAATAAAAAGTGGTCAGCACAATGTCTTCAGATCATGGAATAGCCTGAAGGTCTCTCTCTGGCCCTATGTCCCACACAACAGTTCCTGCAATTCCTTTTCAATGTCCATGTCTGTAAAAGGAGAAGTAACGTTTAACTCAGGACAACTAAATAGTATTCCACAACTATTCTTAAGAATAAAAGCTTACATGGAAAATTATTAGTGTTTTAACCTGAAGTCATAGCCTTCAGAATCATTCGGGCCTTTCTGAACACATTACAACCCTCCTTAATTGCTGTAAATCAGAGTCGCACATGTTTATGTCCTTACCCAGTTTAGGAAGAGGTCATAGCCCTCACATTGACTACAGTAAAGCCAGTAGCCATGGCCACCATCACAGCCACCTGGCCCATGCAGGTTCGCATTTGATTCGGACAGATGGTAATGAAACAATGGAGCCAATAACTGGTGGGCCATTACCTTTCTAATCCTAGCTTGCTCCCAGCAGGCAAGAAATACACACAGTGGGAAAACACTTCCCTTTCCATTCAGGGCTCCCAAAGCCACTGACTTATCTGAGTTTCCTAGAATCAAAGGTTTCTACCTCACCAACCTTATTCACCTCTGTTCCCTATCTCCTTCTCTCTGCACAAACTCTGCATAAATTGGCTTCTCCTTCAGCACTCTGCCATCTTGGCTGCCTCTCCTTGCAGTGCTAGTTTCAGGAACCGAGAGAGAGAGAGAGCCCTCTGTCTGCCCATTTTATAGTGTAGAAATCAAAACCTTTAAGCCAATATACAAATAAGGAAGTCTCTGATACAAAGTCACTTATCTGAGGCATAAATGGGATTCCTCATAAGACTGCAGCACCCCACATCATGCAACAGTCAAGAGTGTGGGGAAGAGCTTAGTATTGAAAAGATCTTAGTATTAAAGGGGTAGGAAAAGCTTAGTCTTAAAACTAAGCCTTAGGCTATAAAGAAGGACCTTGTCTGCTTACAGCCTGTCCCCCACACCCAGTGCAAACTATAAGCGAGCAAACAAATACATCATTATTTGCAAACTTATTTGACCTACAACTACGTATTCTTATTCTTTCAAATTTACTTCCTCTTCATGCTTACGTTCTCTTTCCCTTGATATCCCTAGAGACAGTAGCCAAGGAAGGAGGACAGGGGAAGGAAGAAAAGTATGGCAAGAGGTGAAATATTCAACCACAAATTCTCCTAAATAATAAAACTCAGCATTTCCTCTCATGCCTCATTTTGCTGATTCTAAAGTGACCAAAGTTCTGCTGACACACATTTTCTTCCGTCTCCCCTTGCTTTCTTCCCTGTTTTGCTTTCCCATGTAGTTAATTAGTCACTTATGTTTCCTATTTTTTAATTTTGGGCATTGTGTGTGAGTATACATTTTCTAAAGTAATACATTAACTAAAACATTCTGCTGTACTTGTACATAACAGACAAGTTGATTGAGTGGAGTTATTGGGTTATAAACATTTTATTTTAAAAATGCATTACTCTATATCTAATGGCACTTACTGCAGAAAATAAATCTGAGGTCAGTATTATTTCATTCCTTTAGATTATAGGATACTTATTTTTAAAATTTATGGTCCCCCCCCCAGAACTTTTTCCCTTGTACTGAATTTTGTTGTCAAATAGTATGTGTGAATCTCTTATTATAATTTCTTTTCCAAAATACAATGATCTATTTTAATCTACATAATTAATTATCTTTCTCTACTTAGAAAATTTTTGTTATTCCAGTTACACACTTGATTCTTTCTTTTATCCCATCTATTGTAATTTATACTTTGGGAAGACCTCTATTTTTTTAAGTTGTCTAATCTTTATCCCTTGTTGATCATTATTGTCCTTCTCAACAGTCAACAGTTTCTCAGATTTAGCTTACTCTCATTATTTATTTTTTCTGTACTGTCAATTATCTTCCTTACTTCCCAGAATACAGAATTTAACCACATTCTTGCATTTTTAACAATCTGCAAGTCTTGCTAACTTTACCAAGCCCCCATTCCACTCTTTCTATTATAATTTTATATTATCTCTCTCTTTTCCCATGTTTGTTTTTTCATGTCCCATAAGGACCACAACATCTGGAAACCTATTGTGAATAACAGAACATCAAAATTTCCTTTTTCAGGAGTTGCTTTTCCTTTTAATGTTCTAATGTTTAAAACATTAAACATTAGACTTCTCAGTCATTCTAAAAAACATAATGCTAATTTTTGTTTATTCAGTGCATATATCTCATTCCATTTACTTTCTCATATCTTCAGTTGGAGAAAGGTTTAATGAACCCTGCCTCTGGTGCAATCCCAGTTCCTAGAGGATATTCTCCTTATTTTAGTAAAGGTGAATTTAAGTAGAATGCCATCCTATATATACTATCTGATTTTGACACATTCAACTTGTGAAGATACTTTAAAAATTACAACTCACTCCCATTATACACAAGGATGTAGCCACATCCCAATTGATTTTCTATTTCTGATCAATTGGCCTAAGCATCAAAGTCTTAAAAATGACTATTCATGATGGCAACTAATATCTTTTCAGTCAAAGTTCAAGCCTGAGCAGCAGAGTCTTGATAAACCTTCATATAAATAATTTACTCTGGCAAGTATGCACATTTTAAAAAAAAATCCCCTTCCAATTCCCAGTTTATTTTAGTGATGAGCCAGGACAAATACCAGAAACATTATTAGAATAAAAAGGAGAAGACTGATTATGACAACTTTACACAAATTAAGATATTTGATCTTCCACATATTGTTCAAAACTCTTACTTTATGCTAATTGACTCTTAATAGCTTGTGGGACTGAAAATGTACTTAAAACACTAGATAAATCTGGGCAACCTTAATACCTTGAGACCAAGAATGTATGATGTTCTTACATGTTTTTCTAGTTTTTTCCAGATATCATCAGGTAAGTTGTTAACTAAATGCAAAAATATAAAAGATGTAATAGAAGAAACAGTATTGTACTGAGTTTAGCTGGGTACAAGGAAAAACAAATTGTGACTATAAACTGTTTTCTCCTAAGATCTCTTAAAGGGAAAAAGCTGGCATTGCAAGTCTGTTCTGAAGAACACTGGGAAACTCAAATATCAAATGCTGAGGATGTCACGTACTCACATGAAATCTAAGCCACAAGGATAAAATCAGAGTCCAGACTTAGAGCAAAGAGGTTACATTACATGAGATGAGAAGAAAAAGCAAATGAAAATTGAGAAGAAGGAGGAAGAAATGTGGCATTATTCACAACACATATTCAGTATATGTTATGTACATACAGTATGGCTGTGTTTGATTAGCTGAAGAGCAAATAAAAGGCTGGGCAAATGATAATTTTCAGGGCAATTATAAATGTATAGGGAAATTTATAATGTTAGCTAGTACAGGAAAAACAATATACACTCAATAAGGGAATAATCGAGGCCAGCTATAAACTATAATGCTGTGATATTAGATAACTTAACCATAACACTTGTTGGAGTAAAGAGAAAGATATCCATTCTCTGGCTTGTAGTAAAACAGGATAAAGAGAATATTTTTCTTCTGTCTCATAAATATCTGCAGGAAGGCAGGACCTGCAATCTTGAAGCACTCACTGATTTGGAGAGATAATCAAGACAGTAAGTGAAGCATAAGTAGTTCATATGGAACAAACTACTGGAACTGGTACGTGTCAAAGGTTATCTGTCACAAGGCATAAACAAAGCAGAAGTCCAGTTAAGTTGAGAAAAAAAAAAGGAGAGTATGATGTAATCAAAACCAACTATTAGTCAATTAGAGCTTACAATAAACTATCTGTACACAACTATCATGTACCATAAAATGCAAAAATCCACACTTTATATGTTCAGTATAAATAATGAGTTTGCAAATGTGTAGCTCAAATTTATACTCAATATGTCAGAATGTTGAGGGGAAATAGTCTGAGAAAAGGAATAATATTAGTTGATAAACACCAAAATATTATATTAGTCAGAAGACATTATACTCTGAGGTTTTGAAGAAAAAAAAATCAGATATGATGAAGGAATAACTTTCCAGAAAGAATGAAAAATAATAGTTGAAGAATTTAAAGCCAACAAAGTCCTGGCACTCTACCACGAAGGATAATTAGGTCTCGATGGTCATTCTCCATGAACTGCAACAAAAAGACTAGACAATTAATGTGATCTCAGTCTAATTCACTGCCACTATTACCTTATATATCCCCTTTTAAATAAATCCTGACAAAGGTTATATTATCAACCAAATTATATATTTCCTACTCACTTAACAGAATGTATATTCTACAATCATCAAAACAAGTTTGTAAATGCTATTATTGTCTAGTGACAGATTTCACAAAATAACAAATTCTTTATTCACAGATCCATATTTTATTCTAACATAATCCAAGAAATATTTTTAGTTATTATTTTCTAGTTTTATTAAGATATAACTGACATATTTTTTTTTTTTTTTTTTTTGTATTTTTCTGAAGCTAGAAACCAGGAGAGACAGACAGACTCCCACATGCGCCCGACCGGGATCCACCCGGCACGCCCACCAGGGGGCGATGCTCTGCTCCTCCGGGCGTCGCTCTGCCACGACCAGAGCCACGCTAGCGCCTGGGGCAGAGGCCAAGGAGGCATCCCCAGCGCCCGGGCCATCTTTGCTCCAATGGAGCCTCGGCTGCAGGAGGGGAAGAGAGAGACAGAGAGGAAGGAGAGGGGGAGGGGTGGAGAAGCAAATGGGCGCTTCTCCTGTGTGCCCTGGCTGGGAATCGAACCCGGGACTTCTACACGCCAGGCCGACGCTCTACCACTAAGCCAACCGGCCAGGGCCGACATATTTCACTATATAAATTTAAGGTGTACAGAATAATGATTTGAATTACATATATTGTGAAATGATCACCTCAATAAGTTTAGTTAGTATTTATCATCTCATATTAATATGATAAAAAGAAAACAAGAAATTTTTCTCCTTGTGATAAAAACGCAGGATTTACTTTTAACAATTTTCATATATTATATCATAAAGCAGTGTTAACTATAGTCATCATGTTGTAAATTACATCTCTAGTGTTTATATATCTTATAACTGTAAATTTGTATATTATGACCACTTTCCATGAGAAAATATTTTTAAATCTTGTTTTACTATGTCTCAATTTATGCAACCTCAATCAAGATATAAAAATACAGGTTATTCTGTAACTAAAATTTTCTAGTTGCTAACGGTTGTAATTTTAAATGTTTGGTATCAGGAATTTTTTACCATATCCAGGTAACCATTATTAATGATTATAATAACAAGTTTTTATCATTTTTAACTATGTGCCAGATCAACTGTGTTACAGGCCCTTCACTCATCACACTGCTATATAAACCACCTTGAAGGTTCCCAAACTAGTCCCTTTAAAATGTGAAACATTTTTATATTTTTAATTATTTCAACAATACAAATTCAAATATCTTATTACTTCATTTACTGATGTGAATATTTTTTACTATTGTAATAAACTCCAGTGATATGCTAACCTAGGGGTCAGGAACCTTTTTGGCTGAGAGAGCCATGAACACCACATATTTTAAAATGTAATTACATGAGAGCCATACAATATGTTTAACACTAAATACAAGTAAATGTGTGCATTTTATGTAAGACTAACACTTTTAAAGTACAATAAGTCTCTGAATTATTTTTAATAACATTGTTATGCTGTTGCTAACCAATGATGAATAAAGTACTTCTTACCATTAATGCAACTTCTGGTGCTGCATGGTTTTGCTGATGGCTTTGTAATCTGGTTGATACGTGGTGAGGTTAAGCTTCATGCAGGCATTGAGACTTCCATCTGTTAAACGTGATCATAGGTTGGTCTTAACATTCTTTAGATGTGAGAAAGACTGCTCACATGCATACAGAGACAAACATTGTCAGTACAGCAATACTCACACACTGCAGTGTGTGGTATGTGATGGGAAGTGCATCCCAAGTTTTGACAATCAGCTGGTTCGCAGGTTGAAGTTTTTTCATTTCTCCCCACTTGTGTTTGCTCACCAACTCTGCTTGCTATCATGCAAGTCTTCCCAAATCTTCATTCAGCAACTTGAACTTATTCACCCACATGTCTGAGGCCTTCAGGTCAGCAGCTTGTAGCTCAAAATCTCTGACGGAGACACTGGGGATGTAACTCAGGTGGGTGCTGTCCACTGCACACTCGTGTGGATGGGTGACGAACTTAAAAAGACGAGTGCACTCACAAAATTCTCCAAAGCGTGCTTTGAATGACTGCAGGAGATTAGATGTGAAGCCCACTAGCTGCTGGAGATCAAGATGTTGAGCAGGGTCACTTGCTGTGCATGCATCTTTAAACTCTCCCAGTTTTTCAAAGTGTAGTAAACGACCTCTTTCAATGTCGGCAATGAAGAGTTCTAGCTTGTTGTCAAATGCAAACACTGCTTGTTGAAGGGATAAGACTGTATTTCCAACATCTTGCATTTTCACATTGAGCTAGTTCAGATGTTCAGTCATGTCCATGAGATAGAACTTCAGGAGCCACTCAGTGTTAGCTAACTCAGGATGCTCGATGTTTTTCACTTCAAGAAAAGTCCAGACTTTGCTCAGACAAGCCACAAAACGGCTGAGCACCTTCCCTCTTGACAACAAACGCACCTTGCTGTGCAGAGGCAGACCAGGATGATTATTCCCAACTTCATCTAGCAGTGTTTTAAACTGGTGATCATTTAAAGCTCAGGCAACAATAAAGTTGACCACCCGAATGACCAGCGACATCACCTCACCAAGCTGCTCACCACACAAAGCGCCTCCTGATGTAGGATGCAGTGAAAACTTAGGATGGGTCTCTTTTCATGTTCACGAAGAAGTGCTACAAATCCTCTGTTTTTCCCCACCATGCATGGAGCACCATCAGTACACACCAAAATAAGTTTATCCATCAGTAGATTTTTTTCTTTAGTGAACTCAGTGAAAGACTTGAATAAATCCTTCCCTCTTGTCTCTTTCATAGGCAAAACAGCAAGACTTTCCTCATGTAATGTGTCACTGACAGCATACCTTGCAATCACGCTGAACTGGGATAAATGGCTTAAGTCTATTGACTCATTTAAAGCGAGAGAAAAGAATAGTTTTGCATTTATGTCCTTCACTTGTGTTGCCTCAATTTGATTTGCCATCATGATGGTATGATCGTGAACAGTTCTTGCCGACAGAGGCATGTCTTTTATTTGTTTGATTGTCTTGTCTTTATCCGAAAAGTCGTCGAAAAGTTCATTGGCGACATCAAGCATGAATGTTTTGGCATACTCTCCATCTGTGAATGGCTTTCCATTTCTCACAATTGCTAAAGCACCAGCAAAGCAGACTGAATTCCAGTCACCCTGTTGGGTCCAAACATGGAGTTGCTGCTGACTAGCTTACACTCTGCACAGTAGCTCTTGACATGCTTTCTTCCTGCTGTCCCCCGCTGGATATTTCGATGCAAATGTAGTATGGCATGTGTCAAAGTGCCGCTTATATTTGACCGTTTCATTGATGCAATTTTATCATTGCATATTAGACACACTGCAGAACCTGCTCTCTCCACAAAGGCGAATTCCTCTGTCCATTCCTGCTGAAAAGTACAATACTCCTCATCTTTTTTTCTTTTAGCCATCTTCTTCGTCAAAAGAGTTTCTGCAAATAGCTAGCTGACTACTTGATTAAAAGGAGGGAAGATGCCTGACCTGTGGTGGCATAGTGGATAAAGCATCGACCTGGAAATGCTGAGGTCGCTGGTTCAAAACCCTGGGCTTGCCTGGCCAAGGCACATAGGGGAGTTGATGCTTCCTGCTCCTCCCCCCCTTCTCTTTCTGTCTCTCTCCTCTCTCTCTCTCTCTCTCCCTCTCTCTCTCCTTTCTAAAAAAAAAAATGAATAAATTAAAAAAATAAATTAAAAAAAAAAAAAAAAAAAGGAGGGAAGTTTACTTTCTGACCCACATACATTACACATTATCCAATAAAAATTTGGTGTTGTCCTGGAGGACAGCTGTGATTGGCTCCAGCCATCCGCAACCATGAACATGAGCGGTAGGAAATGAATGGATTGTAATACATGAGAATGTTTCATATTTTTATTGTTATTATTATTTTTATTAAAGATATGTCTGCGAGCCAGATGCAGCCATCAAAAGAACCATATCTGGCTCGCGAGCCATAGATTCCCGACCCCTGTGGGAAAAGTTGTCCTATTCCAAATTTGCTGCAGTTTATATTTCATAAAATGTTAGAACTCACCTGATCAGGTGGTGGCACAATGGATAGAGTCTCAATCTGGATGCTGGGGACCCAGATTTGAAACCCTGAGGTTGTAAGCTTGAGTATGGACTCACCAGCTTGAGCCCGAGCTCACTGCCTTGAGCGCAGGGTCTCTGGCTTGAGCATAGGATCATACACACGACCCAATGGTCACTGACTTGAAGCCCAAGGTCACTGGCTTGAGCAAGGGGTCACTCAGTCTTATATAGACCCCCTGGGTCAAGGCACATAGAGAGAAGGCAATTAATGAACTACTAAGGTGCCACAACGAAGATTGATGCTTCCCATCTCTCTCCCTTCCTATCTGTCTGTCCCTATCTGTCCCTCTCTCTGTCTCTTTCTCTCTCTCTGTCTCTCTCTCTCTGTTAGAACTCAATAGGACCTCATGTAAGATCTAGTTCAGTAGTTTTCAAACTTGAGTAGTTGTATCTTTGGTGATATTTCCAAAAGTCATGCTGGCAAAGATCACTTAAAAGAAATAATTGTCCAGATCTTCAATTTTATGCCTACTTTGCTAAAATTTTTCCCTTACAAATTTCCACATTATAATTGTCTTTGCTCAATTTAAAAAAAAAAGATATATATTTTTCCTTCTCCTCACTTTTACGATAGCTCACTTTTCTGCAATGTATAAACTTCAGTGTGACAACATAAAATAAAATACCACTAAAATTTTGAATTACTCTACTTATAAATCATGAATATATTTGAAAGTTAGAATATTTCATTTCTTTGCTTTCAATAAAATTGAAGGAATATTTGGAGATGCTATTAGATGAGTTATCATTAATAATAATTACTGATGATAGTTCATTACATAATTTTGGGTACATAACTCGTGTTCAACAAATCGAATGGCATTGCTATAATAAGACTTTCTCTGCTTCTATTTCTATATTTATTTGAACAAGATTTCTGTTTCTAGATCCATAAAAAATTATGATGAAATTTATGCTGAATCCTATAAGTTATGGTAAAAGAGAATATGAATTATAACTACATGATATAATTTTTAAAGTATAATTCATTTTATTAAGAGATGCTTTTCCTATAAATAGAATTTTATGTATAATAATTATACACCAACATTTTGATATAATTTTGTTGTTTTGTTTGTACTAGTAAAAATTGTAATCAAAACTAATTCCACAAAATTTTTTTGTCATCTAGAATTAAAAATTAAAATAAAATTTTAAATAGAAATTTTAAAAAGTTACAGGTTTTTCTTCTCCAGACTGAAATTGGCCATTTATCTAAAGTGCTCTGGTTCTTTTTAGAAAATGGTATTTAGAAACCAAGATCTCATCACTTGGTGAGCTTATTGCTTTTAGGGAGTCATTGCTTTTAGCCTTTCTGAGCAGTCAGAACTATTTACACATACACATTCATGCACACCTATATCTGTCTCTATGTACATCTTCATTTATCTATTATAAATTCATACTGATATCTCCAAGTCCAATTTAATATTCCAGGTTTCATTCTAACTGCTCTGATTCTATATTTGTAACTTTCTTCTCCATAGTGGGAATCCTATCTTCCAGTATATTTATTCAGTTCTAGAATACACAGAAGCCTTAACCAAAGGATCAAAGTTAACTTCAATAATGGAACAAATTGCCATCCTTTGTTCCTGGTATAATACACTGAGCAGAATTTTTAAAATGCCTAAGTCTAATTGTTCTGGATTTATTATTATAATTTTTATTAGTGTACAACAATCAAACAAAATATTCATTATCATAATGAAATGTTGATAAATAATTATTAAACATAAAAAGTACAGTTTTATTGAAAAAACATTTCTTAGCTACTATATTAATTGGGCTTTCAAAAAATTATAGATGTGTTCATAATTGAATGTTAACTGCTACAAAACATTAGAAAAACCAAAATTGAGAGGTCTTTTACAAAATAATTTCCATGATGTACTCTTCAAAAATACTACTATATTCAAAAACAAAGAAAGACAACAGAACTATTTCAGATTAAATGAGACTAAACAGTCATGGCAACTAAATAAATGATATTGGATAGTAGACCAGGTGATAGTTGGGTTGGGAGGAGAGAATATTTACATAGTCTCAAAGTATCTTTCCACAAGTTACTTAAGTACAAAAGAAAAAGTCTTAAATTTACATAGTAGAGAAACCTGGTCGACATTAACCAAGTGAGCAAAGTAACACTTTATCTGGCATTTTATTTTGCTATAGAGGATATTATTGACAATATTAGCAAAATATGATTAAAGTGTGTAGATTAAATATGAGTAGTGTACCCATGTTAATGTCCTGATTTTGTAATTTTTTCCCCCTGATTTTCATAATTGTACTGTGGTTATAAAAGAGAATGTCTTTAGGAAAACACGAACAGTAAATACTTGTTTTAAAGGTCTATTTGGGGCCCTGGCCGGCTGGCTCAGCGGTAGAGCGTTGGCCTAGCGTGCGGAGGTCCCGGGTTTGATTCCCAGCCAGGGCACACAGGAGAAGCGCCCATTTGCTTCTCCACCCCTCCGCTGCGCTTTCCTCTCTGTCTCTCTCTTCCCCTCCCGCAGCCAAGGCTCCATTGGAGCAAAGATGGCCCGGGCACTGGGGATGGCTCTGTGGCCTCTGCCTCAGGCGCCAGAGTGGCTCTGGTCGCAACATGGCGACGCCCAGGATGGGCAGAGCATCGCCCCCTGGTGGGAAGAGCATCGCCCCCTGGTGGGCGTGCCGGGTGGATCCCGGTCGGGTGCATGCGGGAGTCTGTCTGACTGTCTCTCCCTGTTTCCAGCTTCAGAAAGATGAAAAAAAAAAGGTCTATTTGGGAGAAAATAAACCTCATGTCTTTAATTTAACTCCCAGATGAGTGAGAAACAAACTTATGTGTGTGAGAATATATGTAATTGAAAACATGTAAATGTACATTAATTCTCTAATCTTTTGCTATAGGGCCAAAGCTATTCCATTTTTATTTATTTCACTGACTGTTATTCTACTTCCTTATTTTTGAATAATCTTATATCTATAGAGCATTTTCTAAGGTAATCAGTTTTAGATTCTTTCAAGTAGAATCAGAAGTAACGTTTTTCAAGCAATGTATATATATGATCTTTCAAGATTTTAAGGGTTGGTTTTTTTTTTGCTCATCTTTTTTGATTCTCATTCACATTTTAATGCTAAAACATTTTTTTATTGACTCACTTTTTCAAAATATTTCATCTATATAGAAACAATTATTCATTTAATTCATATTTTAACAACTAGTGGAAATATTTAACTATGTAGAGGACAATTCTTTCAGGGTGCAGGGCCTAAAATAGCTCAACTAGTGATGGCTTCACTAGACAAATACTTTTGAAAGGAGTTCCCAAGGAATATCACTAATAACAGTAATTTCAAAATTAAATTAAGATGTTTCAAGAAGTCCAGTGCTACATGGCTCTTTCTGTCACCCCCAACCAAGTGTTAATACAAATAAACAGCATCAGTTGCTCAATGTAATAGACAGACTATTATAAATTACACTAATTAATATATTTGACACTAACTGATTAAGATAAAGTTATAATTGACCTATTAGTCTACTCAGAAAATGTCAAGTAGTTTTCTAAGTGCTTGGAAGATATTAGAGAACAAATTCTCTCCTCGTTATAAAGCATATATTCAAATGTGACAATTAGGAAAAGGGAGAGACTGATACCCATACAAACTAAGTAAGTAAGTAAATTATATTGTATGTTAGAAAGTGAAAATTCTGTAGGCAAAAAGAAATTGAACACAGCAATGGAGATATTAGGAAGATGTTACAGTAATATAATGTTATAGTAATTAAATATATAGAAGATATATAGAAATGTTAAGATATAATATTAAAAGCCATTAAGACAAGTGAATAAGGCTACGCCCTCTGGGTGAAAGCTAATCTAGTGTGTAGAGATGTGATAGGCAAGACCATGTTCTCTGAGCAGGGCCCAGTTAGTGTGTGTGTGAAATTATACAGTACATAGATAAAAAAAGAGCTCCATCACATTCTTGTTCATGTCTCTGAGTCTCATTTTTATGTCCCATCTATGTATGGATTCATATAGTTCTTAGTTTTTTTTTTATTTACTTATTTCACTCCGTATAATGTTATCAAGGTCCATCCATGTTATTGTAAATGATCCGATGTCATCATTTCTTATTGCTGAGTAGTATTCCATAGTATATATGTATCAAAGCTTTTTTATCCACTCGTCCTCTGACGGACACTTGGACTGTTTCCAGATCTTCGCTATTGTGAACAATGCTGCCATAAACATGGGGGTGCGTTTCTTCTTTTTATACAGTGCTATGGTGTTCTTGGGGTATATTCCTAACAGTGGGATAGCTGGGTCAAAAGGCAGTTCAATTTTTAATTTTTTGAGGAATCTCCATACTGTTTTCCACAGTGGCTGTACCAGTCTGCATTCTCACCAGCAGTGCAGGAGGGTTCCCTTTTCTCCACATCCTCACCAGCACTTATTCTGTGTTGTTTTGTTGATGAGCGCCATTCTGACTGGTGTGAGGTGAACAAGAATGTGATGGCAACAGGGGTGGGGTGGTGGGGAGAGGGGGGAGGGGGCGAAGAAGGAGAGAGGGGTTGGGGGAGGGCAGGGGCACAAAGAAAACCAGATAGAAGGTGACAGAAGACAATTTGACTTTGGGGGAGGGGTATACAGCACAATCAAATGTCAAAAGAATCTGGAGATGTTTTCTCTCAACATATGTACCCTGATTTATCAATGTCACTGCATTAAATTTAATAAATAAATAAAAAATCTTGTCTTAAAAAAAAAAAAAAAAAAAAAAGAGCTCCCTCCGAGGGACTCCCTAAAAGTGGTTTGATGTGATAATCCCGTAGATTAACACCTGTTAAAAGGTGAATACCAGAAAGGGTACTTAAACCAAGGAGGCCCCAGCTGCAGTCAGTCATCCAGACTCCAACGTGAACGTGAACGTGGACTGTCTCCACACCACCCTGACCAAGGACAGCGGAGAGAGCATGCTGACAGGGCCCCATTAAGCTGTACCCAGGCACGCCATAGGATTTGTGAGTAATAAACTGCCTGTGTGATTCCTGCAACTAACTTGTGTGTCGGTCATGCATTTCCTCTTGTGGCAGTTGGTCTTGGCACTAATAAGTAAAATCCTTATAGCCACCTCAAGAGTAGTCTCGAAGAGAGGTCTCAAACCCTGCTGTTAAGCAGGAGTGTCCCACTGCATGGGGAAGTTGAATCAGGGAGACCTGATTGTGTAGCGCTTAGGCTCTACTGGGACAGAAGACAAATTAATTATTGTAATAATTACAGGACTCATGGAAAAGCTGGGTTGAGATTGGAAGAGGATGAGGGAATTAATGTCCTAGATAGAGGGAACAATTGATACAATGGCACCAAGGCAGAATTAGGTGTGGTGTGCTTGAGGTAGAGCAAGCACACCACACCTAATGGTGTGGAATGGAGCTTAATCAGCAGGGGAAGAGTCAAAGTAGATTCAGAAATATGCCTGACCCGTGGTGGTGCAGTGGATAAAGTGTCGACCTGAAATGCTAAGGTCACCAGTTCGAACCCTGGGCTTGCCTGATCAAGGTACATATGGGAGTTAAATCTTCCTGCTCCTCACCCCCTTCTCTCTCTCCTCTCTAAAATGAATAAATAAAATCTAAAAAAAGGTGTAAGGATGAGTGGTAGTGCTGGTTAGTCCCCTATAGACCATTTTAAATAATTCAGCTTTTACTCTGAATGAGATAGGGAGCCTTTGGAGAACTCTCAATAAACAGATGACTTAATCTGACTTATTTTAAGAGATTTATCCTAGTTATCTTGCCGGGGTCCAGCCCCGGGGGAAATCCAGGGGTCCCACAGAAAGAGACGGCGTTGGTGCAAATCGAGTGAGAGAGCCAAATTCTTTTCTCTCTTTAGCATTTACTGCCAGGCATCTCTGCCAATGGCTGGTCTAGCTTTATTTTTATACACACACACTAAGTTACAATCACATGGTATTCAGAATACATTGATTAATACTTGTTTTTGTTTCACTATGGTTACATATTTCTAGGTAACAGTTAATTCAGTTCTATAAGCTATAAATCATGTGGTAAGTCATACAAAATACAGTTATACAATAACTTGAACAGCAATAACAATATTGGTACAAACTTCTAAAAGGTCAGTACTGATTAATAACTCTACCTTACCTAATGTCCTATTGTCTAGTCAAATTTTATTTATTTACTAATTTCATACACTAGTTAAGTTCTAACTTTATTTTTCTCAGAGTGTTTCACCACCTGCAGGTCAAGTATGAAAGAAGAAAGGAAAGTTTCTCTACACTACCACATGAAAAGGCTAGGGAGGTAAAGTAATGAATTAATTGAAGGCTGAAAGATGCTCTGTGTATAGTTACTGTTTCCTACCTATTCATAAGTCACAATCTATTTTTTCTAACGTGATTAATAAGAAGAAATTCTCCTACAAACTTAACCCTTTTTGAGGGATATCATAGCCAGCCTCTTATGTCTATGAGCCCAGGCAAAGGGGCTTACAGGCTTTTCTGTGGAACTCACACCCTCTGTCTCATTTCAAAAGAAATTACTACGAATGTATAGGGAAAGCACGGTACTATTATCCCTGTGCCATAAATGATAGCACACACACAGCCAGAAAAGGGGGGATAAAAGGCCAAATTAATTCAAAAGGTCAAAGGGGGAAATATCTTTGTGCTTTTTCTCTGCTGTGACTTTGTCAACCAGCAGCCGTTGGTCTTCTCTGCTATGACTTTGTCAATCAGCAGTTTTGATCTTCTTCTGCTATGACCTTGTCAGCCAGCAGTTGTGGATCTTCTGCTGTGACCTTGTCAGCCAGCAGTTGTGGATCTTCTCCTGCTGTGACCTTGTCAGCCAGCAGTTGTTGATCTTCTCTGCTGTGACCTTGTCAGCCAGCAGTTGTGGTTCTTCTCTTGCTGTGACCTTGTCAGCCAGCGGTTGTTGATCGGCTTCCAACATTATCTTATTGAGGATACTTGGGAAGCTAAAACAGGATTCTACACACGAGATGATTGGTGACTTTGAGCAGGGTGATAGTAAAGGGCATAAATATACTTCCAAAGTGGTGCAAATAGGATTCCAAAAGAACTAGATATGAGATGTGGGAGACAGGGAGGAATTAAAGATGATCCAAAAATTTTGGTCGAAAGAACTGAAAATTGGCAGGGTTGCCATCAACATTCCTTTCACATGACAGTGGAAACCTAAAATCTATATTGGTAATCTATAAATTTTCTCTATTTACATTCTGTAATGTCTAAAAATACATCAGTTTCACTGAAAGATTTTAATACCCATTTTAGCTTGCCTTTTTTATTTTCTTTATGCAGTGGGCTGCACACAAAGAATTAGAGCTAAGTTCAAATGTGAATTAGAATCAATCCCCAGAAATCCTATATTCAGATTTATATAGCAGTCTATCTTGGCTATTTATATTAGTTATGCAACAATTTTTTTCATAATGGATGTCATTTGTCTTATCTATCATAAAAGCTGTCAAAAAATAATTACAATAATTTACTTTTGTTTAATAAAAAGTCTCTTTGACCTACCCATCACATTTTTATTTTTTATCCATTGACCTTTGGTGATTGTGATTACTTTTTGGGTACTTTTACTTGTGTATTTTTCTTTGTGTAAATTGAGTTGGTTGACAGGTCATGAACTATATGAATGATTCTTCTCTCTCTCTCTTTTTAATCAATACTTGAAGAATTTCACTTTCTTTTTTAGTATTCTCTTTACAATGCCAGACACCTGGTGACTGGCTTTCCCAGAATAATCTTTACTATAGAGCTTAAAAACATATAATAAAACTCATGTCATGTTGAAGATCTCTCAAACCTTCTTCTCCTCTAATCTAGTTGTTTGGCAAATAACCTAAGTCATTCATACTACTCCATTAGCATCCTCATCTGTTAACCAAGTCTATTTTCTTCTTTATTCTAATGTCTTGTAACTATAGCCTCCTCTCAATGTGCACCACACTTGCTTTAACTCACTGTTAGCATCACTCATAAATCACTTATATAGTAATACACCAAATTGCTGACATAAAAGCTGTCTGTAGTTACTTCAACATTCTAAGAATCTCAGAAGTTATCTTTAGGAACTCATTTGTTTGGAGAAAGAAAAAACATTACTTACTCTTTGATTGTGAAAGTTAAAGACATTCACATAAAACTAGTAAGGAAAAGCTTTGCAAATAAAGCAAAAGAATTATCTTTAATAGATGTCAAGATTATTATTTGGTTAAATGATGATGGATTATTATTATTATTTTATTTTTCTTACTCTTAGGAAGTCTAGGACCTAATTAGAGAAGTAATAGTAAAGACAGTCCTCTGATTTGAGTAGAAACTAGTTCCAGAAACATAGCAGAATGTTGAGGAAATCCGTGTGACAGGACAGGGTTACTGGGCACAAGGTCAAGCGCTGGCTAATATGCAATTTAAAATCTTGTGTTTTGTTTCCCAATAATTTATTTAAATTTTTATTAATAACTATAAGCAGTAATATTAGGAAGAAGCATGGACAAGAGAACAGAGATAATCTTAAAGAAAGTGGGCAGGGTAATTTGAGAAGTAATCAAGACATGTAAATATCCACTGGAGAGTTTCAGAAATTTTAGGCAGAGACTGAATTCCTTACAGGACTACAGGTAAATGCATAGGTAAAGATGTTTGACCACGATTTACTTATTTCGCTCAGTATAATGTTTTCAAGATCCACCCATGTTGTCGTAAATGACCCTATGTTGTCATTTCTTATGGCTGAGTAGTATTCCATTGTATATATATGATATATATATACTGTATCTTCTCTATCCAATCCTCTATCGAGGGGTGCTTTGGGAGGAGGGGGAGTCTGAGGGTGTGGGGGGAATGGCATAAAGAAGGACAAATATTTATATAATATAAAAGGTGACAGAAAATGATTTGACTTTGGGGAATGGGTATACAACATAATTATTCAAATGATGTAGTGATGTTTGCCTGGAATCTATGTACACTTGTTGATCAATGTCACCCTGTTGAATTTAATTTTCTAAATTAAAAAAATAAAGATGTTTGAGTAGTAAAACAAATATTGAGCTTAGATGTGTGGAGATATTTTGGCCAATTGGAAAACATGTTCTGCTCCATATTTTTCTTTATTCTGTTTCTGAGTTTTCTATCTCTCAAATAGAATCATATTTTCTGTCTGGATTCTTTCATTAATTTCACATTATCTTTTATACAAAGTCAAGACTCCTTGCCTGTCTCTTTTTAAACTTCTAAATGTAAATTCTTCTACATCTTTAGATAACTTCTATTTTATTTAAATACTTCTAAATTTCCAAGTGTGTCACATTTTCACATGCCTCCAAGCCTTTGCACCAGTTATTATCCATGACTGAAATATTTCCTCCCTTATCTGCATGACTACTATTGATACTGTTCCAGATTTAGCCCAAGACAGAGCTTTCTTGACCCCTTTTATGCTTAGTTAGGATATTATTATTTATGTTCTCAAAGTATCCACATGCACTACCATCAAAATCTATGTCACACTGTTGTAATTGTTGATTTTCTTGTTTATGGTGTCTTGTCCACCTATAAACTTATATCATCTAGCCCGGAGACTAGCATCTACTGGATGTTCAGTAAATATAGTATTAGCATAAATACTAGAGTAGTCAGAGAACCAGAGACTGTTTTAAAAAGATACTCTTTTACTTTTAATATAAAAATAAAATATATAGTATTGATCAGTCATAAATAAAGTACAGTTAAATTTTTGGTTACTTCAGAACTTTATTGCATTCATAGATATATATAGAAATATAAATATTTGCAGATATTTATAAAATGTAATCATATTATAATATTCAGTATCCAACTTTTCTCGCTTATAAAATAGCATGGATTTTCCAAGTCAGCACATAGAAAGTGACTTTTCAGCAGCTGTATAGTATTCCATTGAGTGAATGCTATAAATTTTATTGATAACTTTCTTCTTTTATTGGACACATTCTTGTTTTAAATTTTTCACTATACTAAATAACTGGGTATTTAATTTGTATTCTTGTTTCCTTAGGATCTGTGCCTATAAGTAAATTCTTAAGTACCTTTGACTTTAAGGATTTAATTGTAAACACATGGGGGAAAGTCTGTACTGTGTACATTTTGTACTCAATTCTTACAATGGATATAAAAGGCTGAGGTTTCCAGCCAGTAACTGTTCCTGGTTTTCACAAACAGCTGCTTTCAAAAAGGGAAGAACATTGCACTCCTAAAATAATCCATTTATGAAAATATTCATCTTTATGCTGACAAAATATAAGTCAATTTTACAAGAATGAACATAGAGTTCACATACCACTTTTAGAATTCAGTAGAAAAATAAATTTGGTTGTTATCTAACATTACTTTTTCTTTCTAGAGAAAATGAGGAAAAATTCTTTTTACCATAAATAGGTGACAACATCCTTAAAACAGGAGCATTAACAATAAAAAAAATGATACAGATACTCAAAATTATATTTGCCCATTTGTACTGATAGTTTTCTAAGAATTTAGGTCTTGCTTAGAGTTAAGATGGCCTCTTCTTTTAAACTTCTTCAGCCTATATGAAAGTTTCTGTCTCTGAGGTTGTATTGGTCACAATAGAAACTCACTGTGCAATTTGCTTTCTCTTACTTTAAGGATTTCTGGGATTTTAAAGTATTTTTATTTAGAAAATTAAATTTAGCCTGACCTGTGATGGCACTATGGATGAAGCATCAACCTGGAATGCTGAGGTCACCGGTTTGAAACCCTGGGCTTGCCTGATCAAGGCACATACGGGAGTTGATGCTTCCTGCTTCTCAACCCCTTCTCTCTCTCTCTCTTTTTCTCCCCTCTCTAAAATGAATAAATAAAATCTTTTTTTTAATTAAATTTAACAGGGTGACATTGATCAATAAGAGTACATAGGTTTCAGCTAAACATTTTTTATTGCATTTGAACTGTTGATTATATTGTATACCGATCACCCAAAGTCAAATCATTTTCCGTGACTGTGTATTTGTCCCTCTTTACTCCCTTCCCCTCACACCCTTCTGCCCATCCTCTTCCCTTGGTAACCAAATCACTTTTTAAAATTAATTTTAATTTATTGTATTAACATGGAATCAAGTGTCCCACTGAATATAACATTCTCACCCCCACCCCCTGTCCCTATTTATACCCCTTTTGCCCACCACTCCCTAAACCCCTCCACCCTTATCTCTGGAATTTGCTCTCCTGTTATCTATATCTCTGTGTTATGTATATATAATTCCATTACTCCCTTCACCTTCTCTAATCCCATCCCCTCTTCCCTCTGACAGCTGTCCCTCTGGTCCCTGTGACCCCACCGTGGGCTCTATTTCGTTCCTCAGTTCACTTTGTTTATTAGATTCCAATATAAGTGAGTTCGTATGATATTTGTCTTTCTCTGCTTGGCTTATTTCACTTAGCATAATAATCCCAGGTCCATCCATGCTGTCACAAAAGGTAAGATTTCCTTCTTTTTTCATGGCCACATAGTATTCCATTGTGTATGTGTACCACTGCTTTTAATCCACTCATCCACTGACGGAAACTTGGGCTGTTTCCAGATCTTCGCTATTGTAAACAATGCTGGGATAGACATGGGGGTGCATATCTTCTTTTGAATCAGTGATTTGGTATTCTTAGGATATATTCCTAAAAGTGGGATAGCTCAGTCAAAATGCAGTTCCATTTTTATTTCTTTGAGGAAACTCCATATAGTTTTCCACAGCGGCTGCACAAGTCTGCATTCCCACCAGCAGTGCAGGAGGGTTCCCTTTTCTCCACATCCTCACCAGCACTTATTGTGTGTTGATTTGTTAATGAGCACCATTTTGACAGGTGTGCGGTGGTATCTGATTGTGGTTTTAATTTGCATTTATCCGATGTTGAACATTTTTTCATATGCCTATTGGCCATCTGTATGTCCTCTTTGAAGAAGTGTCTGTTCAGTTCTTTTGCCCATTTTTTAATTGGATTGTTTACCTTCCTGGTGTTTATTTTAGAAGTTCTTTATAAATTTTGGTTATTAAACCCTTATCAGACGTACTGGCAAATATGTTCTCCCATGTGTGGGTTGTCTTTTAATTTTGTTCATAGCATCTTTTGCTGTACAAAAATTCTTTAGTCTGACACAGTGCCATTTGTTTATTTTGTCCTTTATTCCACTTGCCTGTGGAAATATATCAACAAAAATATAGCTACAAGAGTAATTGGAGAGTTTACTGCCTATGTTTTCTTCCAAGATGTTTATGGTTTCACGACTTACATTTAAGTCTTTTATCCATTTTGAGTTTATTTTTGTGAATGGTGTAAGTTGGTGGTCTAGTTTCATTTTTTCACATGTACCTGTCCAGTTTCCCCAACACCATTTATTAAAGAGACTGTCTTTATTTCATATTACCTTCTTTGTCAAGTATCAATTGACAATAAAGGCATGGGTTTATTTCTGGGTTCTCTGTTCTGTTTCATTGATCTGTATGCCTGTTCTTATGTCAGTACCAAGTTGCTTTGATTACAATAGCTTTATAGTATAACTTGATATCAGAAAGTGTGAAGTGTGATATTTTCCACTTTATTCTTCATTTTCAAGATTACTGAGGCTATATGAGTTCTTTTTGGTTCCATATAAATTTTTGGAGTATTTGTTCTATATCTTTGAAGTATGCCATGGGTATTTTGATAGAAATTGCATTGAATTTATAAATTGCTTTGGGTAATATAGACATTTTAATGATGTTTATTTTTTCTATCCATGAACACGGTATATGCTTCCACTTGTTTGTATCTTCCTTGATTTCTTTAATAATTTTCCAAGTACAAGTATTTTGCCTCCTTGGTTAAATTTACTCCTAGGTACTTTATTTTTTTGTTGTTGCAATAGTGAAGGGGATTGCTTCCTAAATTTCTCTTTCAGACAGTTTATTGTTGGTGTATAAAAATGCCACTGATTTCTGAATATTGATTTTATATCCCGCCACCTTGCCGAATTCATTTATCAGGGCTAGTAGTATTTTGACTGAGACTTTAGTGTTTTCTACGTACAATATTATGTCAGCAAATAATGATAGTTTTACTTCTTCTTTTCTAATTTGGATGTCTTTTATTTTTTCTTCTTGTCTGATTGCTGTGGCTAGGACTTCCAGAACTATGTTAAATAAGAGTGGTGGAAGGGGGCACTGCTGTCTTGTTCCTGATCTTACGGGGATTGCTTTTTATTTTTGCCCATTTATGATGTTGGCTCTCAGTTTGTCATAGATGGCCTTTATCATGTTGAGGTATGTTCCCTGTATTTCCACTTGCTGAGAGTTTTGATCATAAATGGGTTCTGGATATTATCAAGTGCTTTTTTAGCATCTATTGATATAATCATGTGATTTTTATCTACCTTTTGTTTATGTGATGAATCACATTGATTGATTTGCTAATATTGTACCAACCTTGCCTCCCCAGAATAAATTCCACTTGATCATAATGTATGTTTTTTTTCATGTATTCCTGGATCCGGTTTGCTAATATTTTGTTGAGAATTTTAGCATCTATGTTCATTACGAATATTGGGCTATAGTTTTCTTTTTTTGTGTTGTCTTTACCTGGTTTTGGAATCAGTATTATGCATGTCTCATAAAAGGAGCTTAGAAGTCTTCCTTCTTCTTGAATTTTTTGAAATAGCTTGAGAAGGATAGGTGTTAGTTCTTCTTTGAATGTCTGGTAAATTCACCTGTGAAGCCTTCCAGTTCAAGATCTCTGTTTGCTGGGAGTTTTTTGATAATTGTTTCAATTTCATTTGTTGTAATAGGTCTGTTTAGGTTTTCTGACTCTTCCAGGTTGAGTTTTGAAAGACTCTGTTTCTATGAATTTATCCATTTCACCAAGGTTGTCCAATTTTTTGGCAAACAGATCTTCATAGTATTTTCTTACAATCCTTTGTATTTCTGTGGTATCAGTTGTTAGTTCTCTACTTTCATTTCTAATTTTATTTATTTGAGTCCTCTCTCTTTTTTTCTTAATGAATCTGGTTAAATGGTCATCAATCCTGCTTACCTTTTCAAAGAACCAGCTCTTGGTTTCATTGATCTTTTGTATTTTTTTTTTAGCCTCTATGTCATTTATTTCCACTCTGATCTTTTTTATTTCCTTCCTTCTACTTCGTCTGGGTAAATTTGTTGTTCCTTTTCTAGTTCTTTTACATGCAGGGTTAAATTGTTTATTTGAGCTTTTTTTTTTTTTCCTTCTTAAAGTATGCCTGTAATGCTATGAACTTCTCTCTCAGGATTGCTTTTGCTGTGTCCTATAAATTTTGAGTTGTACTTTCATTTTCATTTGTTTCAAGGAAATATTTTTATTTCTTTCTTGATCATGTTGTTAACTCATTCATAATTTAATAACATGCTATTTAGCCTCCAGTGTTTGAATGTTTTTCAGTTTTTCTACTGTAGTTGATTTCTAATTTTATGCCATTGTGATCAGAGAAGATGCTTGATATGATTTCAATCTTCTTAATTTACTGAGACTCATTTTGTGTTCTAACATGTGGTCTATCCTAGAGAATGTACCATGAGCACTTGAAAAGAATGTATAGTCTGCTGCTTTGGGTTGAAAGATTCTGAAGATATCTATTAAACCCAGCTTATTTAGTGTGTCCTTTAAGTCTGCTTTTTCCTGGTTAATTTTCTGTTTGGAGGATCTATCCATTGATGTTAGTAGGGTATTAAAATCCTCTACTATTATATTATTGCTGTTGATTTTGCCCTTTATTCCATCAAAATCTGCTTATATATTTAGGTGCTCCTATATTAGGCACATAAATATTTACAATGGTTATATCCTCCTGTTGGACAGCTACCTTTATCATTATGTAGTGACCTTCTTTATCCTTTTTTATATCCTTTTTTTAAAGACTATTTTGTCAGATATATGTATTGCTACCCCAGCTTTTTTTTTCCTTCTATTTGCATGAAATACTTTTTTCCATCCCTTCCCTTTCAGTCTATGTCTATCTTTTGTTCTGAAGTGGGTCTCTTGTAGACAACATATGTACAGGTTTTATTTTCTTATCCATGCACCTACCCTATGTCCTTTGATTGGAGGATTTAATCCATTTATATTTAAGGTTATTATTGATATGTATTTGTTTATTGCCATTCTATTTTTTAAATCTACAATCTTCTTTTTCTAGATTTTTTTTCTTTCGCTCTTTTTACAGCAGACCTTTTAACATTTCTTGTAGTACTGGTTTGGTTGTAATGAATATCTTGAGATTTTTTTTTGTTTGTTTATTTTTTGTCTGGGAAGCTTTTTATTTCTCCTTTAATTTTAAATGATAGCCTTGCTGGATAAATAAGTCTTGGTTGTAGGTTTTTGTTTTGCATCACTTTGAATATTTCTTGCCAATCTCTTCTAGGTTCAATTGTTTCTGTTGAGAAATTGGATGTCACCCTTATGGGGGCTCCTCTGTAGTTAATTAACTGCTTTTCTCCTTTTAGTATTGTTTCTTTGTCTCTTAACTTTGGCACTTTAATTATGATGTCTTGGTGTAGGCCTCCTTGGGTTCCTCTTTAATGGGACTTTCTGTGCTTCTTGAACTTGTGTGACTTTTTCCTTCATCAATCTAGAGAAGTTTTCAGCTATGATTTCTTCAAACAGGTTGTCTATCCCTTGTTCTTTCTCTTCTCCTTCAGGAACATATATAATGCAAATGTTGTTTCTCTTCCTGTTGTCACAGAGCTCTCTTAGAGTTTCCTCAGTGGTTTTAAGCCTCTTTTCTTTTTGCTGCTCTGTTTCCATGCTTTCATTGATCTTGTCTTCTAAATCACTGATTCGATCCTCTGTTTCATCCAGTCTGCTTTTGATTCCTTCTAGTGCAGTCTTCATTTCTGATATTGTATTTGTCATTTATGACTGTTATTTTTATTATTATTTCTATGTCCTTTCTGATGCTTGCTATTTCTTTAATTATTTGCTTATTATGTCCATCCATTGTTGCTCTAAGATTCTTGAGCATCCTAAAAATCATTATTTTAAACTCTGCATCTGGTAGTTTGGTTACTTTCATCTCATTCAGTTCTTTTTCTGAGGATTTCTCTTGTTGATTCATTTAGGTCACATTTCTCTATCTGCTCATTTTGTTTGTGTATTAGATAGTGCTGTCTGACTTTGAAATTTTGTGGTGTTTTTATAAAGATAAAGGGCTCATTGGTATTGACCTCCAGGCCACCTGTTTTTCTTGTTCTAGGAATGCTTCTTGAGGGTATTTTTTTTCCCTCTTGTATGTGAGTATTAAATGCAGTTGGTCCTTTCATAGGTACGATTATCCCTTCAGGCTGGCTGGCTCTTGACTGTGTTTATTACACACTGTGCAATGTCTCTCCTGTTGGGCATATTTATTCTCCAGTATCTGGTGCCTATTATACTCCACCTCTGGGTGTGCTGTTAGTGTGGGTAGCTGAGTCTAGGGTTGGTGCTGTCTGCCACCCACTGCTCATTGTGTTGGCTCTAGATCTTCTTGGGTTGGTGTCAGCTATTGTTTATAACCTGCTTTGGACTACCTGTCTACAGCTACTGCACTTTTCACTGTTTGTGTCTGTGTTTTCTGTGCCTGGGTAGCATGGCAGGGGCCAACCTGTGTATAAAGATCAGTTTCCTCCTGCTTAGGGATGACAGCAGCTCTGTAAAAGTCTCAAGCTCTGTAATATTTGTCTCCACTTTTCAGCTGCTCCTCTGCCTCTTGCAGCTGCCCGGTCTTCCCACAGAGTCTTCTGTAGTAAGACTGTAGTGTTGGCTCATACTGGTCTCACCCAACCAAACCCTCTACAAGTTGCATGCTTGCTGGGTTAGGGCAGCTGAGGTTGTGAGTACAACGTTAGTGGGAGCCCCTACTTCAGGGGTCTCTTGGTCAGGAGTTGAGAACAGGGAATGTGGCCCTTACTCCAAAGCTTAATCCCTCAGCCACAGTCTCAGGGAGGAAGACTGAGAGAGTTTTCTCCTGGGGCTGACTGTGCCCCTCCTGAAGGTGGCTAAGCCCCTCAATCAGATCCAACAATAGACATACAGGGACCCACACATTAAATGTCCATGCTCCAAGCCTCTCTCTCCCTTCCCCTGTGGAATATAGCCCAGCAGGGCAGAATATCCAGTGCCCAGGCCAGCTGACTGTGCAGCTCCACCATGTCCAATGCACATGAGCTGCTTTGCCGGTGCTGATCACATAGAGTAGAACTCGCCTCAGCTGGGCCAGGTGTAAGGAGCCTTTCCTTAGGCTACTACTCTAGCAAGGATTGTTAGGTCCTGAACCAATGCTTTCCACAACTTGCCCCTGGATGTGCCAGCCCTAGGCCTTCCAAGCATGGACCCGGTGCAGACCAGTGGGAGACACTGCCCTTGACTGGCCCTCATCAACCTTCTTGGAGCTACAAGAAATTCAGAGTTTGTGGCTCCCTCTGCTGGGCCCAGGTGTACATGAAAAAACTAAGCTGCACACCTCGGCTGGCTTTTACCCACACTGGGACTGAGGGTAGGTCCACTTAAAAGGCCAAGTTTCCCTGAGTCCTGCCTCCTGAAGCATCTGTCTGCTGGCTACTTGTTGTGCTCTGCCATTGAATAAAGCTCTGCTAAAGTCTAGAGCAGGGGTCCCCAAACTACAGCCCACGGGCCGCATGCGGCCCCCTGAGGCCATTTATCTGGCCCCCGCTGCACTTCCGGAAGGGGCACCTCTTTCATTGGTGGTCAGTGAGAGGAGCACATTGACCATCTCATTAGCAAAAAGCAGGCCCATAGTTCCCATTGAAATACTGGTCAGTTTGTTGATTTAAATTTACTTGTTCTTTATTTTAAATATTGTATTTGTTCCGGTTTTGGGTTTTTTTACTTTAAAATAAGATATGTGCAGTGTGCATAGGGATTTGTTCATAGTTTTTTTTTATAGTCTGGCTCTCCAACAGTCTGAGGAACAGTGAACTGGCCCCCTGTGTAAAAAGTTTGGGGACCCCTGGTCTAGAGCCTGTAGCACTTCAGGGATTAGGAAGGGTGGTGGGTGGGGCTCTGCCCCTTTGTCCCAAGTGTCAGTCTGTCCAGACATTTTTCACAGACCTCAGTGAGGTATGGCCCCAGGAGCCTGGTGGGTGTGGCCTCTAGGATCCAGAGGTGTGGTCTGCCCACTCTCTGGACAGTTTCAACTGAGTCTCCCATGAGGTGGAGGCACTAGTCTTAGACTCAGGAGTGTGTGTGTGTGGGGGGGGGGGGTCACTCTGGCCTCAACACCAGAAAACTGAGTCACTGATGTGCCCTTGATTCCTGGCCTCTCAAAATGACCCTTCGCCCTGACTGGAGCAGGAGAGACTCCCAAGAGTGGGGGCAGTTGCTTTTCCCCAGGCTGATGCCACTCAGAGAGAATTGCTACACCCAAGAAAAATGGTGACTGCAGTTTTGGAGAATCACTCAGCACAGGGGTTCTATTGGCCATCCCTCACAGTATCTCTCCCTGGGCTTCCAGCTTTACACTCTCCTCAAGCAATCTAGTCCTCTCTCTGTACAATTTCTACTGAGTCTCCTGTGAGGTGAAAGCACCAGTCTTAGAGTCAGGAGTGAGCATGTGGGGGAAAGTTCTGGTCTTAACACCAGAAAGCTGAATCACTGATGTGACCCCTGCTTCCTGGCCTCTCAAAATGACCCATCGCCATAACTGGGGTAGGAGAGACTCTCAAGGGTGGAGCAGTTGCTTATTCCCAGGCTGGTGCCACACAGAGGGGACACTCCACCCAAGAAAGATGGCTACTGCAGTATTGGAGAATGACTCACACAGGGGTTCCAGTGGCTGTCTCCCACAGTGTCTGTCCCTGGGCTTCCAACTTTACACTCTCCTCACACAACTCCAGTCCTTTCGGCTCTCCCCTGCCAGAGCCCCGGGTAAGTGGCTGTGAACAAGGTTTTCTGCACAAGCTCTTTAAACAGAGTCTGCATCTGAGAGCTCTGTCTCTTTCTCGCAAACAGAAACCTGGCTCTTTTCACAGCTAAATGCCGTGTGGGTGCCTCTTCTAGGTTCTGGGGCTCTGGGCCTGGGGCTGAGGACCCACACACCTCTCAGGCCAACCCACCTTGATGTGAGAGTCCCTCCAGGACACTGCTTGCTCCTGGAGGAGCAGTGCAGAACTTTCTGCATCTCTGCCCTTCCTACCAGTCTTGGTGTGGCTTCTTTGGTGATCCTTGGTTATAGAATCTTCTTAGTTTAGTACAAAATTAGTTTTTCAAGATGATTGTTCTTAAATTAAGTTGTAATCCAATTTAGTCTTGGAAGGTGGCAGTTGGAACATCTGCCTACTCTGTCGCCATCTTTATTCCCCCTTTTCTGTTTCTTTTAAAAACTTTTTCCCTCTTGCAACCATTCCATGTTGGAGTTCCTTAGATGTCATTATTACCCATGTTCTGTGGTGATTGATCTCTCTGATTTCTGTCTTCAACCCTCATCTTCATATTCCCAAACTTGTCTCTCCAGTCCAGATTTCTCCTCCATGATTACTAATTGCTTACTGTTTACATACTGTCTCCTCTTGCAAGTCTCAAAGAAACTTCAAATGTCATGTGTCCAGTCTTTAACTCACTGCCTTTCATTACAAATCTTACCCTCCTCCACTGTTTCTTGCCATAGTTAGTGATAACCTTATCAATTGTTCAATCCATAATCTTGAATTCCATTACCCCTTCATCGTCAATCATCAAAGTCTATCTTTTAGACTACCAGAGTATATTTTGTCCATATCTACTTGTTTTCTTCTTCCTGTATTCTTGGATCTCAAGTAGGTATAACTGAACCAGTTATATTTCTTGAACTATGGCATATTGTCATGATTTATGCATGTATATACCTTATTTACATCTTTAGCCAGTCATTTATCATTAGTAATAATTAAACACTGATAAATGCACCATTACATCCCTTCATCTCTATATTACATAGAATACTTTATTCACATGTTTATGTCTATTAGTCCTTCTAGACTGCATGTTTAATGAGATTAGAAGCTTTGTATAAAGTAGTGTCTAGTGTATTCAAAGAAACTAACAGAGTTCTTGACCTGAGTAGACATTTTAATATATTTGTTTATTAAATGCAAAAATATAAAATATAGAGTAGAAACCATATTGTATTGAGCTTCGTTGGGTGAAAGAAAAAGAAAAATGTGGGTATAATCTGCTTTCTCAAAAGATCTCTAAAATAAAAAACAGCTAGAGTTGCAAGTCTATGCTGAAGAACCCTGGGGAACTCAAATATTAAATGCTGAGGATGTCACGTACTCACATGAAATCTAAGCTACAATGGATATAATCAGAATCTAGATTTAGAGCAAAGTTTACATTACAGAAAATGTAAGGAAAGAGCAAAAGAAGATAGAAAATAGGAAGAAAGAAATATGGCATTATCCATTACAGTTATTCAATAGGTGCTGTGTACAGAGTGTGATTGTGTTTGACTAGCTTAAGAGCAAATGAAAGGCTGGAAAATGATAATTTTGGGGGAAATCATAAATGTGTAAGGGAATTTATAATATTACCTGGTATAGAAAAACAACTTACACTCAGTAAAGAAATAAACAAAACCAGTTGCAAACCATAATGCTGTTATATTAGGTAATAGCCATAGCAATTGTTGGAGAAAGAAAAAGCCACCCATTCTCTGCCTGGTGATAAAACAGTATAAAGAGAATATCTTGTTTCTCTCTCATAAATATCCTTTGGAAGTCAAGACCCTGGTCTTGAAGCACTCACTGATTTGGAGAGATAATTAAGATAGTAAGTGAAACATAAGTAGATATAGGAATAAATTGCTGACACTGTTTCCTGACAAAAGCTATGTTTCACAAGATAAGAACAAACCAGAAGTCTAATTACTAGAAATGGGAAAAAAATTCAAGTATGATGAAACCCAAACCAACTATTAGTCAACAAACAGCCTACAACACACTATTTATATGAAACCAACTCTGTACTATATAATGCAAAGATCCACACTTTATACATTCAGCATAAATGAGGATTTTGCTCCTCCCTGTGTGTAGTTTAAATTTATACTGAAAATGCCAACATATTAAGGGAAAATAATCTAATAAAAGAGAAAATGTTGAGTTACTGAATTTGAGTCTGCTCAGCATTACAGAGACTATATTTTTGGCAAATTAGAAATAAAACACAAATATTCTCTATGGTTGGGTAGTAGAAGACTGAGTAAGAAAAAGGCATGATTTGTTCTATGATTTATAAAATAACACTGTAACCCAGCAATTAAGTAAAAACTTTTAACATAGCAATAAAGAAACTCATTTTATTTGAAAAACACTAGGTAATTCTGACAAAGTTGACAACTTCATTTAGAGAAGGGGTATATTGCAATTATGGGGATAATGACTTAACTCACAAGCCCAAAATCTGTTGCAAAATCCAACACAATTTCAAAATCTGGTACCTCCACCCCCTTTTCTATTCCTCTTCATTCTTTTTCTTGGCCATTTTCAGGCCAATGAAAAAAAAGTCAGATTTCCACACAAAGTATCTTCTCACTTACATACCCACTCAAGTTTTCCACATCTTCATTTTTTCTCAGCCCTGACCGGTTGACTCAGTGGTAGAGCACTAATCCTGCATGTGGATGTCCTGGGTTTGATTCCCGGTCAGGGCAGACAAGAGAAGTGACCATCTGCTTCTCCACCCCTCCTGCTCTCCCTTCTCTCTTTCTCTGTCTCTTTTTCCTGTCCTGCAGCTATGGCTAGGTTGGAGCAAGTTGGCCCTGGATGCTGAGGATGGCTCCAAGGCCTCACCTCAGGTGCTAAAATAGCTTGGTTGCTGAGCAGCTGAACAATGGAGCAATGGCCCCACACAGACAGAGAGAGCATTGCCCAATAGGGGGCTGGCTGGGTGGATCCTGTTTGGAGCACATGTGGGAATGTCTCTCTGCCTCCCGCTTCTTAAGAAAAAGAAAAAAAAAATGTTTTTAAAAGAGATATGCTATGTTCCATTTATTCCCACTTGGCTGAGAATTTTAAATGGGTGCTGAATTTTATCAAATTCTTTTCTGCATCTATAAATACGATAATATGGTTTTTATTTTTTTAACTTAAGATTTTATTTATTGATTTGGAAAGGAGAAAGAGAGAAAGAGAGAAGGCAGGGAGGAGCAAGAGCATCAACTCCTAGTAGTTGCTTTTCACTTGTGCCTTAACCAGGCAAGCCCAGCATTTTGAAACAGCAATCTCAGCATTGCAAGTCGATACTTTATCCACTACACCACCACAGGTCAGGCAATAATGTGGTTTTTAGCCCTCACTTTGTTATGTGGTGTATCACATTTATTGATTTGAGGATATTGTGCCAACCTTGCACCCCCAGAATAAATCCCAGTAGAACAGGTGTCTGTTCAGGTTCTCTGACCATTTTTTTAAAATTTTATTTATTTATTTATTTATTTAATGGGGCAACATCAATAAATCAGTATACGTATATTCAAAGATAACATGTCCAGGTTATCTTGTCATTCAATTATGTTGCATACCCATCACCCAAAGTCAGATTGTCCTCTGTCACCTTCTATCTAGTTTTCTTTGTGCCCCTCCCCCGCCCCCTTTTCCTCCCCCTCTCCTCCTTTCCCTCTCCCTCTCCCCACTCCTCCCGTAACCACCACACTCTTATCAATGTCTCTTAGTCTCACTTTTATGTCCCACCTATGTATGGAATAATGCAGTTCCTGGTTTTTTCTGATTTACTTATTTCACTTCCTATAATGTTATCAAGATTCCACCATTTTGCTGTAAATGATCCAATGTCATCATTTCTTATGGCTGAGTAGTATTCCATAGTATATATGTGCCACATCTTCTTTATCCAGTCATCTATTGATGGGCTTTTGGTTGTTTCCATGTCCTGGCCACTGTGAACAATGCTGCAATGAACATGGGGCTGCATGTGTCTTTCTTTTTTTTTTTTTTTTTTTTTTTTTAGGGAGAGAGAGAGACAGAGAGGGAGAGAGAGAGAAGGTGAGGAGGAGCTGGAAGCACCAACTCCCACATGCGCCCTGACCAGGCAAGCCCAGGGTTTCAAACTGGCGACCTCAGCATTTCCAGGTCGACACCCCACCCACTGCGCCACCACAGGTCAGGCCATGGGCTGCATGTGTCTTTACGTATCAATGTTTCTAAGTTTTGGGGGTATATACCCAGTAGAGGGATTGCTGGGTCATAAGGTAGTTCTATTTTCAGTTTTTTGAGGAACCACCATACTTTCTTCCATAATGGTTGTACTACTTTACATTCCCACCAACAGTGTATGAGGGTTCCTTTTTCTCCACAGCCTCTCCAACATTTGCTATTACCTGTCTTGTTAATAATAGCTAATCTAACAGGTGTGAGGTGGTATCTCATTGCAGTTTTGATTTGCATTTCTCTAATAACTAACGAAGATGAGCATCTTTTCATATATCTGTTGGCCATTTGTATTTCTTCCTGGGAGAATTGTCTGTTCATGTCCTCTTCCTATTTTTTTATTGGATTGTTTGTTGTTGAGTTTTATGAGTTCTTTGTATATTTTGGATATTAGGCCCTTATCTGAGCTGTTGTTTGAAAATATCATTTCCCATTTAGTTGGCTTTCTGTTTATTTTGTTATCAGTTTCTCTTGCTGAGCAAAAACTTCTTAGTCTGATGTAGTCCCATTCATTAATTTTTGCCTTCACTTCTCTTGCCTTTGAAGTCAAATTCATAAAATGCTCTTTAAAACCCAGGTCCATGAGTTTAGTACCTATGTCTTCTTCTATGTACTTTATTATTTCAGGTCTTATGTTTAGATCTTTGATCCATTTTGAGTTAATTTTAGTACAGGGGGACAAACTGTAGTCCAGTTTCATTCTTTTGCATGTGGCTTTCCAGTTTTCCCAGCACCATTTATTGAAGAGGCTTTCTTTTCTCCATTGTGTGATGTTGGGGGCCTGTTTCTTTTTCTCACAATTTTAGATGCCTCTTTTTGTTTGTTCCTATGTATTAGATAGGTCTGCTATGAGTCACAGTCTTCATGAGGTAACATTATGTAGTAGGTGTCCTTGGGGTCTAGTGGTGCAGTCTATTTGATCACCTGGGTGTTTGAGGAATCTATTTTGTATGTGTCATGTGGGCCATCCTGTTGTAATTGAGTCTTGATTGCTATTGGTGCATTTGTGCATGGAAGCAACCTGCAAGCTGACTGACTGTAAGGCTTAACCTCAACCATGGTGAGTAAGCTGCTGTGTCAGTTCTTACTACACAAAGCAGAATTTATCTCAGCAGGATGTGGTGCCTGTCAAGATCTCCATCTGGATATGCTGCTTGTGAAGCTTATTGGATCTTGTTCTGATGTTGTCTTAAGCTAGCTACTGGGTGTCTTGATTCTGGGCCTCTTGGGAGACTCAGGTGGAGGCCAATTTCAGACTCTGCTCATAACTGGCCCTTGGCAACCTATTTGGAGCTACTAGCAAGCCACAGTTTATGGCTACCTCTACTAGGCCTGGGTGCATGCTGGAAGGACCAAGCTAAACACCAAAGCCAGCATTTGCAGCACAAGGCCAGGGGCAGGTCAGCTAAAGAGGCACCCATAATCCACCTCTACTTGCCTCCACCTGCCAGCTCCCTGTTAGGCTCAGTCACTGGAAGAGCCTTTGCCTATACTCCTCAGCAGCACATACGCTTTGCAATGTGGGGAAAGAGGAAGTCCTGAGGGTGTAGCTATAGCTTTCCCCTAAGCTGATGTCACAGGACAGGGAGTTCTCTACCTAAGAAAGATGATGTCTCCAGTCTAGTACAGTGACTCAGCACAGGGATTCTGGTAATTGTCCTTTCAGCTTTATTCTCAGAGTCACAAACCCCAGACTTTCCCCAATGAACTCTAGTGTGCTCTGTTTTCCCTCCAACAGAGTCCAGGGTTAGTGGCTGTGAAAAAAAAATTTTTTTGGCCCTGGCCAGTTGGCTCAGTGGTGGAGCGTTGGCCTGGCGTGCAGAAGTCCCGGGTTCGATTCCCGGCCAGGGCACACAGGAGAAGCGCCCATCTGCTTCTCCACCCCTCCCCCTCTCCTTCCTCTCTGTCTCTCTCTTCCCCTCCCGCAACCAAGGCTCCACTGGAGCAAAGATGGCCCGGGCGCTAGGGAGGGCTCCTTGGTCTCTGCCCCAGGCGCTAGAGTGGCTCTGTTCGCAACAGAGCAACGCCCTGGAGGGGCAGAGCGTCGCCCCCTGGTGGGCAGAGCGTCGCCCCCTGGTGGGCATGCCTGGTGGATCCCAGTCGGGCGCATGCGGGAGTCTGTCTGACTGTCTTTCCCATTTCCGGCTTCAGAAAAATACAGAAAAAAAAAATTTTTTTTTTTGTTAGCTCTTTAAGAGGGTGCTTGTTTCTCTAATGGGTTTCATCTCTCCCTGGTGGACAGAAACCCCACTGCTTTTCACAACCAGATGTTATGTGCACAATTCTTCCCAGCTCTGGTGCTCTGTCTGATATAGGGAGCCACCTTAGGGTTTAGTCCCCTTGTTTCTCAGGGGAAACCCCCAGCAGCTAAGATATCCCTGCAGAACCTCAACTACCACCTGTCTGTGGCAGCCTGGCCAGCCCTTTTCACATCTCTGCCCTTAATACCTGTCTCGATGTGGCTTCTTATGTAAATCCTTGATTATAAGACTTCTCTTCATCTAGTCTTTAGTTGATTATTCAGGATGATTGTTCTATAGTTTAGTTATAATTACAGTCTGGTCCTGGAAGGAGGTGAGTGTAGGTCCCACCCACTCCCCTGCCATCTTGGATCTCCCATTTTAAGTGATTTTTGCATCTGATGTAAAGATTGAAGTTCAACTTACTGCATGTAAATAACCAATGTTTTAGTGCCATTTATCGAAAATATTTTTATCTTTTATCAAAACTTAGTCATCCATATATGTGTTGATTATGCTAATACAACAGCATCTTTATTATGGTAGCTTTATTTTAGAAATCTTGAAATAAATTAGTGTTACTATTTCAAATTGTTCATTGTTTCAAATTGTTTTGGTTTCTACATTTATTTGCATTTCCAAATAAATTTTAAAACCAATTTGCCAATTTTTACAAAACTGTCTACTGAGATACTAATTTTGGTTTCATTGAATTTATATGTCAATTTAGGTAGCATTGGCATATTAAAAATAGTATCTTCTAACCCAAGAACACAGTATAGCTCTCCAATTTTTAAGTTCTCTTTAATTTACCTTAGCAATATTAGGTAGTTTAGAGTATGTAGAATGTCCATATTTTTATCAGATTTATCACTAAGTGTTTTGTATAATTGTGATATTACAAATAGAATTTATATTTTCAATTTAAATTTATAATTTGTTGTTGATTGTAAGTTTTCTGTGTTGAATGAAGGGAAAAGTTATTCTTGCTGGCCCTGCTTAGACCTGTTTGAGTACTGGGCAGTGTTGACTCTAATCTTTTCATTGTTCTTTCCCCAGACTCAATACTCAACTGAATACTCAAAAGGGACCTCTACAGAGTTCTAGTGCACTGCTTTCTCTCTCTTACTTCATCTTTCTTACCCTCTCAATCCCATTTTCCATCTTTCTCTCCTAGCTCTCTCTCTAGTGAACACATTTCTGGGCTCTTTCTTGCCACCTCCATCTCTTAAATCAGTGGTTCTCAAAGTGTGTGCCAGGGTGCACTGGTGCACCCTAGATTTCCAGGTGCGCCCTATGGTATTCCAGAGAAATATGTGCCTGTTGGGGACCAAAAAACCAACAGGGCTTTTGGAGTTTAGATTTTTGGGGGACAGAGATTTGAGAAATTGGCTGTAAGCTGACAGTCTGCCCAACCCCCCACCTCACTTGCCTGATTAGATTGCAAAAGGCTGTTAAGCTGTGGTGCTGGATTGTTTACACTACCCCCCATGTTCCCCAGAAAGACTGGAGGCAAGTTTCTTCTTTCTTGGTGTTAAAGTTAAGATGATATGTATGGTGGGGTTTTCTGTACTCAACACAATTAAGAGTAAAAAGACAGGAATTCTTCAATGTATTGATGAGGAAATGAGAGTTTCCCTTTCAAATATATGCCCAAACATTGAAGAAATAGCTAGGACACATCAGGCTCATGTTTCTCATAAACACAAAAATGAAATTACTTAATACATTTGCTCCAGGACCTGCCAAATTTACTAAATCTTACTAAGAATGTATCTATATATGTAAAATGATAACTTTTTTGTCGTTTTTTTATTTTTTAACACCTCTTTTTTATGAATTCTAAAAAGCATAACTCAAAAAATGTAACATAAAAATGTTTTTTTGTTTTTTTTTGTATTTTTCTGAAGCTGGAAATGGGGAGAGACAGTCAGACAGACTCCCGCATGTGCCCGACTGGGATCCACCCGTCACACCCACCAGGGTGCGACGCTCTGCCCACCAGGGGGCGACGCTCTGCCCCTCCGGGGCATTGCTCTGTTGCGACCAGAGCCACTCTAGCGCCTGGGGCAGTGGCCAAGGAGCCATCCCCAGCGCCCAGGCCATCTTTGCTCCAATGGAGCCTCGGCTGCTGGAGGGGAAGAGAGAGACAGAGAGGAAGGAGAGGGGGAGTGGTGGAGAAGCAGATGGGCGTTTCTCCTGTGTGCCTTGGCCGGGAATTGAACCCGGGACCTCTGCACGCCAGGCCAACACTCTACCACTGAGCCAACCGGCCAGGGCTAAAAATGTTTTTTAATGTCAGAATAAATTTAATTTTGTCATATTTATTTCATTTAATTACCATAAAAGCATGCTTGGACTTTATATTTTTTCTTTAATATTTGGCTTAATTATTATAACATATTTCTCAGAAATTTGTATATAGTGTGCCTACAATTATTTGTAGGATTTTAAATGCGCCCTGGCTTCAAAAAGTTTGAGAACTACTGTCTTAAATTCTCAGCTTTTTGTTCCCAACTCAAGGACTCTTCAAATTACTGTCTGGGTTCCATATTCCAAGTCCTGCGAAGGCAGTAAACTAAAGCAGTCATGGGACTCAACTTGTTAGTTTCTCATTTTCATAGATAACTACTCTTTGTTGTCTGATAGTCAGCGTCTTAAAATCGTTATTTTACATATTTTGTCTGTTTTTCAGTTGTTTCAGGTGGGAGAGTAAATACATTACCTTTTTCTTCATCTTTAATGGAAGTAGAAATTTTTTGCTAGGATTTTTATTTTGTATCTCCTACTATTTTTTTTTTTACAGGGACAGAGAGAGTCAGAAAGAGGGATAGATAGGGACAGACAGACAGAAACGGAGAGAAATGAGAAGCATCAATCATCAGTTTTTCATTGTGGCACTTGAGTTGTTCATTGATTGCTTTCTCATATGTGCCTTACAGCAGAACAAGTAACCCCTTGCTCAAACCAGCGACCTTGGGTCCAAGTTGGGACCAAGTTGGTCAAACCAGATGAGGCCACACTCAAGCTGGAGACCTGGGGGTCTTGAACCTGGGTCCTCCACATCCCAGTCTGATGCTCTATCCATTGCGCCACTGCCTGGTCAGGCCCTCCTACTATTTTTTTAATTAAGTTGTTCTTATACTTTTAGTAGATTTTTGAGATAGCATTCTAGTTTCATTGCATTTACTCATGCTTTCATTTTTATTTTCACCCCTGCCTACAATTATCCTCAATATTGCCACCAAGGTAAGACAGGTAAAACACAAACCATATTGATACTCTTTTTTTTTTTTGTATTTTTCTGAAGCTGGAAACGGGGAGGCAGTCAGACAGACTCCCGCATGCGCCCGACTGGGATCCACCCGGCATGCCCACGGGGGGGGGGGGGGGATTGTTCTGCCCATCCAGGGCGTCGCTCGGTCGCGACCAGAGCCACTCTAGTGCCTGGGGCAGAGGCCAAGGAGCCATCCCCAGCGCCTGGGCAATCTTTTGCTCCAATGGATCCTCGGCTGCGGGAGGGGAAGAGAGAGACAGAGAGGAAGGAGAAGGGGAGGGGTGGAGAAGCAGATGGGCGCTTCTCCTGTGTGCCCTGGCCGGGAATCGAACCCGGGACTTCCGCACGCCAGGCTGACGCTCGACCACTGAGCCAACTGGCCAGGGCGATACTCTTTTTTTAAAACCACTTAATACAACAACAAAAAAATTGTCTATTATTTGGCAGGAAATGGTGGATGTTTTGTTGAAAAAGAAGACACAGTTCTTATCCTTGGATTATTAAGACTAGCAAGTAAGATGAACAATCAATAATTATTAAAAGAATGAGGTACAATCTTCAAAGTACAGATTACCATAACACATATTTTCTGAAATAATTAAGAGTTATTTTTCCTAGAGAAGTGGTGTTTAACAGAGACATATATGTGTGTGTGTGTGTGTGTGTGTGAATATATATATGAGTTAGCTCAGTGAAAAATAGTGATGAGGATGCAGTACACACAAAAGGAACAATGTGCATAAGGGATTTAGCATAGCCAAGAAATGCAAGGAAGTTATTGTGCCCTTGTTGAATGAATCATAATGAATGTCTCCTTGGAAGATTAGAAAAGCTTCTTTAATTCCCCAGTTCTGGCCCACCACTAACACCTGATAATATTTATCTGAGACTGAAACAACTATACTAAACTTCAAGTTTATGCCTACCACTTCCATAGTGATAGAATTAAAAGGAGTCTACATCAAAACCTGGGACTCATGGGGGTTCACAGCTTTTCTCCCATGGTTCTGGTCATGTCACAACACCCTTAGGAAGAGGCAGCTGGTTCTTTTTTCCCCTTTGTCTCACTTCTCCTCTCTGAAGGTGCCTATCCCCACACCCCTAGGGTCAGGAACACTGATCTCTTTTCCCTTAGATTGTCAATTTTGTTTAAATGACAACAGCCAACACAACAATAGCAGTCCAGTATGAATGAAACATAATTATACCTATGTTTTTGTCAGATTGGCAAAAAATACCATATTTTTTGGTGTGCTGCAGAATTTTGGTAATTATTTTATGTGTGCCATGAGATAAAAAAGGTTGAAAATTGCTGGTCTAAAACAGAGTGCAGAAATTTAAAATATTCAGTTCAACAGCAATACATGAGTTAATATTTTCCCTTAATTTTGTAAATCTAAAGTGAACTTTTCTCAATTTCCTTTGGTTGTTTTATGCCCTACAGTAAAGAAAACAAGAGTATAAAAGGGAACCTTACTCTTTTAATGACTTCCCTTTTTTGGTTGACTCCTCCTCTATTATGTAGCCTTCTGGTTTTTTTGTGCATAAGTAAGATGATTTTTAGAATTTTTAGTGGCGCTCTTCATTAGGAGAACATTTCTAGGGAACAATACAAGAAGATTTAGAAATCACAAGACTTTGGAAGGGACAAACTCAGAATGATGCCACATGAAAACTCTGGATCTCCTGGTAAAAGTTTCTTGTTTATTCTACATTTTATTTAATGGAGCATAACATTATTCTGATAGCCAATGGATGTGATTTAATAGTGATTGGCATCTGGACAGTAAGGAATAGGAAAAGAGCATTAAGGTGATATGGCAGTACCTCTTATCTGCCATAGACTTTAAATAAAGATGTGAAATAAGGATTAAATTTGCCATCAGTTTTGTAATACTGCTGAAGTGAGATTAAGTAAAGAACTGAAATTAATTGAACTGTACTGGGTATAAAAACAATTATTGTTAGAAAAGATAGAACATGTAAGATTGAACATTAATTAAAAGTTGATTACCTAGAAGATATGTAGAATAATCCTCCTAAATGTTAAAATCTACTTTATGATTTAAATGAATGTGTTAAACTCATTTTGGATTTTTACTTTTTTAAGTCTTTTTTTTTTAATTGAAGTATAACATTACATGAAAGCACAAATCGTAAGCATAAAGTTCAGTGACTTATCTTATAGTAAGTGCTCCTATGTGGTCACCACAGCATTGTTACTTTTAAATTAGTGTTAGGTTATAAAGAAAAAAGAAATGAGGATGCCACCAGCTTTAAAGAACATTGTATGCTGTATCTGGAGATAAGCTTCAATATTTGGGATTTTCCAGTATAACCATTCTTGGTTTATTCCATTAATGTAGTATTCAGTTAGTATTTAGCAGACTCTGTGCCAGGTACCAGTGAAATTATGGTGAACTTGATAGAAATAATCTATTCCCTCATGGAACTTGCCATCTAACAATGTGGATCCAGTAGACTCGGAGAGGGGAACATTAGTTGAATATTATTCTGTGCCTTTAGGTAGAACTATCCACTTCTAAATTTCATTAATGCCTTTTCAATTTTCCAGGTTTTAAGGCTGCTCTTGCAATTCTTTTCCATCCCCAATTTTCTTATAATAACTTACCTGTAGGTTGCCTATAAACATGAACATTTTAAAAGCTATTTGATATGATTTTTTTCTGTTTGCCTTGCCATTTAGAAGAAAGGGTTTTCTGTCTTGTTGTGACCCTTTTTGTAAATCTCAAATCTCTGAAAGCATCTGCCTTCTCCAAAGTCTCTTTGGGGGAAGACTCCACTTTTTCCCTTTTTCTTTTTTTCTCAGACTTTAGAAGATGCTTTGTCCACTTGAGTCCCTTCACTATTGCTGTGGTCTCAGTTCTTAGTACCTGTTTGATCACTGGTTCTCTTGGTGAGTACTTTGCCAAATCTACTTGCAGCCTTAGCTCACTCTGACAAGAATCACTGAAAAGCAAATAATTCTCCTGAAGGTCAGATAGCATCTAAAAACATACAACATGGTTTCAAAGGATCAGATATGAAACACACAAAATAAGAAATGAGCCATGCAACACACACAAAAATGAACAAAACAGTAGCATAGTTTCTCTTAAATTAAAATAAACTCTCATTAAAAACTGCATTTTCTTAAAATTTTTAAATGTTTAACTAAAATATAGGAAATAATACAGAGGAAGAGAAACCTCAGAATTATTGGGATAAAGAAAATCTTAGGAACACTATAATAACTTCAAATGCCAAAACTTATCTAAAATTTGGAGGCAAGATGTACATAGAACACAGATTTCTCTGTTAGCTAAAATAATTGTGAGATGGCCCTGGCCGGTTGGCTTAGCGGTAGAGCGTCGGCCTAGTGTGTGGAGGACCCGGGTTCGATTCCCGGCCAGGGCACACAGGAGAAGCGCCCATTTGCTTCTCCACCCCTCCGCCGCACTTTCCTCTCTGTCTCTCTCTTCCCCTCCCGCAGCCAAGGCTCCATTGGAGCAAAGATGGCCCGGGCGCTGGGGATGGCTCTGTGGCCTCTGCCTCAGGCGCTAGAGTGGCTCTGGTCGCAACATGGCGACGCCCAGGATGGGCAGAGCATCGCCCCCTGGTGGGCAGAGCATCGCCCCTGGTGGGCGTGCCGGGTGGATCCCGGTCGGGCGCATGCGGGAGTCTGTCTGACTGTCTCTCCCTGTTTCCAGCTTCAGAAAAAAAAAATGAAAAAAAAAAAAAAAGAGAAAAAAAAAATAATAATAATAATTGTGAGATGGTGGCTGAAACATTTGGAAGGAGTGTAGGGGAGAAGGGATTTATTTTATAGTAGAAGATAACAGGAAAGTATCTTCATCTAAACTTTTATTTAAGTAAATACATTTCTGTTAGACTTCAACTAGTATTTTTTAAAAATATATCATGGTATTTTACATATCTATGAAATAGGTGTAAAAGTCCTTGTAATTGTTTCTTTCATTTTCACTATCATCCTTGTTTCTATAGATCTTGGGATTTTGGAGAAATTTATGTAGCTTATCCCTTTAAATAAATAGTTTTAAAGAGTAAATTCTCCATGAAGATGATATAAATTGACATTATAAAAAATATCAGCCCTAAAATAAAGATATTATATAGTATTGTATTACTTAGCTTTACTGGTTTATGCCATTGTTCAATTTGAAGCCTGTGACACCAATATTTGTATTTGAATTCTTATGAAATAACATTCTCCTATTGTACTATGGATGGATCAGGAATGTTTCTCAAACCTGGGTTTTGGAAATAAACAGAAAGTTTAAAGAATAGTAATTTTCTCCTTGCTCTTTGGATCTTGACCAACTGCTGTCTTGGCCCATTGTTGCAGGAGGAACAAACAAGGACCTGAGACTCGTGGCTGGTGTAAACAACTGTTCTGGGAGAGTGGAGGTGAAATATCAAGAGGAGTGGGGAACTGTGTGTAGTCATGGCTGGGACGAGAATGCAGTCTCTGTGATTTGTAGGCAGCTAGGATGTCCAACTGTTATCAAAACCCCTAGATGGACTAATTTCAGTGCAGGCTCTGGACGCATTTGGATGGATCACATTTCTTGTCAAGGAAATGAATCAGCCATCTGGGACTGCAAACATAATGGATGGGGAAAACAAAACTGCACTCACCAACAAGATGCTGGCGTAACCTGCTCAGGTAAAACCTACATAAGTTAAACCTTTGACATGAAAATGCTTTGTGGGAAGAAATAAGTAGATGGGTTCAAAACAAAAAAGGAACCAAGTTTTCGTAGGTAATCAAGTTCATCTATAAAATTACCCAATCCATGGCTAAAAGACCAGAAAACACATGGGAAAGCCTACATTAAAAAATAAATCAAAAGAGATTCTGAACATATCTATCCATGAGGAATAACTAGCTTCAATTTTATATTCAGTAATCTTACCACAACCTCCTACTTCTACATAAAAAAAAATCATTATATCTAAGTTAATTAATTGTCCCCTTTCCTAGTGACATGCTGCTTTCATGCATTGACCTATAACATATACATTTTGTCCACTGTTAATCAACTCACTGAATCAAGAAATCTTCTTCATTTTTTTTCTTAAGTGAAAAGCGGGGAGACAGAGAGACAGAATCCTGCATGCGCCCTGACAAGGATCCATCCAGCAAACCCACTATGAGGCGATGCTCTGCCCATTAGGGGCCTTGCTCTGTTGCTCGGCAACCCAGCTATTTTAGCCTGAGGCAGCCAGGGAGCCATCCTTAGTGCCCAAGGCCAACTTGCTCCAACAGAGCCATAGCCACAGGAGGAAAAGAAAGAAATAGAGAGAGAGAAGGGAGAGGGGAAGGGGAAGAGATACAGATGTTCGCTTCTCCTGTGTGCCCTGACCAGGAATCGAACCCAAGACATCCACACGCCAGCTGATGCTTTACCACTGAGCCAACCAGCCAGGGCCTTAAGAAATAAATATTCTTAGTACTAATTCTTCTTTATGGAGGAAGGGTGTATCACAAAGTATAATTATGTTTTCCAATGTACAATGCTATGTATTTTATTTATGTAGTTGTTTTAATTTATAAAACATTTTGTAAATTTTATCTCAGTTGACCTTTTTACAATAACTCAGAAAATCATATGTCAGACCTTTTTGCTGACAAATCGTAAGGTCAAATTTCTGACCCAGTTCAGATTCCTGGGCTTCTCATTTCTCCTTGCTCACTTTATTGACCTCTTATGCAGCCTTCTCATCTCCCAGCCTCCCAGCCTATCTTTTAGAGACAGTAGGACTAATTGTAGAAAGAACTTATCTCCACCCCGGCATTGTAGTGTAAGGGGGGCAACACAAGCTAGTATCCAGGAAAATGCTGGACTATATTCTAGCTCAGTCTCTCATTAATACTATTATTTTGTGCAATTTGTTAAATCTTTGTAAACTTCAGTTCCTGAGAACTCGATGATAGAATACATATAAACCTACTGATACACTGTCTGGTATGTAATAGGTGTTAAAAGTTAAAATTAATTTCCTCGTGGCTCACTGTTTTTCATTACCATGACAACTCAGTCCTCTTCTCTCTCTCTTTTCCCCTCTTCCCCCCCTTACTCCCTCCTCCCTCTTCCCAAACCTCCCTTTCCTCCTCTTTCTTCTTGTCTTTTATGTTGATCATTATTCAGGGAAAAGCAATAGTATCATGTTTATCAAACATCTACAGAAAAGTTAAAAGTCATAATAAATCTTGCCAGGCCCTCACCATATTTATTGCTATCTCTAGAGTTCATTTTTTTAAGCTAAGAAATGGCTCGTAGTACTTTTAACTCTTGTTTTGTATTTTTTTATGTCTCAATATGGAGTTAATCAAACTTGCTTTTACAACTTACACAGCTAAAGCTCCAATAGATGCACAATAAAAAGAATGCATAGCCACTTAATTTACTAATTTCATGGGGTTTCAGAGACTGAATTTCTGAGCTTCTCCACCCTGATTAATGTTCAATCCTCAGAGCCTCTGGCTCTTAGGAGATTTTATTATTATCACATGCAACAATATAGCATAATAGTACAGAGAATAGATTGGTGTTACACTGCATTCCCCCCCCCCCCCATCCTAGGTATTTGGTCCTGTGCCAATTATTTAACCTCCATTTGCTTAACTGTCAAGAAGGAATCATGGTAATAACACATAATGCTTAAAGTTGTGAAGACTAAAGAAGAGAATATATCTGATGCTTGGACTAGCATATGCATATTTTAATTGTGAACTATTACTAATTATTTATAATAAAAAAATCTTGTTAAATAGAGGTCTTTGCCTGGAGTTTAGAGCTTTTAAGATTGAATGATTTTTTTTCAAAGAGTGACTTCTAAACATTTTGTTCAAAAACCAACAGTTCTTGTTTATCAAATATCCCAAATTTTCATCTCAAATCTTTTCTCTGGTATTTTAGCCCTAATAGAAAATCTAACAGAAAGTGTATAGAGAAAATTTTCTTAATAAAAAAGTTGTTCTTTGCTAGAAATGGTACCAGATACTTTGGGTATGGAGAAAAAATCTTTAATTTAAACAGGAAATTTTTTTTTGATTAAATTTTATTTATTTATTTTTTTTAATGGGGTGACATCAGTAAATCAGGATACATATATTCAAATTTACATGTCCAGGTTATCTTGTCTTTCAATTATGTTGCATACCCATCACCTAAAGTCAGATTGTCCTCTGTCACCTTCTGTCTAGTTCTCTTTGTGCCCCTCCCCCTCCCCCTTCCTTCTCCCTCTCCCCACTCCCCCCATAACCACCACACTCTTATCAATGTCTCTTGGTCTCACTTTTATGTCCCATCTACGTATGGAATAATGCAGTTCCTGGTTTTTTCAGATTTACTTATTTCACTCCGTATAATGTTATCAAGATAAGAAACAAATTAACTTTAATTTTTGTCCTTAATTTTTAATAATTTGGCATAGGGTGTTCTTATAAAATATTATGCATTCTTATGCATTTTATTTTTGCTTTTTTCTGTTTTCTGATTTCAAGTTCAACTTCAATTATTCATGATCTGGATTGTTTGTAATAGAGATTAAAATAAAGACTTTAAATGTTCAACAAATTACCAGTTTGTCATTTTTACTATTTTGTGTTGTGGACCAATTTTTTTCTAGTTTTTTAAAATAATTACTTTGAGTCCATTTTATCTATTTTACATAAAAATATTTACTCTGTCTTAATAAAACAAACAAACAAACAAACAAAAATAAAACCCAGAAAGTAAATTTAATCTGTAAAACATTTTCATTGGTAAGTAGATGTAGATAAAAATCCTCATTGTTAGTTTTTAAAAGATTAAAAGTGTCCAATATGCAAAGATGGGCAATATCCAAAATGAGTCACTATCTTAAGGAAAGCATAAAATCCTTAAGTGTCCTGAGAAATCTTATTTTCTAAAATTACTTCTGAGTTAATATCACTTTGAATTTGGTCTTTCTCTGCTCTAGATGGATCCGATTTGGAGATGAGGCTGGTGAATGGACAAAACCGGTGTTCAGGAAGAGTAGAGATCAAATTCCAAGGACAGTGGGGAACAGTGTGTGATGATAACTTCAACATAAAACATGCTACGGTAGTTTGTGAACAACTTAATTGTGGAAGTGCTGTCAGTTTCACTAACAATTTCCTAGACGGTTCTGGACCAATCTGGTTTGATGATCTTGTATGCAATGGAAATGAGTCAGCTCTCTGGAACTGCAAACACCAAGGATGGGGAAAGCATAATTGTGATCATTCTGAAGATGCTGGAGTGTTTTGCTTAGGTAAGGACTAATCTGGATTTCTTCTATTCTCCAAAAGAGGACAAAAAAGAAGAAAAAGATGGTACGGGTAAAAGTCTTAAAAATTCCAACTCTTAAATTCACCATGACATTTACTTCCTTTGTCACTTTATTGTTACCTAATTTCAGGTTCCAGTTCTGATACCTGTAACATTTGACCTGTGCAAAAACTTTTTTTAGTGTGAGACAGACTGACAGACAGGAAGAGAGAGAGATGAGAAGCATCAACTTGTAGTTGCAGCACTTTAGTTATTCATTGCTTTTGCATATGTGCCCGGGGGGGCTCTAGCCAAGCCACTGATCCCTTGCTCAAACCAGTGACCTTGGGCTCAAGCCAGTGACCTTAAGCTTCAAGCCAGCAACTGTGGGGTCATGTCTATGATCCCACACTCAAGCCAGGATCCTGGAGCTCAAGCTCATGGGCTTGCACTCAAGCCAGAAACCTCAGGGTTTTGAACGTGAGTCCTTAGCATCCCAGATTGATGATCTATCCACTGCACCACCACTTGGTCGGGCTACCTGTGGATATTAAGATAGATTAGGAAGGAAGGATGAACAGTGCAATTGAGATTCAAATAATGAGGATTGAAGGAGGTGTTTAAAGAATAGTTTGATACCAAAAAAAAAAAAAAAAAAAGCAAGAAAGAAAAGAAAAATAGAAATGGCTTAACTAGCAACTTTTGCTTTCTGGATGAGTTTAAAAGCAAATCACATACCCTCCCTTGCCCTTCTGATCACCCTCTATTTACAGAAGTTCCTTCCCTTTTTAGCTGCACTAACCCACCCCTTCCCAAACTATTAGTCCAAATTTACAGAATCAAATGATTAAACAAATTGTTGGTTTCCTATTAAATTCTCATTATGCTACTACTATGGTACTTTTTGAGAAAATATTTGAAATATTTTTAATAAAGCACTTGCATCCAAAATATATAAAGCACTCCTATGACTCAATAACTACATTTAAAAATGAGCAAAACATCTAAACAGACATTTTTCAAAAGAAGATATACAAATGACCAAAAAACAAATTTTAAAAATGATCAACATCACGAGGCATAAGGAAATGTAAATAAAAATCACAGTGAGATGCCACTATATAGGTACTGAATGGCTAAAATTAATATTGACAATAGAAAGTACTGGTGAAAATGTGGCACTGTATCTGTCTATAAACTTTTATGTTCTATACTTCTATACTTGATTAGGGGACAGGGGACAGAGATTTGTATGTACCAGGATGACATTTACTTTTTTGCACTTGAGTTATTATTTCTTCTTTTTTAACTTTGGGCAAAAATATCGTTTTATTTTGCGTTTATAGCAATAGTAAGGATGAACTTTTTTGTAATGTTTATTTGTTTCTTTATATTTCCTTTTTAAAAATATTTATTTATTTTAATTTATTGTGTTTACATAGATTCAAATGTCCCACCAATATATCTCCCCCCCACCCCCTTGTTGCCCTCAACCCCCTTTAAACCTCCCCCAACGCTTTCACCCCTTCCTCCAGGATTTGCAGTCCTGCTCTCTATAATGCTGTTATGTATATATAATTTCACTAATCTCTTTCCCTTCTTTGATCTAATCCTCTCATCCTCTTTCACTCTGACCGCTTCCCCTATGGTCCCTTTGATCCTGCCTCTGCCTCTATTCCGTTCCTCAGTTTATACTGTTCATTAGATTCTTCAATGAGTGAGGTCATATGAAATTTTTTTTTCTCTACCTGGCTTATTTCACTTAGCATAATAGTCTCCAGGTCCATCCATGTTGTCGCAAAAGGTCAGATTTTCTTCATTTTCATGGCTGCGTAGTATTCCATTGTGTATATATACCACTGCTTTTTAATCAACTCATCCACGGGAAACTTGGGCTGTTTCCAGATCATGGCTATTGTAAACAATGCTGCAATAAACATGGGGTACATTTTTTCTTTTGAATCAGTGATTTGGTATTCTTAGGATATATTCCTAAAAGTGGAATAGCTGGGTCAAAGGCAGTTTGATTTTTAATTTTTTGAGGAATCTCCATTCTGTTTTCCACAGTGGCTGCACCAGTCTGCATCCCCACCAGCAATGCTGGAGGGTTCCCTTTTCTACACATCCTCACTAGCACTTATTATGTATTGTTTTGTTAATGAGTGCCATTCTGACAGGTGTGAGGAGGTATCTCATTGTGGTTTTAATTTGCATTGCTGTAACGATTAGTGATATTGAACATTTTTTCATATGCCTATTGGCCATCTGTATGTCCTCTTTGGAGAAGTGTCTGTTCATTTCTTTTGCCCATTTCTCGATTGGATTGTTTATCTTCCTGGTGTTGAGTTTTACAAGTTCTTTATAAATTTTGGTTATTAACCCCTTATCAGACATATTGTCGAATATGTTCTTCCATTGTGTGGTTTGTCTTTTTATTCTTTCATATTGTCTTTAGCTGTGCAAAAGATTTTCAGTTTGATATAGTTCCATGTGTTCATTCTGTCCATTATTTCACTTGCCCATGGAAATAAATCAGCAAAAACATTGCTGCGAGAGATGTCGGAGAACTTACTGCCTATGTTTTCTTCCAAGATGATTATGCTTTCATGACTTACATTTAAGGCTTTTATCCATTTTGAGTTTATTTTTGTAAATGGTGTAAGTTGGTGTTCTAGTTTCATTTTTTTTCAAGTACCTGTCCAATTTTCCCAACACCATTTGTTAAAGAGACTGTCTTTACTCCATTGTACGCTCTTACTTTCTTTGTCAAATATCAATTGACCATAAAGGTGTGGGTTTATTTCTGGGTTCTCTGTTCTGTTCCATTGATCTGTATGCCTGTTCTTATGCCAGTACAAGCTGTATTGCGTACAATGACCTTGTAGTATAACTTGATATTAGGAAGTGTGATACCATCCACTTTATTCTTCTTTTTCAAGATTGCTGAGGCTATTCGTGTTCTTTCTTGGTTCCATATAAATATTTGGAATAGTTTTTCTATGTGTTTGAAGTATGCCATTGGTATTTTAATAAGAATTGCATTGAATTTATAGATTGCTTTGGGTAATATAGACATTTTAAGGATGTTTATTCTTCCTACCCATGAACACGGTATATGCTTCCACTTGTTTGTATCTTCCTTAATATCTTTTATCAACGTTTTATAATTTTTCAAATACAAGTCTTTAACCTCCTTGGTTAAATTCACTCCTAGGTACTTTACTTTTTTTGTTGCAGGAGTGAAAAGGATTGTTTTCATAATTTCTCTTTCAGACAGTTCATTGTCAGTGTATAAAAATGCCCTTGATTTCTGAGTATTAATTTTATATCCTGTCACCTTGCTGAATTCATTTATCAGGTCTAGTAGTTTTTTTACTGAGACTTTAGGGTTTTCTATGTACAGTATTATGTCATCAGCAAATAATGATAATTTTACTTCTTCTTTTCCAATTTGGATGCCTCTCTTGAGACCTCTTGATAGAACCTACAAGTGATCTGTTACTTGATTGCAACTTGTGCTGGACTCAGAGGTTTTGGAGGGTCTACACTGCAAATTGAGACCAACTGCCACTTGTGCCAGGCTTGTGGCCACTTAGTTGAAGCAACATTATAGGCCACAACTGGCTATCACCATTACCAGGCTTGGGGCCACCTGATGAGAGTTACAATGCAAGTTGAGATCAGTCGCCACTTGTGCTGAGCTTGGGAACACTTAGCAAACTGAGGCTAGCTGCTGCTTCTTTGGGGTGTGTGGATCTTTAAGAGATTTGGAGAAAATCCGCAGTGCAAGACAATGGAAGGCCACTTGTGTGGAAGAGCCATTGGAAGAGTTTCAGGTCAAAGGAGTGAATTGAGCAGGGCAGGGTCTCAGGGAATTACCAGGGTACAGAATGTTGTTAGCCAGATAAACAGAGAGCACAGATTTCCCATCTGTATGGCTGGCAGGGTGGGAAGAGTTCAGCAAAGGAATGTCCATTTCCAGAGAGTTGCCCCAACCTCTGCCCCTCCACCTTTCACTCTGAAGTTATTCAATTTAGTTTCTCCTCAAATGTCCCTGGAGCTTTTCAAGATGCTTCCTCTGCACTGGAGCTTAGATCAAGGGAGACTGTGAGTGAATGAGTCTCAGTCTCACAGTCCCTTTATGACCTGTAGTACCTCAAGCTCTAGAAGTTCTTTGTCTTTCTTGAACACAATTCCCACTGGTTTTCATAGCCAAAGGTTGTGAGGACTCCTCTTCCCAGCACTGATGCTCTGGGTTGGGGAGCACAAAGTGGGGCTGGGAACTTTTGCTCCTCAGGGGGACCTCTGCAGCCAAAATTCTCTTCTGGATTCTTAACTGCCCCACTGTGAATGTGGGACCTGCCATTCTGTGTCTCCACCCCTCCTACCAATCTTCACATGGCTATTTATTTATATCCTTAGTTATAGAAATTCTGTTCAGCTAGTCTTCAGGTGTTTTTCAATGAGGGCTATTCTTTAATTTATTTATTATTTTGATGTGGTTGTGGGAGGAAGTGAGCACAGAGTTTATCTACTCTACAACCTTGACCAGAAGTCTCTTATTGTTTCTTTATCACTGATTTATTTTGTGTCCTTCTTACAGATGGATCAGACCTGGGCCTGAGAGTGGTAGATGGAGTCAGTAATTGTTCAGGAAGATTAGAAGCGAAATTCCAAGGAGAATGGGGAACCGTGTGTGATGATGGCTGGAATAGTGATGATGCTGCTGTGGCGTGTAAACAACTGGGATGCCCCACTAACATCACTGGTATTGGTCGAGTTAATGCCAGTGAGGGAACTGGACCTATTTGGTTTGACCAAGTTGGCTGCCAAGGACATGAATCTGCCATCTGGCAATGTAGACACAATGGTTGGGGAAAGCATTATTGCGATCATGCTGAAGATACTGGTGTCACATGTTCTGGTAAGTTAAAAACAGAAAACGTAGGATTTGTGTTCTTTAGAAGTAAGAATAGGTATGAGGTCTCAGAGACAGAAATATCTAATAATTTCTATGTTGGGAATTCTTCTACAGTTGTGATGAATCTTTTTGTGTGTGTGATGAATTTTTAACATGTTCTTTATTTGACTAATTTGGAGAGTTGTCTGACTCAATTTTCTGTAATAATTATTCTGATGGCTATTAGGTTCTAAATATTCCTGGAGCTCTGAAATATATAATGATATATTTCTTTTTTTAAATACCTATCTTGTTCACTTTTTCTGCCATTGACAATTTTTATTAACCTTTGAAACTATAACCTCAATTTTAATCAAATGTATTATCTATACTGGCTGCAAGAAAAGACATGAGATGGGAAAACCATAATTTCCTGTTTCTCAGTATCTTGGGAGGAGCAAGATTTAAAAAAATTCTTTGTAAGTTAACCTCCACATGTATCTATAGCCTAAGTTTATGTTTGCTTTGCAGATGGATCAGATTTGAAACTGAGACTCGTAGGAGCAGACAGCCGCTGTGCTGGGACAGTGGAGGTAGAAATTCAGAATCTAGTAGGAAGAGTGTGTGAGAGAAGATGGGAACTGACAGCTGCTGATGTGGCATGCAGGCAGCTGGAATGTGGATCTGCACTCGACACATCCTATCATGTTTATTCCAAAATTAAGCCAACAAACATATGGCTGATTTTATCAAAAAGCTGTAATGGAAATGAGACTTCTATTTGGCACTGCAAGGATTGGCAATGGGGTGAATCTGACTGTGTTATGTCTAAAGAAGCAAGAGTTACCTGCTCAGGTAAGACTTTCAATCAATGTATTAAGAAGTTTGATTTAAGGTTGGGAAATACATTATAAGTAGAGAGAAAAGTTTCTGCAAATGCACAGGATCAACAGAATCATGGAAAAGCACAGTATCCCCGGACAACTTCAGGCTGAAGAATCAGGTATGATTGATAAGAGTAATAGGTATTAAGGCCTTTAAGGTACCATGATAGAATATTTTAAAGTATGCTAACTTAATGTTTATCATTTGTTCTTATTTTTAGTAGATAGGTGATATTGAGGAATCTACCAAAGCTCTCTGTGCTGCAATTTCCTCAAAAAAAAAAAGTGGTGGTAACAAAAACAATTACCTCACAGGAATTACACATCAAGTGATCAATAATTTGTTATGATTATTAATAGTAGCATTAGTACTACCTATCTTCACTGATTAATCTTTGTGATAGACCTATTTATTTATTTATTTAAGAGGTAGGGAGAGAGAGAGGCAGGCACATTGAAGTGCTCCTATATGTGCCCTGACTGGGAAATTGAACCACTGACCTTCATAGTCTGGGACAGTGCTCCAACCAACCAAGCTATCTGGCCAGGGCTTTATTTTTATTGATTTTTAAAGAAAGAGAGAGAAAGGGAGAGAGAGCAGAAAGGGAAGCATTTGTTGTTCCACTCAGTCATGCATTTTTTGGTTGCTTTCCATGTGTGCTCTGACCAGGATCAAACCTGCAACCTTGGGGGGAGGGAGGGTGTAAAGAGGGATAAAAATGAGGTGATGGAAAATGATTTGACTTTAGGTGATGGGTACACAACATAATCAACAATTCAAATGCTATAGAAATGTTTACCTGAACCCTATGTACTCTTACTGACCAATGTCACCCTGTTAAATTTATTCACTTTCTAAATAAAGTTTTAAAAAACAAACAACCCCCCCCCCTGCAACCTTGTTGTTTTGGGATGATGTTCTTAACCAACTGACAGGCCAGGGCTCTGATAGACTTTTAAACCCATCCATTGTAAGTGCTTAATAATATTTATTGAAAGGATGAATTATTATATAAATAATATAGAAACATTGAATTATCTTGAAGACAAAATTAATGTAAAAATATTTGAAATGCAGTTGATATTTGTGACCATGTCATTGATTTGTTAGAAAAATAACTTAGAAGCAAGGACACCACTTAGGAAAATATTGCAAAGGACTATATGACATATGATAAATTACATTAAAGCAATAGCAAAAAATATGCAAAAGAAATACGTTGGAAGACTGACAGAGATTGGTGACTTTCCACATGTGCAGTGTATTGTGAGGGGCAAGATTCTAGGCTCTGGAATATGCTGCCTAGTTTTAAATCCCAGCCCTTCACTATTTGCTATATAACCTTAGCAAGTTACTACACCTCTCTATGTTTCAGTTTTCTTATTTGTAAATGAGTATAATATTAATAATTATTCCCTAAGGCAATTTCAAAGACAAAATAATGTTTGTTAAATACTTAATAAAGTGCCATTATAGAAGAGGTGTTCATTCACTTAATGTTCACTACTATCATTATTACATTTATAGTGGATAAAGAAGGGGCTCAATTCCAGGTCATTCTAATTTTGTCTAGTTATCATAAATTGGGTAAGATTACAGTGGGCTTGTCAATACAAAATTCATTCAATTTTGAACACTTTCAGTTCCAGATGTCCAAGTAAATATGTTTATAAATATAAATTTAAAGAAAAAAATATAGATGAATACATTTATTGGCAGATAAGAGATGCCCATTGATAAGATAGGTAAGTTGAGGATAGAACCTTCAGCCAGGGAATTCATGAAAAGTTCTGCCAGGCAGGAAAAAGGAGAAAACCGGAGAAAGTCTTATGTAACAACTGCTACAGATATCAAAGAGAAAAAGAGGTCTGATGTTCATTTTGAAAACAGAAGGTGCACTGAAAACCTTTACATAAAACCATTTCAAAAGGTTGAGGCAAACCCCAAAGTTCAGTAGGTAGAGAATTGAGTATAGGGCTAAAAGACAGAGGGCTAAAATACACATTATCTGTGGTCTCCAATGTTATGAACAACATAAGAAGATAAAGGAAGGAAAAAGTTGTCATGCCTCCGGGAGTGGCTTCCTCCAGGAGGCAAAGTTTCAGAATTTAGATTTTCAGAATTCGGATGAAATTGTCTAATGAGGCATGGGCAGATCTAGAATTTGCTATGCCCACTTCTAGGCAGAAAGACCAAGAGGAATGAGTGTGAAAAAAAATCATTAAACACCCTGGCCTCCCTTTCTCACTCTTTACTCCTTTCCTTACTTCCATCTGAAGGAAAAATCTTGCAATTATGTTATCTCTCACTTGAAATATTATTTTTTCAGACCACAGGAAACCCAGACTGGCTGGAGGGGACATTCCTTGCTCTGGTCGTGTTGAAATAAAACATGGCGATACATGGGGCACTGTCTGTGACTCTGACTTCTCTCTGGAAGCTGCCAGTGTGCTGTGCAGGGAATTAGAATGTGGCACAGTCATCTCTCTGCTGGGGGGAGCTTACTTTGGAAACGGAAGTGGACAGATCTGGACTGATGAAATCCAGTGTGAAGGGCACGAGTCCCATCTTGCCCTTTGCCCTGTAGCACCCCGTCAAGAAGGGACTTGCAGCCACAGCAGAGACGTTGGAGTAGTCTGCTCAAGTAAGATGAAAAGAACACATTCAATTTGTTTTTTGGGGTTTTTTTTTTTTACAGTAAAGAAAGTAGGGGTAGGTAATCATAGACATCTTTTTAAATCCCCTTTTCCTTCCAGGATATACAAACATCCGCTTGGTGAATGGCAAGTCCGGATGTGAAGGAAGAGTGGAGCTCAAAGTTCTAGGGACCTGGGGATCTCTCTGCAGCTCTCACTGGGACATAAAAGATGCCCATGTCTTGTGCCAGCAACTCAAATGTGGAGTTGCTCTTTCCATCCCCGAAGGAGCACATTTTGGGAAAGGAAATGGTCAGGTCTGGAGGCACATGTTTCACTGCACTGGAACTGAGCAGCACGTGGGAGACTGCCCTGTAACTGCTCTGGGTGCACCGCTATGTTCTGCGGAGCAAGTGGCCTCTGTAATCTGCTCAGGTAAGAGGATCAAGAGCAGTCAATGAGCAGCCTCCCCCTTGGTGGTGTGCCTGAAGAGCAGGTGTACCTGTAGGGAAGAACAAAAGTAAAAGGGAAAGGTCTATTTTGAGGGGTCATGAGAAAAGTACCAGAATGGTAACTTCATTTGTCTTTTTTTAGAGAAAGTGTAAACTTAATTTTTATGGAGCTCATAGTTATTTAGTGCTTACCATGTACCAGCCCTTCTCCAAGCACCTGAATAATTTTCTGCCTGGTTGACCCATCCCCCTTTCTCTCTAAACCTTTGTTTGTCCTCAGCCCATCTGTCTAATACTTCATCTGGCCTCCCTTCCTCACCTTCCTGTTTGAATCTTGTATGACTGAGCAGTTTGCTGTTTGCAGGAAACCAGAGTCAGACACTATCCCCGTGCAACTCATCATCTTTGAACCCAACAAGCTCTACCATTTCAGAAGAAAGTTCTGTTCCTTGCATAGGTGAGAATCAGTGACCAATCTATAAAAATGACTTCAGTCCTTTGGAGTGTGTTTTATTAATATTTTACTTTCTATTTACAGAGAGTGATCAAGTTCGCCTGGTAAATGGAGGTGGTCGTTGTGCTGGAAGAATAGAGGTCTATCACGAGGGCTCCTGGGGGACCATCTGTGATGACAGCTGGGACCTAAATGATGCCCATGTGTTGTGCAGGCAGCTGAGCTGCGGAGTGGCCATTAATGCCACTAGTTCTGCTTATTTTGGGGAAGGAACAGGGCCCATCTTTCTGGATGAGATAAACTGTATGGGAAACGAAGCTCATATCTGGCAATGCCATTCACATGGCTGGGGACGGCACAATTGCAGGCATAAGGAAGATGCAGGAGTAATCTGCTCAGGTAAGTTATGCACATAACCTCTGGTCATAATTCCATAAGAAAGGACTGAAGTAAGGCAGTGGGGGTATTAATCTGAGAGATTCCCTAAAAAGCAGGTATAGAGGGAACTATTGCAAGAGTCAGGATCCCAGAAGTATAGGTTTGATGAATTAGTGCTACTTCCTGTGCAAGGTAGTATAAAGTCAGAAGGAGAAATAGTCATAAATGAGCTTGCATATCATGAAAATGATGACAAAACCAACAATGAGAAGTTTTTTTTTATAAATATATGTGGAGCTGGATATTGGGTAAGGATTCAATGCACCACTTAATAATCACTGTATCGATAAAGAAGTAGATTGAAAGGGACAAGAAGAAAGACCTCAGAGCTACATTCTACAGAGAAAAAGATACTTACTATGTCCAAGCAACTTTTCATAACAGACAAATTAGATGTATTTTTCATAGCAGCAAAAATTAGCATAAAGGCCACTGATCTTTTTTTGTATTAAAAGAAGGGAGTCCTATGAATTTTCAGAGAAGACGTGAAACTACTAACTTTGTATTTCACCCCAGAGTTCATGTCTCTTAGGCTGAGCGATGAAACCAGCACAAAGACCTGTGCAGGACGTCTGGAACTTTTTTACAATGGAGCTTGGGGCAGCATTGGCAAGACTAACATGTCTGCAACTACTGTGGGAGTGGTATGCAGGCAGCTGGGCTGTGCAGATGAAGGGACTATTAGCCCTGTATCTGTAGCAAAGACAATGCCCAAGTACATGTGGGTGGACAACATTCAGTGTCCTAAAGGACCTGACACATTATGGAAGTGTCCATCATCTCCATGGGAGCAGAGACTGGCAAGCCCCTCAGAGGAGACCTGGATCACATGTGCTAGTAAGTATTTGTTGGCCTATATGAATATTCCATTCTGTGACTCCACTACCATCTGATCTCATTAAGTAGCAATAAGTAAACTCTAGTTAATACCTATATTACTTGTGTGGCATAATTGGTTTTTTTAATTTAAACAACATGTTTTCAGGTTCAGAGATTATTTTTCCAAAGAATATTATACTTTCCATGGTCTTCATGAAAGTTTTATTCAATTGTTTTCTTTGTGAACAAATTAGGAACAGAGAATGTGATTCAGTATTTGACTACTGAATAATAGTCTACCTTATCTTTCCAATTTTTCTTTCAAATATTATCTTCCTGTACTAATATAAAGAAAGAAGAGTCATAAATGTCAATCTTAATGTATTACTACCTTCTCTATCTTCTTAAACTTGCAGATTTCTATGTACCTGATAATCTCCCAAGATTATCAGCTTTTTTTTTAATTTAGAAAATTAAATTTAACAAAGTGAAATTAATCAATAAGAGTACATAGAGTTCAGATAAACATTTCAATAGCATTTGAACTGTTGATTATGTTGTATACTCATCACCCAAAGTCAAATCATTTTCCATCACCCTATAATTGTCTCTCTTTACTCCTTCGCCAACCCCTCCCCTATATCCCCCTGTTAACCACTTCACTTTTATCTATGTCCATGAGTCTCAGTTTTATATCCCACCTATGTGTGAAATCATACAGCTCTTAGCTTTTTCTGATTGACTTCTTTCACTCAGTACAATGTTCTCAAGGTCCATCCATGTTGTCATAAATGTCACTATGTCATCATTTCTTACAGCTGAGTAGTATTCCATTGTATATCTATAACACATCTTCTTTATCCAATCCTCTATCAAAGAACATGGTGGTGGTTTCTATGTCTTAGCCACTGTGAATAATGCTGTGATGAACATAGGGATGCATGTATCTTTACATACCAATGTTTTCAAGTTTTAGAGATAGATACCCAGCAGAGGGATTGCTGAGTCACATGGTAATTCTATTCCTAATTTTTTGAGGAACTACCATACTTTCTTCCATAATGGTTGTACTAGTTTACATTACCACCAGCAGTGAGTAAAGGTTCCTTTTTCTCCACAGCCTCTTCGAACTTATTACCTGTCTTGTTGATAATAGCCAATCTAACAGGTGTTATCTCAATGAGATAACAGGTAGCATCTCATTGTAGTTTTGATTTGCATTTCTTGAATAGCTAATAAAGATGAGCATTTTTTCATATATCTGTTGGCCATTTGTATGTTTTTGGGAGAAGTGTCTGTTCAGGTCTTCTTCCCATTTTCTAATTGGCTTGTTTGCTTGCTTGTTGCTGAGCTTTGTGAGTTCTTTATCTATTTTGGATATTAACCCCTTATCAGAGCTGTTGTTTGCAAAGATCATCTCCCACTTGATTGGCTGCCTATTTGTTTTGTTGTCAGTTTCTTTTGTTGTGCAGAAGCTTTTTAGTTTGAAATAGTACCATTCATTTACTTTTGCCTTTACCTCCCTTGCCTTAGGAGTCAAATTCATAAATTGTTCTCTTCCATCAAGATCCATGAGTTTAGTACCTATGTTTTCTTCTATATAATTTATGTTTAAGTCTTTGATCCATTTTGTATGTGTGTGTGACAGAAACAAAGAGAGTCAGAGAGAGGGACAGACAGACAGAAAGGGTGAGAGATGAGAAGCATCAATTCTTCATTGCAGCACCTTAGTTGTTCATTGATTGCTTTTTTATATGTGCCTTGACCTGGGGGCTACAGCAGGGTGAGTGACCCCTTGCTAAAGCCAGTGACCTTGAGCTCATGCCAGTAACCTTGGCTTCAAGCCAGTGACCTTTGGGCTCAAGCCAGGGACCACGGGGTAATGTCTATGATCCCACACTCAAGCCAGCAACCCGCGCTCAATCTGGTGAGCCTGCACTCAAGCCAGATGAGCCCAAGCTCAAGCCAGCTACTTCAGGGTTTCAAACCTGCGTCCTCTGATCCTAGTCCAATGCTCTATCCACTGTGTCACTGCCTAGTCAGGATTTTGGTCCATTTTGAATTAATTTTTATGCAGGAAGACAAACTATAGTCAAGTTTCATTTTTTTTGCATGTGGCTTTCCAATTTTACCAGCACCATTTATTGAAGAGGCTTTCTTTTTTTCATTGTGTGTTTTTGGCTCTTTTGTCAAATATTATTTGTCTCTATATATGTGGTTTTATTTCTGGGCTCTTGATTTTGTTCTGTTGGTCAGTATTTCTGTTTTTCTGCCAGTACCATGCTGTTCTGATTATCGTGGCTCTAAAGTATAATTTGAAGTCAGGTAGTGTGATACCACTGGCTTTGTTCTTTTTTCTCATGACTGCTGACTGCTTTGGCTATTAAGGGTTTTTTATGTTTCCATACAAACCTGGTAATTTTTTGTTGTTGTTCTGTTTCTTTAAAAAATGACATTGGGATTTTAATGAATATGCATTAAATTTATATATTGCTTTGGGTAATATGGCCATTTTAACTATGTTGGTTCTTCCAATTTATGAACATGGAATATTTTTCCATTTCATTATGTCTTTTTCAATTTTAGGATTGCTTTGTAGTTTTCAGTATATAAGTCCATCACATTCTTTGTTAAGTTTATTTCTAGGTATTTTTGTTGTTGCTATTGCAATTGTAAAATGAATTGGGGGTTTTTTAGTTCATTTTCCAAAGTTTCATATTTACATATTGCAAAACAATAGACTTTTAAATATTGTTTTTATATACTGCAATTTTACGGGATTGGTATATTGTTTCTAATAGTTTTTCAATGGAGTCTTTGGGCTTTTCTATATATAGGATCATGTCATCTGCAAAAAGTGATACCTTTACTTCTTCTTTCCTGAAATAGATGCCTTTTATTTCTTTCTCTTGCCTGATTGCTCTGGTTAAAACTTTCACAACTATGTTGAATAAGAATAGAGAGAGTGGACATCCTTGTCTTGTTTCTGATTTTAGAGGAAAAACCTTCGTTATTTCACCATTTAGTATAATGTTAACTGATGGTTTGTCATATATAGTCTTCATTATTTTGAGGTACTTTCCTTCTATACCCATTTTTTTGTGTGTATTTTTCTGAAGTTGGAAACGGGGAGGCAGTTAGACAGACTCCCGCATGCGCCCGACTGCAATCTACCCGGCATGCCCACCAGGGGGCGATGCTCTGCCCATCTGGGGCGTCGCTCCGCCGCAATCAGAGCCATTCTAGCACCTGAGACAGAGGTCACAGAGCCATCCTCAGTGCCCAGGCAAACTTTGCTCCAATGGAGCCTGGCTGCGGGAGAGGAAGAGAGAGACAGAGAGGAAGGAGAGGGGGAGGGGTGGAGAAGCAGATGGGCGCTTCTCCTGTGTGCCCTGGCCGGGAATCAAACCCGGGAATCCTGCACTCCAGGCCGACACTCTACCACTGAGTCAACCGGCCAGGGCCTTTATACCCATTTTATTGAGTGTTTTAAACATAAAAAGATATTGTATCTTATCAAATGCCTTTTCTGCATGTATTGATAGGGTCATATGATTTTTGTTCTTTGTTTTGTTGATGATGGTGTATTACATTGATTGATTTACTTATGTTGAGCCATCATTGTGCTCCTGGAATGAAGCCCACTTGATCATGATGTATTAATTTTTTAATGTGTTGATGCATTCAATTTGCTAGTATTTTTGTTTAGAATTTTTGCATCTGTATCTATTAAAGATATTGGTCTGTAGTTTTATTTTTTGAGTTATCCTTGCCAGGTTTTGATATGAGGATTATGTTGGCCTCATAAAATGTGTTCAGAAGTATTGCTTCTTCTTCTATTTTTTGGAAGATTTTGAAAAGGATAGGTACCAATTCTTTGAATGTTTGATAGAATGAACTAGTGTAGCCATCTATCTGGTCCTGCACATTTTGGAATGATGGTTTTTGATAGTTATTTCTATTTCTTCCTTGCTTATCAGTTTATTTAGGTTTTCAACTTCTTCACGACTCAGTCTAGAAAGATTATATCGTTTTAGGAATTTATCCATTTCTTCTAGATTGTTGAATTTGGTGGCATATAATCTTTCATAGTATTTTACTATGATCCTTTGTATATCTATGATGTTAATTTCTCCTCTTTCATTTCTGATTTTGTTTGTATGAGTCCTTTCTCTTTTTTTCTTAGTGAATTTAGCCAGGGGTTTGCCAATTTTATTTATCTTTTCAAAGAACCAGCTTTTTCTTGTATTAAATTTTTTCATAGTTTTTTTATTGTTGTTGTACTCTATTTCATTAGGTCTGCTCTAATTTTTACTATTCTCTTTATTTTTCTTACTTTGGGTTGCCTTTATTCTTCTTTTGCTAGTTCTTTAAGATGTGATATTAGGTTGTTTACTTGGGATCTCTCTTGTTTCTTGATATAAGTCTGTAATGATATAAAATTTTTCTCTTATTACTGCTTTCACTGCATACTAGAAATTTTGATATGTTGTGTTGTCATTTTCATTTGTCTGTATATATCTTTTGATCTCTACTTTTATATCTTCATTGACCCAGTTATTTTTTAGAAGTATGTTGTTTAATTTTCACATTTTTCTGGGTTTCTTTACTTTCTTTTTGCAGTTGAATTATAATTTCAAAGCCTTTTGGTCAGAAAATGTGCTTGGTATAATTTCGATCATCCTGGATTAGTTGATGTTAGTTTTGTGGCCCAACATATGGTCTGTCTTTGAGAATGTTCTATGCACACTGGAAAAGAATGTATAGTCTGATGTTCTGGGATAAAATGTCCTGAAAATGTCTATTTGTTCCAATATGTTGCTTAAGATCAGTATTTCTTTATTAATTTTCTATTTGGATGATCTATCTAAAGCCATCAATGGTGTGTTGAGATCTCCAAATATGATTATGTTTTTGTCTGTTTCTATTTTTAGATCAGTTAGTAAGATGTCTTATATATTTTGGTACTCCCTGGTTCAGTGAATATATATTAAGAAGTGTTATGTCTTCTTGATACAGTGTCCCTTTTATCATTATGAAATGTCCATATTTGTCTTTTTTTATTTTTATTGTCTTAAAGTTAGCATTGTCAGATATGAGCACGGCCATACTGCTTTTCTTTGGATATTCTTTTCTTTTTTTTTTTTTTCAGAGACAGAGAGTGAGTCAGAGATAGGGATAGACAGGGACAGACAGACAGGAACGGAGAGAGATGAGAAGCATCAATCATTAGTTTTTCATTGCGCATTGCAACACCTTAGTTGTTCATTGATTGCTCTCTCATATATGCCTTGACCGCGGGCCTTCAGCAGACCGAGTAGCCCCTTGTTGGAGCCAGCGACCTTGGGTTCAAGCTGGTGGACTTTTGCTCAAACCAGATGAGCCCGCGCTCAAGCTGGCGACCTTGGGGTCTTGAACCTGGGTCCTCTGCATCCCAGTCCAACGCTCTTTCCACTGCGCCACTGCCTGGTCAGGCTGGATATTATTTTCTTGGATAATTATTTTCCAGTCTTTCATTTTGAGTCTACTTTTGTCCTTGCAGCTTAGATGTGTCTCTCAAAGACAGCATACAAGTTGGGTATGGTTCTTGATCCAATCTACTACTTTGTGTCTTTATTGGTGAGTTCAGTCCATTTACATTTAGGGTAATTATTGATGCTTGTGGATTTCCTATAACCATTTCATGTTTTGTTTTCTGGTAGTTCTGTTTCTTTTTTGGTTCTTTTTTGTTTGTTTGTTTCTGTCAGTTGTTTTTGTTTGGTGGTATTTCATACTTCTTTCCCTTGTTTCTTCTTTTTAAAGTTATGTGTTTCAGTAATGGCTTTTTTGTGGATGGCTACCATTAGGTTATTAAAAAAATTTTTTTCATATGTATGAGTCCTTTGTCATATTAGAGCTTATACACTCCATCCTCATTTGTTATTGCAGATCTTTATTCTCTTCAATTTTATGTTGTTGTTGTCACTGATTTTCCTGGTTGTTATTGTAACCTTGTTGGCATTTTTACTTATAGTTTTGATTTGTTTTGTTCTTTGTATGTGGTCAAATAACCCCCTTGAGTATTCGCTGCAGTAGCTTTTTCTGGTAATAAATTCCCTCAGCTTCTGTTGATTTTCAAAAGTTTTTATTTCTCCTTCATATTTAAAGGATAACTTTGATGGATATAGTATTCTTGGCTGGTAGTTCCTCTCTCTCAGTGCTTTAAATGTTTGGGTCCACTCTCTTCTGGCTTGTAGAGTTTCTACTGAGAAGTCCAATGATAACTAACTGAATGGGCCTTCCTTTATATGTTATATTCTCCTTTTCCCTAGCTGCCTTGAGGATTCTTTCTTTGTCATTGATTTTTGACAATTTTATTATGATATGTCTTGGAGAAGCTCTGTTTGGGTTGAGGTAACTTGGCATTCTGTTTGCTTCTTTGATTCAAGGATCTAATTCTTTCTATAGGCTTGGGAAGTTCTCATCAATTATTTGTTTGAATAGGCTCTCCATTCTCTTCTCCCTCTCTTCTTCTTCTGATATACCCATTGTTCTTATATTTCTCTTTCTGATAGAGTCAGACAATTCTCAGAGAGCTATCTCACTTCTTTTAATTCTTCCCTCTATATCATCTCTAATTGTCTGTCTTCATTGTCACTAATTCTCTCCTCTATCTGGCCTGTTCTATTAGCTAAACTTGCTACCTCATTTTTCAGTTTATGTACTGAGTTCTTCATCTCTGTTCGGTTCTTTTGTAAAGTTTCAGTCTCCTTAATGAAGTACTCATTTTGTTCATTAGTTTGTTTTTTGAGTTCATTAAATTATCTATCAGCATTTTCTTGCATTTCATTGAGTATTTTCAGAACTTCAATTTTAAATTCTCTATCATTAACTCCAAGATTTCCATGTGATTGAGATTTCTTTCTGGAGATTTTTCATTTTCTTTCTGAACTATCTCTCTATCTTGTGTAGCCATGGTATTTGACTTCTTCTTCCTTGATGGAATTTGAGAGTGGTATTGTTAAAAACTCTAACACAAAACAACTAAAAAAATGAAAACTAAAACTTGAAAAATATAAAAATTTAAGAAATAATGACAAGTAAAAAGGAAAAAACACAAAAAACAAAGAGTAAAAACCAAAAAAATAAAAAACAAACAAAATACCCACAAAAATAAGACTAGAATGTATAAAATTAAAGAAAATGAAATTCAAAAGAAAAAAAGGGAAAAAAGGAAAAAAAATTCAGTTTTGAGAGGTTGCTGATTTCTTCCAGTAGGTGAAGCTGTATTACAAGTTTTAGCTCTATGATATTTCTGGGCTAACCTCCCCTGAGATGTTGCTGTCACAATGATGTAGGCAAGACTGCAGTCATATTGGGTGGGCCGTGTTGTGAGGGCTTTAACAATGTTGATCTCAGGCCTTCAGAACCTCCTCCCATGTCTCAACAGACCAGATACATAGCATCTTCATTCTTCAGGGGAGGGAGTGGCTCTGGAGAATTAGCTGTGGAGTCTGTCTCTGAGACTCTCTGTACCCACCAAGGAAGGAAGGCAGTATCTGGGAAGCTGAAGGGCTACACTGGGGTTTTCTCTGACTCTATGCCAAGTACAGGCTGTGAGCAGACCACAGGAACACTGGCCATGACCCCTCATTCTGCCACTGCTTGGGTTTAGTAGTGCCCCCTCTACCCCTCAGTCTCTCTGCTGCTCCCAGCAGAAGGAGACCCAGTCACTCCAGGCTTTTCTCCTCTCCAGAGCCAACCGCAAGTGCATTTTATCTTCCAGCCTCCTTTACAACCCTTCATACCTTTAGTACATTTGATGCCCACCTTTAGTCCATTTGGTGGGAGGATCTTTCAGGAAAGCCTACAAACCCAGCTAAGGTTGTTTTGCTATGTTATACCTGTTCAATTTGTTGAAATTTCAAATAGAGAGATAACACGTATCTCTCACACTGTCATTACTCTGACATCATTTAAAATAGAGTTTTAAAAAGTTTCAAATCTCTCTTTTCCCCTGTGACCTCTTGTGAGTTTTTATCTTCTCAGAAATGACCTATGGATCTCTGATTTTTCAGACAAAATAAGACTTCAAGAAGGAAACACTACTTGCTCTGGGCGTGTGGAGATCTGGCACGAAGGTTCCTGGGGGACAGTGTGTGATGACTCCTGGGACCTTGATGATGCACAGGTGGTGTGTCAACAGCTGGGCTGTGGCTCAGCTTTGAAGGCACTAAAAGAAGCTGCATTTGGTCAGGGGACTGGACCCATATGGTCCAATAAAGTGAACTGCAAGGGGAATGAGTCTTCCTTGTGGGATTGTCCTGCCAATCCCTGGGGACACAGTGAATGTGGCCACAAGGAAGATGCTGCTGTGATATGCTCAGGTGAGTGCCAAGATACTGGATTAATCTTGGAATCCCTGGCAGCAAGAAAGGGGTGAGCACTCAAGTGCATTGTATAAAGATTGGGTATGTCAACATAGGGATCTAGTGGAATGAGAATCATGATGTTTCAGTCTAAAGAAACAGTGAAAATACTTGTTATACATTGGCCATCACCAAGAAAAAGCATATTACTTATCTGTATCCTTATGCGGAGAGAAAAAAAAAGAGACCATCATTTTAGGTAATTACTTAAATTAACTAAATAAAATCTATATTCCTTAATCCAGGAAGTGGTACCACCACCCATCCAAATATTCAGTTTGAATTTCTTCTTGTTTTTAAATTAAATTTATTAGGTTAACATTGGTTAATAACATTATACAACTTCCAAGTGTGTAGAAGAAGAAATATTTGTCTATATGTTATTCTTAGAATTGAGTCTTCTTCTCTTTTCTCCTACAGGCAATGCAATCAAAGAGGCATCAAGTTCTACAGGTATATCATGGGGTTTATGAGCAGGAGACCAATTGTCTGTGTTATTTAAAATCCCTCCTGTTAAGAGACTTTAAATAGAAGAAGTTCTGAGGATATAAAATTTACCTCAGCAATCCTATAAATGCCCTAACAGAGGGATAGTAACTAGGGACCCAGTTATTTTAGCTAAGACATTATCATTGCTTGTAATATTTACTTGTGCTTAGGTCACAGATTATTTGTCGCGTTTGGAGTCCTTGTGGTTATTGTGTTGGTCATTCTCCTTGCGTACTTCTTGTGGACCCGGAAAAGAAGACAGCTACAGCAACTTACAGGTCTGAGCCAAATAATGGTCTCTCCAATGTTTTATGGGATAAGAAGGTTCTTGGAGTAAAAAAAACTTAAAGCATAGCTTGACTAGTGGAGGCACAGTGTATAGAACATTAACCTGGGATGCTGAGGACACAGGTTTGAAACCCTGAGGTTGCCGGCTTGAGCACAGATTTACCAGCTAGAACGCAGGGTCACTGGCTTGAGCATGGGATCATAGACATGATCCCATGGTCACTGGCTTGAGCCCAGTGTTGTTGGCTTGAGCAAGGGGGGTCACTGGCTCAGCTGAAGCCCCTTCTACCCAGTCAAGCCACATATGAGAAGCAATCAATGAACAGCTAAAGTGCCTCAACTATGGGTTGATGCTTCTCATCTTTCTCCCTCCCTGTGTATGTGTGTGTGCATCTGTCTCATTCTTTCTTGCATGAGGGGGCACAAAATAAAATATATATATATATATATATTAAAGTATCAAATGGCCAGAAATATGGAGCCTACAAGAGGGTTAAACAGTTTCTCAAAAAGAGAGAACAAGATTTTGGAAAAGAAAAGGAGCTTTGGCTGTGGGGGCACAAAATAAAATATATATATATATATTAGATTTAAGTATCAAATGGCCAGAAATATGGAGCCTACAAGAGGGTTAAACAGTTTCTCAAAAAGAGAGAACAAGATTTCGGAAAAGAAAAGGAGCTTTGGCTGTACTGATGATTCCTGTACTCCATCTATATGTTTAATTGAGACATTATAGAATTGATCATTTAAAATAAATAAGTTTATATGGTTTAAGGTGAATCTTTTATTGCTGGAACATTTATTTGCTTTTACTCTATACTTATTACCGATTTTACTCTTCTGTCAAACAATGTGCCTAGGATCTGATGATACAGATGTGGATAATTAAGTGCTTTTGTCTTCATGGAATTTCAAGTTTAGTGGAAGAGATATAGATGTAACCAAATAAATGCCATGTAATATTATCCATTCATATGAATATGGAGAAAAGTGGCACAGAGAAAAAATTGACTAAGTGAAAGGGAAAGAGGCTTCTAGGAGGCATTTGAGACAAATTTTGAAGATAAGAGTTCAAAGAACTGGGTAAAGTGCATTATAGGGAAAGAGAAAAGCATGTACAAGTGTAGTGAAGCTTAAAAGATGCAACATTTGTTGTTTTGAGAGGAAAGTAAAAGCTGAGCTTACAGAGAGAAGCTATTGATAAGGCTGAAGAAGAGGGAAGAAATTATGACATTCTGTATTCCATGGTAAAAAGATGAATAATCATTAAAAAATATTATGCAGAAAAGTGAAATAGGCAGTCTTTTAGAAAGCTCTGTTTGGAAACAGGATGTATGAGGGCTTAAAGAAGAACCACATTATTGACAATGATATAGCATTTTGAAATAGTTGTGATGAAAAAATGAAAAGAACTTTATATTGAGAATGGAAGGAAGATAGATTCTAGTGAGATTTTTTAAAAAGCTCTAATAAATTTGAAAACCTGCTGGTTGATTTAGGGGAAGAAACTGGTTTGTTCTAAAATGGCAAAAGTTTTAGCTTAGTAAAAGAATGGGATGGAAAAAAGACAAGGATGTGAATGAAAATTGCATATGTGAGTTACTAAAAAGCACACAAAGGAAGAGGTAGTTTATTATTCTCTGCTGATTTCTGACCTAAGACATCTGTGGTCAGTTTCTTTAGGAGGAATGAATTTTATCCACAAAGTTCAATACCGGGACATGAATTCTTGCCAGAAAGCTGATGATCTGGACCTGCTGAACTCTTCAGGTGTGTGGGCTCTTTAAGGGTCTCTAAGCCCTAGGGTTCAGAGCAGTAGCTGCAATTGAGGCTGAAGCATTCTACTTGCATGGCAGTGGAAAAAAAATCTCAAACATGTAGTAATTAGAAGCTTCTGATGAATATAAGGAAGAAGACAGGAATGAACTGAAAATTATTCTCAGAGAACATAAAAATTGCAATATTGGGGAGACCTTTGGCGAAGAGATATGTATTTTTGACAGAGATACAAAGATCTATGTCATTATGACCTGGACCTCATTTTGTTAAAACATAAATTAATCTTCTAAAAAGTACTTTCACATATTTTTTGTAGTTTCTTCCATTCCCACTCTAGCTATTTTCCTTTTCCTAATTTGATATTTATCATATTTTTCCTAAAAACTGAAAAGCTTGAACTTTCTATATCTTTATCCCATCAGAGACCATTACTATTCATAGGATTAGCCTTATTTTCCATCACATAATGCTTCTTTCTTTGTCCTCTGACTTTTATTTAGCACCAGTGCACTAATTCTGCCTCTGGGAAGCATATCTCTGCCTGTTTGAAAAAAATATACCAATACCTTCTTACTCTGTGAAGGCTCAAGACCTTCTCAATAGTCCTTACCTCTGACAGGACCTGCCTCACTTCTTCAGTCCAAGGAATTTGGTATTTGCTACACCTATGTCAGGAACATATTTAAGGCATAAGAAAGACTTTCTGTGCCCCCTAAATCACACCTGTTTGCCTTCCTGATTGTAGATAGTGTTTTTAAATGTTCAGAAAGCTTCTAGGGCATTTTAGGGGATTATTTTCTTCCTTTCAGAAAACCCCAGTGAATCAGATGGGTTTAATGCTGCTGGACTAATAATGTTCATGTCCTAATCTCTTCCTATTTAGGGGCTCATTCTGAAATACACTGAATAGGAAAATGAGAATTATAACCCAGTGAGGTGAGTAAGGAAAATTTCTTCATTATCATTCTAAACAAGTACATTCCTTTGGAAAATTGAGAAGTCCTCTGGTATTAGAAAGAATGTATAAACTCATATATTTCCATATACATGCATATGTGTTTATGTATGCATATTCACATACAGAATATATAACATATTTTTTTACTATGACTTGTTCCCTTTTCAGTTACATATATATTCTAGCCCCATGATCTATAACAATGATAGACCATGGTGCTAAGGACAAACTGGGTAAATAAATATAAATAAATCTTTTAATGATATTACAGGGGTCATTTTAGGAAAGAAATGAGACATATTTATGGTTATATAATGCATGCTCTAAGTATAAAATATTATAGGAATATAGAAAGTTTGGAGAGATTTTAAAGAAAATATAATGTTCAAGTTAAACATGAAGTGACTGAAAGATCATTTTAAGAAAAGGATATATCATATACAAAATATGGAGGCACAGAAGAGAAGCATACCTTTGGGAAACATACTTTTTAAATTAAAAACATATATTGAATATATTTATGCTAACAAGTGGTATTCTGAGCACTGAAGATACAAAAATTAAAAATACTACTGACAAAGACAAGATTATTTAATGAAATAGGCAAGAATATGGAAAGGTTATGTAAAAAGAGGGGAAGTGATATGAACCTAAGATGAAAAGTCTGCATAGAGCCCTATCATGAATGTCTTACCTGCTGCATTTCATATTTATGTTTATTTTAGGGACTCTTGGGGAGGTGGTAGGCTTAGGAAGATTTTTTTTTTTAGATTTTATTTATCCATTTTTAGAGAAAGAGAGAGAAGGGGTAGGAACAGGAACCATCAACTCCCAAATGTACTTTGACCAGGCAAGCCCGGGGTTAGAACATGCAACCTCAGCGAGAAGATTAAGCTGGGGCAAGACACAATCAGATTTGCATTTTATAATTTGCTTTCATGAAGAAAGTATAACAACCAAAAATAATTAACATGGCAAGAAATTTGCTAAATTAACATTAAAAAAAAGATGAAATGAGTGGGTATATTTTATTCTTTTAAAAAAAAATATTTTGGGAGAACTATATATTCAGAAATAATATATAACAAAAGTAAAGGTTTTTTTTGTTTGTTTTTGTTTTGTTTTTTGGTTTTTTTTTTCTTTTTCTGAAGCTGGAAACGGGGAGAGACAGTCAGACAGACTCCCACATGCGCCCTACCGGGATCCACCTGGCACGCCCACCAGGGGGCGACGCTCTGCCCACCAGGGGGCGATGCTCTGCCCCTCCGGGGTGTCACTCTGTTGCGACCAGAGCCACTCTAGCGCCTGGGGCAGAGGCCAAGGAGCCATCCCAGCGCCCAGGCCATCTTTGCTCCAATGGAGCCTCGCTGGGGGAAGGGAAGAGAGAGACAGAGAGGAAGGAGAGGGGGAGGGGTGAGAAGCAAATGGGCGCTTCTCCTGTGTGCCCTGGCCGGGAATCGAACCCGGGACTTCTGCACGCCAGGCCGACGCTCTACCACTGAGCCAACCGGCCAGGGAAAAGTAAAGTTTTTATAGAAATTTTATATATGACATAGAAGAAATACAGGTTGAGGATAAAAGTTGGAACTCTTAGAAGTATATGAATGCAAAGTGTTAATATCATATGTAGATACATAAAGCACCTATAACATATATTTTATGAAAAAGGTAAATATACATATATAAATTTTACACACACACACACACACACACATATATATCTCATCAATTGTTAAGACAAGGACTATATCTAATAGATAATTGGGAAAGCTATGAAAAGACAACTCATAAAAAATACATTTCACTGGCTAGGTAGCTCTGTTGGTTAAAGGGCGGTCATGATACACCATGGTTGCAGGTTCAATCTCCAGTCAGAGAACATACAGGAATCAACCAATAAATGCATAAAATTTTGGAATAGCAAATCAGTGTGTTTCTCTCTCTCTCTCTCTCTCTCTCTCCCCCTTTCTTTCTCTCTAAAATCAATAAATTTAAATTTTTCAAATGACAAATAGACATTTTAAAATGTTCAAATTCACTAGTATGTCTGGGCAATTCAAATTATGACTAATGATGATATGTCACTTTGTATAAATCAGATCAAAACAAATTTAAAAGCACCAATGTTTATTGCTGGTGGAGATATAGAGGAAAATGTAATTTTGAACACTGTTACTGGAAATTAAAAATGTTGCAGCCTTTGGAGAAAGCAACCTGGAACCTTCTATTTAAAAAAAAAATGTAATGCTTTCCTGACCAGGTGATGGCGCAGTGGATAGAGCATTGGACTGGGACGCGGAGGACCTAGGTTCGAAACCCTGAGGTTGCCAGCTTGCACAGGCTCATCTGGTTTGAGCAAGGCTCACCAGCTTGAGCCCAAGGTCGCTGGCTTGAGCAAGGGGTCACTCAGTCTGCTGTAGCCTGGTCAAGACACATATGAGAAAGCAATCAATGAACAACTAAGGTGCCACAATGAAGAATTGATGCTTCTCATCTCTTTCCTTTCCTATCTGTCCCTATCTGACCCTCTCTCTGTCTCTATCACCAAAAAAAAAAAAAAGTAATAATTCACAGATCATTTAACCCAAGAATTCTACCACTGAGATTTTTTTCCATGTAAAGACACTAGTATGTAAAGAGTTATCTTTTTTTTTTTTACTTTTTTTTAAAGACTTGATTCATTTTAGAGAGGGGAGAGAAAGAGAACAGGCGGAAGAGCAGGAAGCATCAACTCCCATATGTGCCTTGTCCAGGGAAGCCCAGGGTTTTGAACAGCAACCTCAGAATTCCAGGTCAACGCTTTATCCACTGCACCACCACATGTCAGGCCAGGATTCTTTTTCACAGTGTTGTCAGTAGTGGCAAAAGTTGGAAAGAAAGTGAATGACAACCAGTGAGGTGGAGGCAAGAGAATCACAGTATAGACAACTGAAAAAGGAAAAATCATCCATAAATATGCAATATTATTTCATCTATATGGTCATGTTATTGAATATAATAAAATGCAGTGTTTACATTTATAAAATTATACATGTATATGTATTAAGAAACATTTAAAATTTCTAACACTATTGCAAACTGCAAAGGACTATGAATAACTTTTGATGTATAATTTCATACAAATGAATATTATTTTGGTATAATAAATAATGTTTAGACTACTTTTTCCTTAAAGAGTAATCACTGCTGAATAACTGCTTCAGAGTCATGTGAGGGTGTGTTTAAAAATACCATTTCTGGGCACCACTGTAGTTCTTTGGAATAAAAGTAATTCTTGGCCTGACCTGTGGTGGCGCAGTGGATAAAGCGTCGACCTGGAAATGCTGAGATCGCCGGTTCGAAACCCTGGTCTTGCCTGGTCAAGGCACATATGGGAGTTGATGCTTCTAGCTCCTCCCCCCCTTCTCTCTCTCTGTCTCTCCCTCTCCTCTCTAAAATGAATAAATAAAAAATTTTTAAATTTTTTTAAATAAATATAATAAATAAATAAAAGTAATTCTTATGTGCACAGAGTTTGAAAACTGTAGCATTTAAGTTTTCTGTTCAGAAAAGTAGTGTGCTTTTTTTTTTTTTTGTATTTTTCTGAAGCTGGAAACGGGGAGAGACAGTCAGACAGACTCCCGCATGCGCCCGACCAGGATCCACCCGGCATGCCCACCAGGGGTGACGCTCTGCCCACCAGGGGGCGATGCTCTGCCCTCCGGGGTGTCGCTCTGCCACGACCAGAGCCACTCGAGCGCCTGGGGCAGAGGCCAAGGAGCCATCCCCATCGCCCGGGCCATCTTTGCTCCCCTTGGCTGCGGGAGGGGAAGAGAGAGACAGAGAGGAGGGAGGGGGGGTGGAGAAGCAAATGGGCGCTTCTCCTATGTGCCCTGGCCGGGAATCGAACCCGGGTCCCCCTCACGCCAGGCCGACACTCTACCGCTGAGCCAACCGGCCAGGGCCAGTAGTGTGCTTTTTAATATATGTGAGTGAGTGAGTATGTGTATGTATGTGCATGTATGTGAGTGTGGGATAATGTAATACATTATAATGTAATTTTTCTAAGCATGTGTATGTGAAGAGGAATATAACAGTTTTTCTATTTATGGCTTTAATTCAGCCTTTAAGATATCTGATGAAGACCTAAACTATTGAATGGAGAGAGAATTCACCTGATTCACTGAAGATCATAATACAGTCCATTTTTTTCCTAATATTCCAAAGACTGCTGCTGAATTTATAAAAATTTAATTAATAAATGTGACTACTAAAAGTTGTATATAAGATTTTCAGGGGCATTAAATAAAATAGATATTGCTGAATTAAACTTGTCTTACCTTATTCTTGACTTTATGAATTTTTTAGTGTGCTTTCTGACTTTTTTTGAGTTTCATAAATAGAATGTGATGTCTTTTAATTTGACAATGTTTTCATTTTCATTTAATACATATTTTATAGTTTAGTTTAAATAATAATTTTTTTATTTGTTTGTTTATTTATTTAATTGTGTTTACATAGATTCTAGGGTTACCCTGAATGCATTTCCCCTCCCCCATATTCCCCCCAACAACTCCCTTGGCCCCCTCCCTACAGCACCATACCCTCTTCCCTTTAGGTTTATCCCATCCTATCATCCCCTTTCCCTCTGTCCTCTTTTCCTCTGGTCCCTTTGATCCCTCCTCTGTCTCCATTTCGTTCCTCAGTTCTCCTTGTTCCTTGGAGTCCTCAAATGAGTGAGGTCATATGATATTTTTCTTTCTCTGCCTGGCTTATTTCACTTAAGATAATAGTTTCCAGGTCCATCCATGTTGTCAGAAAAGGTAATATTTCCTTCTTTTTCATGGCATGGCCCTCCTGCACTGCTGGTGGGAATGCAGACTTATGTAGCCACTATGAAAAACAGTATGGAGATTCCTCAAAAAATTAAAAATAGAGCTGCCTTTTGACCCAGCCATCCCACTTAGGAATATATCCCAAGAACACCATATCACCGACTGAAAAAAAGAAATGCACCCCCATGTAAATAATAATTTTCTTATTATTACTAAATCAAAACAAATTTGTTTGTCCTTTAGTGTTTGTTGCTTTTTTTAGAAAAGGAAAGTTAGTGATAATTGAAGGATTTGTCAATAATATATGGTTACCTCTGCAACACATGACTCTAATTGGTTCTTTAATTGTTTTTTGTCACTGTAATTTTGGTCACTAACAAAACATGCACAGCAACAGCTGGTATGGAAACAAAGACGCAATGGTTCACTTCCTCAATCCTTAAGATGGTAAAACCAAAGCTGAAATAAATGCATAAATTCTCTTTTCTACATAACTGTTATAATGGAAGTTTATATTTTACTAAAAATTACTTATCTATATTTTATTTAAACATAAATAAGAGTTGTAGTAATTAAAGTAAGAGTTATAATATTAAGAGGACAGAGAAGTTGAATGGCTTGCTTAAAGGCACTGTTCTCTAAGGGCAGTACTCCTAACTATCATATAATATATGTTACCTTTCAAAATGAAATACAGTTTATATGGGGCTAAGACATTCTCAACATTCATTGACTTATACCCAGTGTAATTTGGGATACTGTTACTATTTGTAGAGAACCTGTTTACTTTTAAACAAAGCAAGAATGAAGCATGGGGCACCTCAACAGAGAAAATGACTAAATTTATATTATCAAAATTGTCCTCCTAAATTTTGCCTGTGTCTCCCACTCTAAGTTTGTCCTGTCTAGTTTAAATTTTCATCTTCTTCCACATCTGCATCACTTAGCCGCTTAAATCACCTAGTCAAAAAATAATGTTCTTTGGAAAAGGGCTTATTTTTGAAATGCAAATATTTACCTTTTCCCTCTTAATTCTCAGATTTCTTTTTCTATCTCTTCTTTACAAAATTCTCATCTCTGTCAACCAATAAGAACTCAGTGCATTCATTCATTAATCTCTCCACCTGCCTGAGTATGTTTCTCTTTCCTCCACCTCATCCATGTTCTCCTGCTCCTTCTCCTTCTTTTCCTCTTTCTCCCTCTCTCTCGTAAGATGACACATAACAGTCTTAATATTTCCTGCTAATTTAATCCTAAATATATAGTTTGTGTTTTTTGTCATGATAAATATCTTTTTTCTTCACATTTTCAACTGGGTTATTGTTAATATAATCCAAACTTTTTATTCTCTTGATAAATGAGGAGATCTGGAAACATTGGACCATCATTCCAATATGACAACAGTGAACTGGAGTGAAGTAGACTTTTTGTCCTTTCAATAGAACATGCACTTGCCATTTTATTACTCTTAGCTGGTTCCAAGTATCTACATTACTTACCTGGCCATTATAGGCAAATGCACTTATTTAGAGTTGGGTTAATCATAAATACAAATGTTGACATTACTTGGGTGGGTGAAACAGGACTATGCTTTCTGCTTGGTGCTACTTTTGACTCTATGACCATACTAACTCAGTCAATAATTATGACCTCTCCTGACTAACATGTAGAGTTTTCTAGGTACTTCTAGCTCCTTCTTCTCTTCTGCAATCTCTCCTCAGCCTCTCAAATCAGAAGCAAATGCTATATCCTCCCACTTAACCACACCCTCCATTCTTGCCCTTTTTACTACCTAATTACAAGTCAGGTACTAAATACATATATGTACACATGTATATAGTATATGTGTGTATATATACACATATGTGTATGTAGAGAACATGCATATATACATATATATATGTCTAATATGTGTACCACTGGTAGCCCAAAGAAATTGTAAATACTTCTATTATCCACAGCCTTATTTATATATTTATTCTATTTTCTGCTAAGGATCTTCCAGTTAGGAGGAAAAGTTCTAAAACCCAGCAAATATTTTTTATATCTCTGGCCTTTAATATCTCTTCCTTGTTTTTTCTCACCACAATATAGTTTACCCTAAATTTCTGCAACACCATCTATATAACAATGCCATAAATTATAGGGAAAGAAAAGAGAACTTCTCATTCACCTTAAATAAATCTTGACTTGTGACTAAACAGGACTACAAAAACTTCATATAAATATCCTTAAAAAGAGGATTATATTATGATTTAAGAAACTTCTGTTATACATACTACTGTGATGTGCAGTAATATCATAAATCCTCCCACTAGACTATGTTTGCATTCACAGATACAAGAGAGCTTGCCTATTTGCCTATGTCCTCAAACATCTTATAAGCATAGCTTTCACAAAGGTACACTTCTCATTTTTTAAATAAATATTTTATTTCAGAATAATTTTAAGGCCCTGGCTCACTGGCTCAGAGGTAGAGCATTAGCCCAACATGTGGATGTCCTGGGTTTGATTCCCAGTCAGAGCACACAGGGAAGCACCTAGCTGTTTCTCCACCTGTCCTCCTCTCACTTCTCTTCCTCTCTCTCTCTCTTTCCTTCCTGCAGCCATAGCTTAATTGGAGCAAGTTGGCCCTAGGCACTGAGGATGGCTACATGGCCTTGCCTCAGGTGCTAAAATAGCTCAGGTGCCGAGCAATAGAAGAGCAGCCCCAGACGGGCACAGCATAGCCCCAGTAGAGGGCTTGCTGGGTGGATCCCAGTTGGGGCACATGCGGGAGTCTGTCTCTCTGCCTCCCTGCCTCCCCGCCTCTTACTTTTATTAATAATACCAAAAAAAGAGGCAGAACTAATCTAGGATAATAAGAGTTCAATGTTGTGATAGGAGAGGCAGATATGAGAAAGCCTTCAGTGCCACAGAAAATATTCTTTATCTAAAATATATATGTATGGGTCTATAGATATGTGTAACAATTCTTGAGTTATACATTTATTATTTGTGAAATTCTATGCAAGTTTATAACTCCATAAAAGGTAAAATTAGTATTATACAAGGTCTTTTAAATGAATTGGGACTCATATTTTCTAAGACATATCTTTTTTTGTATAAAATAGTAATTATTGTTTGAGAGTTTGATGGATTTACCAAGAAAACCATCTAGGCCTTTGTTTTAAATAGATTGATCTTTGAATAACACTTAAATTCCATTACTTTTACTGTTGAATTTAGTTTCACTGTTCTTCTTAAGTTAGCAGCAGCATTACATATTTTTTATAAAATTTTGGCTTATGTCATATATTTTCCTCTCACTTAAAAATGATATTTTTGCTCTATATACAATTCTAAATACAATGTTCTTGGTTCTTTTAAGATATTGTTTTGTCTTATAAGAAATGAACACACAATACAATATATGGATGATGCATTATAGACTTGTACACTCAAAACATGAATAATTTTATTAATCCATGTCACTCCAATAAGTTCAATTTAAAAAAAAAAGGAATGTTGCTATTGAGCAGTTTAGAGTCAATCTGATTCTTCTTTTGTGACAGAGGATATACTCCTTTTTCTGGATACTTGGTATTTTGTTAATATTTATAGTTAGTCTGGGTGTGAATATTTTTTCTTATCTTACTTAAGTGACAATCTACAAGTCTTTCCCAATGACTTGTAAGCCTTACATACTCTTTTATTTTATTAATTTTAATGGGGTGACATTGATAAATCAGGGTACATATGTTGAGAGAAAACATCTCTCAGATTATTTTGACATTTGATTATGTAGCATACCCTTCACCCAAAGTTAAACTGTCTTCCATCACCTTCTATCTGGTTTTCTTTACACCCCTCCTCTCCCCCTCCCCCGCTCCTCCCCCCCCCCCTTAACCATCACACTCTTGTTCATGTCTCTGAGTCTCATTTTTATGTCCCATCTATGTATGGAATCATATAGTGCTTAGTTTTTTTCTGATTTACTTATTTCACTCTGTATAATGTTATCAAGGTCCATCCATGTTATTGTAAATGATCTGATGTCATTATTTCTTATGGCTGAGTAGTATTCCATAGTATATATGTACCAAAGCTTTTTAATCCACTCATCCACTGATGGACACTTGGGCTGTTTCCAGATCTTCGCTATTGTGAACAATGCTGCCAAAGGTGCATTTCTCCTTTTGGAACAGTGCTTTGGTGTTCTTAGGGTATATTCCTAAAAGTGGGATAGCTGTGTCAAAAGGCAGTTTGATTTTTAATTTTTTTGAGGAATCTCCATACTGTTTTCTACAGTGGCTGCACCAGTCTGCATTCCCACCAGCAGTGCAGGAGGGTTCCCTTTTCTCCACATCCTCGCCAGCACTTATTCTGTGTTGTTTTGTTGATGAGCACCATTCTGACTGGTGTGAGGTGATATCTCATTGTGGTTTTAATTTACATTTCTCTAATGATTAGTGATGTTGAGCATTTTTTCATATGCCTATTGGCCATCTGTCTGGGATAAACAAATGGGATTATATCAAACTAAAAAGTTTTTGCACAGCAAAAGACACCATTAACAAAATAAAAAGACAACCCACACAATGGGAGAACATATTCAACAATATGTCTGATAAGGGGTTAATAACCAAAATTTATAAAGAACTTGTAAAACTCAACACAAGGAAGACAAACAATCCAATCAAAAAATGGGCAAAAGAAATGAATAGACACTTCTCCAAAGAGGACAAACTCTTTTTTAAATTCTGTTAAATTTCTATCTATTGGTTCTTCAGCTCTATCTTCCTGTCCAGATTTATGTCTCTTACTTTTGGGACCATTACTAAGTATCTGCTGGTGCCTAGTTTCTGTCCTCCATATTCTTAAGAATTTTATATTTTCTATATCTTTATTCTTTCCTCTTCCTGGAAAATTAATCAAATTAATATTCCAACTCACCAATTTTGTCTTCAGCTACACTTATGTTACTATTTCTTTTCTTAATTTTTTTTTAACTTCTCAGGTTGGTAGCACTATTGAACTTGTCTCATATTAATCATGAACACAGCAAGTAGCTTAGATTGCTACCACAGATTTCTGTGGCTGTAAGACATATCATAAAATAAATAGGAGGCAATGCAAGATCAGAAATTGTCTCCAGTTTGGACTTTCATCTTCTCCCCTTTCAGCTTTCTTCCCGGGTGACTGCCCTTCATCAACCTCTGCCAGGCCACCACTCTCCACTCTTCAGTTCAATTTAGGTTGCAGGAAACGTTCTCACTCTGATATGGTTTATTCTTTAGACTTATTTTCCTTTTATCTCTATTGTACCTCCAGAGTTGGTTTTGGGAATTGGCAGTCCCTGTTGGTTCACCATTTTGGCAAGGAAAGATGGTCATTACATATACAAAAGATGATCCCATTAAAGAAGAAATATTTTGAGAACATAACATAAATATTTGTCATGTTTGAACCAAACTACAAAAATATTATCAATTAATATATCAAATTCAAGTTTTGGTAATTAATTGCCCCTTTATATCTATGATTGATCAATGGTGAAAATGCTATTTTAATAAATTCTATAGTTAACTATAAATCTTTTAGATCACTGTAAGATATACAAAGTATGCCACAAATTTCTGCCAAGTAGAAATCAGCAAGGCCGCTGACATTACAGTTAATCAGAAACTACCAAAGATGCAAAATGTTTTTCTGTTCATAATTAGGCCCATTTGTGTGTATAACCATTGTGGTATATAACAGGAAGAAAAATTTTGCTATATCAAAGAAAATAATAATAACCTAACAGATGTGTTTGCATTCAGAAAGAGGGGTGGGTTTTGAGTAATAGTAGTAAAAGTTGATGTTCTATGTATGTATTTTATTATGGGAGGTCTGCCTAGTGTCTAAAGATTATAATTGGACTCAGATTTTTTATAGTAAGTCTACTATGTGGAAAAGGTTCCTATGAGTACCTACTAACTAGAATAATCTACTTATGTGCTAAAACTCTGTCATGTTCTTATATACAAACTTAGGCAATACCTTGCTAGACCAAAGCATAAAGCTGATTTGAACTCCAAATAGGCAGAATGAGCAAACCCTGTTTAGTGGGGACAGTTTGTGCACCAAAATACCTCATATATGAGAATCAGGGAACCAAAGCTGGCCAGGCAGTGAGTGCTAGAAGAATAAAGCCTTTCTCTGTTTCCTTGCCCATGAATCGAACATACAATATCAAGTGGAAAAAATTCTTCTACTTTGTCTCAGTTGGAGAAAGAATGTTTTATGGACTGACTTTCCCCTTACCTCCCTGAAGCAGGATGGTCAGTTTCAAGAGACCTGTAGGAGGCATTTCAAACTTGTGAGAGAGAGAAATTAGGAAGGGTCAGGAGAGAGACAGAGCATGTGTGCTAAGTCATGGTGACAGTTGGGGTTAAAATGAAAAGAGAAATTCTCTTGAGCAAAGTGAGGGAGAAAACAACAGTGGGATATTAAGATTAAGTCAAATTTTCTATTTACATCTTTACATCTTGTGCCAAGCTAGTATATTTTCTCCACATCCCTCCCTTTAACACTAAACTTCAATAAATGTTGACTACATAAAATAATCTTTTGATAACAATGTTTTTGGAGGGGGAAGAAGCCGCGAAATGTTTACATGTTAAATGGTGACGGGGCAGAGAAAGACAGGAGATGTATGGGGGAGAGGGAAGAAAACAGAGTATTCAACAAAAACACACTTTCAGGAGGCAATAGAAGTACGGTAGCCCAAACACCCTCAAGGACATTAGAAATACTAGGGATAGTATGCAGAGCTAATGATTCAAGTCACATTTAGTTTTTATTATTCAAAGGACTTGAGGACTTGGACATGTTATACATAGATGATACATTTGTTCCCATCAGATGTGTGAATTCTAATAATTTTCCCAGGAAGCTCAAAAGGTTAGCAAGTCAGATCCTATTCTGTCTATTAATATGTGACCCTATTTGCCCTAACACAGCAGCTCAGAAATAAAAAAGACCTCATTTCCTTCCCTTTCCACTGACAGGCACATATTAGGATGAAATTTGGAGATAAATATAGGCACATTTTGTCTGTAAGGATTTATCATTTTACTTTCCTATACTCTTAGCTTTGATCTAGGGAACTACTTCATTTCTTCAAAATAAGTAAACAACTCAGAGATAGTGGAGTAGAGAGTAATTTTACAGAGAGTCCAACTATACTTATAATAGAGCTATTTTCCAACATGTCATGCAGCAGTATCGTCCAGGATATGAGTTGAGAAAACTATTCAAATTCACCATGGCCATGCTGAGGGAACAAGAATGGCCCAACTCTAAAGAGTTATCACTAACCCTGACCCTGATCCAGATTCCAGCACTCCTTGTACCCTCCAAGAGACACTAAGTTTCTGAACTTTTTCTATAGCTAGAGCAAAGGAGAACAAGAAGCCGAAAATTGTTTTTCCAACTAAAATCTAGCCCTAATATAGGCTAACCTGAAATAATTTATTTTAAAAGATCACTGTACTTGCCTGACCAGGCGGTGGCACAGTGGATAGAGCATCGGACTGGGACACAGAGGACCAAGGTTTGAAACCCTGAGGTCACCAGCTTGAGCGTAGGATGATAGACATGATGCTATGGTCGCTGGCTTGAGCCCAAAGGTCGCTGTCTTAAGGAAGGGGCCACTTGTTCTGCTGTAGCCCTCCCCACCAAGGCACATATGAGAAAGCAATCAATGAACAATAAATGTGCCGCAACAAAGAATCAATGCTTCTCATCTCTCTCCCTTCCTGTCTGTCTGTCCCTGTCTCTCTCTCTCTCTATCTCGCTCTCTGTCTCTGCAACAACAACAAAAAACCACTGTACTTGAGGGTATAAGAAATTATTTTCATATTAAGTAACCACCCAGCATACATTATGTGCCACACCCAGTAACTCAACCATGAAAAGACAGAATTGGATTTTGAAATAAGTTGAAGACTAAGAATGTTCACAGCCAAAGCCACAAAGTTAACATAAAATCATTCTGCTTCCAAGTAACTCTGTACTTCCTTATTCCGAATGTGCCTCTGAAAAGTTTAAAGGTTTATTTGTCTTAAGAAAGTTCTGCCACATTTACATCTATGTCCATGAAATCAAATTCCAGAATGTATAAGAAAAAGAGCCAAAATTATGTAAGGAAAGATGATGTAGGTAGAAAAGAACATTTCTGAAATATTCAAGTGTTTTACTGTGAGGTCATCTTGGGAGGAAAGACATCTCAACTCTGGATCTGGACCCACCATCTCTCTGAGTCTGATGATAGATCACTCACCGAGGGTTTCACCCAGGTAAGAAAACATACACTTTGAGTTACAGTGTCTAGGACTGCAGACACATACACAAACTGTGTCTATAGAACAGTTTGTCTTTAGTTCGTCACAAAGATTTCTCTCAATAACACAGAACTTGTCTTAAGGGCCAAAGTATCCATTGTTGAACAATTTATATGAATATGGAACACAAGACAGCATTATCCACCTGACCTGTGGTGGTGCAGTAGATAAAGCATGGAATGCTGAGGTTGCTGGTTTGAAACCCTGGGCTTGCCTGGTCAAGGCACATATGGGAGTTGATGCTTCCTGCTCCTCCTCCTTCTCTCTCTCTAAAAATGAATAAATAAAATATAAAACAAATTTTTTTAAAGAGCTTTATTCTATCTGAATATATACAATGATATTTTCTAAAACTCTAATATGAACCAAAATGTAACAGAAGCTTCAGTAGAGGCATATTTGTTCAGACGTCATCCCTCTGTCTCCAAGCTCAGAATCCTCACAGTCAACCTCATCTTCCTCTTTCAGGAGTTTCTCCTTTCCAAGATCTTCTTTCTTTGAGGAATGTGAAAACCAAACTGCAATAGAAAATTCGGGGCTTGGTTAGAACTTGAAGATGAATCAGAGTCCTCTAGAAGCATCACAATCCTAAGCAAGGAGAAAACAGCATTCCTAGGGCCCCAGATTGAGATCATTTCTGCACAACATAAAACACATCAGGAAAATTATATTTAGATACAAAACGTTGGTCTCAGATGATTGTCTAGAAAATACCTATAATAGAGACTAAAAACTTCTGTGAAGAGCTATTTTGCAGTCTATCCAAGCAGCAGGGACATAAAACTGGAGGAAGAAATAATTATAAACATCCTATTTTTCCCAATAAGATTAGGCTAAATCATAGGAATTTTGTGACAGGAAGATATAATTCCATTACTATCTATTCCATGAGGACACTTAAGGACCAGATCCTGACTTCTCGGATGTTTTACAAAAATAATCCCAGCCTGTTCTTAACAACCTTAAATGGATATAGCTGCCTCAGTTTCTATAGTTTTTCTCCTCGAAGGGACCCACCCCCCTTACATGGGCTATGGCAGCAGATGTTTTATTGGGCCTTCCAACTCTGAAATTCTGTAGATTGGGGCCAGACTCATGGACATGCAACTCATGCAGTTGGTCAAAACTCATGCTGTCACCATCTTCAAAGTCTTAATAATTTTTGAACAAGGAACCCACGTTTTCATTTTGCATTGAGCCTTGAAAATTATGAAACTAGTCCATTCTATGGATCTTAAGGATATATGAAATAATCTCACCCTTCACCCCAAACCTGTCCCCATGAGAACATATATTTATCAGAGTAATTTTAATATATTAGTAACTATACAGTATCAAAATATAGCCTAGGCCCTGGCCAATTGGCTCAGTGGTAGAGCATCAGCCAGGTATGTGGATGTCCCAGGTTTGATTCCCCATCAGGGCACACAAGAGAAGCACTCATCTGATTCTCCATCCCTCCTCCTCTTGCCTCTCTCTCTCTCTCTCTCTCTCTCTCTCTCTCTCTCTCTCCCCCGTCTGCAGCCATGGCTCAATTAGAGCAAGTTGGCCCCAGGTGCTGAGGATGGCTCCATCTCCATGGCCTCTGCCTCAGGCACTAAGAAAAGCTCAATTGGAGCAAGATATCAATGGCCCCAAATGGTGAGAGCATCACCCCCTAGTGGGCTTGCCTGGTGGATTCTGGTTGGGGCATGTGTGGGAGTCTGTCTCTGCTTCCTCTCTTCTCACTGAATTTAATTTTTTTAATATATATATAGATATCAATGTTTTGTCACTTTAAGTATATTTCTCACTTTGTTGCACCTTAAAGTAACCCCCCCAAAAAAATCTTTTAATAATGTATGTTGTGATTGGGAAAATAAGGCCACAGCATCAAAAATATATGTGTGGCTATAACTGCAGTAATGTACCGATCCCAAAATCTAGTTATTCCCATTCTCCCTAAAGATACCTACAAAAACCATAAATAATTTTTTACATTTCTGTAAAAACCAGAAAATACTGGTTGTAATTAAGAAATATGGACCCACTCAAAAAATTTCTTTGCAGGAAGGATTTGTAGGAAATAAGGATATTTCTTTATATTTAAACATATATAAAATTAAATTTTAAAAATATAGTACATAAAAATTTTAAATATCATATATAAAGTAAATATAATATATAATAAATATAATTATTTCCCAGGAAATAAAACTAAGACTACAAGAGATTAAACTTCTCTACTTGTGGACTAAACAATTTATGGGGTCTGGTGCAAAATAAAATGCAAAGTCTCTTGTTCAAAAAACTATCAAGAAGCTCAAGATGCGACAGGAGAGCAATAAACCAAGTGTGAAGTTGAGTCCTTATTAGCATGAGGACCTGTCGCAATTGCACAGGTCTCCTTCCTATGAAAATGGCCCTCAGCATGTCCATCTCATCCATTTCACATAAAAACAACTTCAGGAAGACTTTCAGGCACAGAAAACCCTGCATTTTGTAATTGCATTCTAGATCACCTATCTTCTGCTTTTATCAGCAATATCTTTCTCAGATAGAAGGTACCTAGGTAAAGTAGGTACATCCCTGAGAATGAGGAAAGGGTCATCCTAAATCTAACAGTGACTTTTTTGTGTGGCTTTGAAAAAGTCACATGTTGGCCCTGGCCGGTTGGCTCAGCGGTGGAGCGTTGGCCTGGCGTGCGGGGGACCCAGGTTCGATTCCTGGCCAGGGCGCATGGGGGAGGCGCCCATTTGCTTCTCCCCCCCCCCTTCCTCTCTGTCTCTCTCTTCCCCTCCCCCAGCCAGGGCTCCATTGGAGCAGGGATGGCCCAGGCGCTGGGGATGGCTCCTTGGCCTCTGCCCCAGGCGCTGGAGTGGCTCTGGTCGTGGCAGAGCGACGCCAGGGAAGGGCAGAGCGTCGCCCCCTGGTGGGCAGAGCGTCGCCCCTGGTGGGCGTGCCGGGTGGATCCCGGTTGGGCGCATGCGGGAGTCTGTCTGACTGTCTCTCCCCGTTTCTGGCTTCAGAAAAATACAGAAAAAAAAAAAAAAAAAACTTCTGAAAAAGTCACGTTATATACTTTCAGTTACTTTATTTATGGAATAATATTTGACCATATATAATCTCTGTGATCCCGTCAAGTAGCAAATCCTAGAATCTATAATTAAAGGTATTCTGGGTAATTGGTAACATCATCCCCATAAAACATGAAAATGTTTACCAAATCTCAAAATATTTCAGTAAGATTATATCTCTCCTACCCTAAAGGTTTACAATTTTTGGAGGAGGAATTAAGATATACAAATTGTCAGTTATAAAAACAGTCGTGGGGATGTAAAGTACAGAACAGGGAATATAGTCAATAATATTGTAATGTCTATTTATGGTGCCAGGTGGATACTGGAGTTATTGGGGTAATCACTTCATAAGATTATTAAGAAGATATAATGATCATAAACATACACACCTAACACTGGAGCAACTAAATATATTAAGCAAATACTAACTGATCTGAAAGGGAAAATAGGCAATACAATAATAATAAGAAAACTTAATTCCCCTCTTTCAGCAATGGATAGATCATCTAGAAAGAAAATCAGAAAGAAAATGTTAGACTTAAACCACACATTAGACCAGCAATTTTTAACCAGTGTGCTGCAAGAATATTTAAAACATGCAATACCAGACTATTTAGTCAGGGGCACTTTACCCTTAGGTTGTCCAATTAAAAAATGATAACAGACAACATATAAACACCTGTATGGTGTAAATGAATCAAAATTATATCTATATAATAAAAACTACAAGAATTTTGAAAAAGAAATTAAAGATAAAAATAGGAAAATACCCAAAGTTCATGTATTAAAAGAATTATCATAATATTGTTAAAATGTCCATTCTACCCAAAGTAGGATGACATTATGTTAAGTGGGATTATGCTAGATGAGATAAATCAGACAGAGAAAGACAAATACAGTATGGTATCACCTACACGTGAAATAAAAAAAAATCAAAACAGGAAATAGAAAGGCAGTTACCAAGGGCTAGGTTGGGTGAACTGGGAGATGTTGTTTAAAGGAACAAACTTGCAGCCAGTAGATAAATAAATCCTGGATATCTAATTCACAGCATGGTGGTTACAGACAACAATAATGTATTATAAACCTCAAGGTTGCTAAGAGACTACATCTTACATTTTCCCACCACAAAAAAAGAAACAATAATAATGTGGCATGATAGAGGTGTTCGTTAATGCTATGGTGGATTTTACAATATATAAATATATCAAATCAACATATTGTACACCTTAAATTTACATAGTGTTAAATATCAATTATATCTTTAAAAAATATTTTTAAGTGATAACATCAGTACTTGGTTTACTGATACCAAGGGTGAGATAATCAATTTGTGTAAAAATTGATTCCGTTTCCAAGCATTTTAATGAGATCCACTTTATTTATTTATTCAAAGAGGCCTGAAAAGAATGTGAAAATGGACTAACTGCTTTTTATTAAAATGAACAGGAGAAGGGAATGCATAGGAACAGAAATGTTGAAAAAAGGACCCAGAAGTAGGAGGGCATGCACTTTCTAACTACTAAAGACTGGACTGTCAGGTGCAGATTGCCACATTATAAAGTGGGAATTAATATTTTAACTAATTTGTAATCTGTACTCCCACCATGTTCCAGGAAACTATAATTATTCCTAAGTGAAGTATTTATTCTGATTTATGGTAGTGTTGGGGGCAGAAAATTCTCTGTGATATTGTTACTGGAACAAGCCAGGATTCGTGTTGCTTGTCGCCCTTCAAGCCCAATTCATGAGAGACAGGAACCAAGTAGGGATACGAGTGTCTTTCAACCCTAGCTGGATAGCTCAGTTGGTTATAGAGCATTGTCCTCAAGCACACAGGTTGCTGGTTCAATCCCAATCAGGGCACATGCAGAAACAGATCAATGTTTTTGTCTGTCTCTCACTCTCTCCCTTCCTCTCTCCCTTCCTCTCTCCCTTCCTCTCTCCAATTAATGAATTAAAACATTAAAAAAAGAAAAAAGAGTGTTTTTCATTCAAATTGTCAAAAACCTGAGAAGGCTGGGGAATTCAGGTCTGAAAAACTACCTTAAGAGTCTCAGCTGACTGGCCGGTTTATGTATCTTTGGAAAGGTTAGTGATTTATTATTGAGCATGCAGTTAGTCGCATAGTAGGGTGTAGGTGGTCAGGATCTGATATGCAGATATGCCCTCCAGGTATACTTGCTTGACGTCAGTGATGGCCTTGTAGATATCCTCAACTTTATCTACAGAGCACTAATGCCTTGAAGGACATAAAGCAAAGATTAAATTCTATGGGACAGGTTATTTTTCTTTCTAAGAAATGTTACTAGTTAATCCTTCACAATATGAAGGAAGGAAAGGAAAGACAGACTTTCTACTTACTGTCACCAGAAGCTCCGTATCTTTAAGAGGAATAAAATGAAAGGCAGGCCCACCGTGAGAAGGCAATAATCACGTCCCGTGGATGTCTGTCTCACATTTTTATCATTTGTCTGAGAGTTTTTATCTTTCTAATCTTAAATTTTTTTTTCATTACTGTTAGATGCTTCTTTCTTTGCAGACACAACGCGTGACATTGAAGATCTAGACCTAACTAAAAACATATTTATTTATCCCGTGGCATGTTAGAACTGTTCCAGAAACAGTACATCTGGCTGATCTCACCAGCTACACTGAACCAGCCATTGGGCCAGACCTGTGGGGTGAGGGGCAGAGCAATATCTGACGTCAGAAAACCTTGTATCTCATATAAGGAGATACTTAAGATTTGGCATCTAATTGGTATTTGAACTTCAGAAAGTTTCCTTTTATATTGTCTCTGATGGCAGGGAAGATGTAAAGCAGGGTTACTAATGGCTTCTGGAAGATGGCAAAATCAGGGAATGCGACAATATAATCCTCTTCCCACTGTAGGGAGCCCCTATTAAGAACCAGGAGGATTCCTTGCATGGTGAGACTGTTACTTGTAGACAGGAGGATCAAAACGACCATGAAAGGGCACTGTTTCCTCCAAAGACTTGCTTTTTTCCTCTTCAGTGTCCTAGCAAGTACTCAAGGTAAGCATAGCCCCACTTCTTAAATCATCAGTGATACTGAATTAGCTCTAAAAGTCTGGAGAGATGATCCTTGGGACTATAATGACAATGCACCTCTATTGACCATTTGGCTTTCACCAAATGTCATCTTTAGTGACAGTCAGTGTTGATTTTTCTCCTGTGGGGACTCTGTTTTTCAAATGCAAAAGTGAGATGTTGCAGAAATGTAAACTTTGTTCTCATATTCACCTGAATCTGTGTTTTGGTCTCCAACACCTAAAAGCTCAAATCGCCTTCTGTCATGGATTATGGCTGAGGGTCTACCCCAGGCCGGGTCTCTGATCTGTTCTTCCTGTATTTTGTATTATTTCTCTCCTTCTTGTATTTTGGTGTTTCTGCTTTTTTTAGCCAATAGAGAGAGAGAAAGAGAGAGAGTGAGTGTGTGTGTGTGCATTTGTGTGTAAATGTGTATATGGGAGAGATACAGAGTGAGAAATAAATGAGGGGCAGTTTGAAGAGTATGTGAAGGCTAATTGTGTAAGCAAGAATATGTCTGCCCAGCCAAACTGGTGGTGGCGCAGTGGATAGAACATTGACCCAGAATGCTGAGATTGCTGGTTCAGAACCCCAAGGTCACAGGCCTTGAGTGGGGCTCAGGATCTCTGGCTTAAGCATGAGATCAATGACATGAACCCAAAGGTCGCTGATATGAAAAGCCCAAGGTTGCTGGCTTGAGCTGAAAGGTCGCTGGCTTAAACAAGCGGTCACTGGCTGGGCTTGAGCTTGAGGTTCTAAATTGAAAGCAACTATAAGTTGATGCTTCACACTCTCTGTCTCTCACTCTCTCTCCAAAATATATATAGAGATATATATGTGTGTGTGTGTGTATATATATGTATATGTGTATGCGCATGTTATATATATATATCTGCCTAGGGAAAATCAACCTTTTATACAGGAGTCCATAGAACTCACACTCTCTAAGCCAGACTGCTTGAGTTGGTGGTAGAAATGGTCGTAGTGGTGGTGATACTGTGCGTGTGCATAAGATGAGGGTAGATATGGAAACCTTCCTGCCTATAAAGAAGGCCCTCCCAATATAAACTATAATTACACCCCCAGATAACCCTGCAGTCTAAACCTGACTTTGAGTTTATCTTCCCCACCAATCCACAGCTCAGATGTTTTTCTGCTTTACTGTGGTTTTCCCCAGAATTGGGTACTTGGCAGAACTTTGTTTTTCTGCCTGTGCTGTTTTCCCTTCCCACCTCTAGGACTGATGGTGCTCCCACCCCATTGTGCAGCAGAAAAAGTGATGCTGAATGTAGGTGTCATGGATAAATGGATATTAGCTTTGAAGGCAGAAGAGGATCTAGCCTCAGAGACTTCAGGATATACCTCTCTTGGTCAATTTTTTCCTGCTCCATTGGGGTCCTTGAGCTTATTCTGTGACATCCTAAAGGATCTGCTAACTAGAAAGAATCCTGTGCCCTGGCCAATTGGTTCAGCAGTAGAGCAGCAGCCTGGTGTGTGGAAGTCCCAGGTTCGATTCCCAGCCAGGGCACAAAGGAGAAGTGACTACTCCACCCTTTCTCCTTCTCTCATTCTCTTCCCTTCCCACAGCCATGGCTCAAACGGTTCCAGCAAGTTGGCCCTGGGCACTGAGGATGGCTCCATGGCCTTGCCTCAGGTGCTAAAATAAAATAGTTTGGTTGCCAAGCAATGGAGCAATGGCTCCAGATGGGCAGAGCATTGCCTGGTAGAGGGGTTGCCTGGTGGATCCCCATCAGGCCCATGCAGGAGTCTGCCTCTGCTTCTGCCTCTTCACCTCTGACTTAATAAAAAAAAAAGAAAAGAAAAAAAGAATCCTGTGCTTATCAATATACAATGGTGATTTTTTTTTTCTCTTGTAGTTTCTGCAGATCCTACATGAAATCTGGCTCCTACTGGGCCCCCGACTCAAGCTATTAGTGTGCAAGCTTCTAAAAATGAGAATAATCCAGCCAATGCCTGTAGAGCTGGCTCTTGTAGGTGTGGGCCTTGGTCTCTGGCTGCTTCAGCAATGTTTCTCACTTCTCTATCCCTTCCCTAACCCGTGTTTCCTCTTTATTTCAAGCCCTTCTAGTCGGAAGTCTCCGTCTCTCTTCTTTGGGAAATTCCACTCCTTCCAACAGGAGCATGAAGATGTGTTTCTCACTCCCTTGTTATATTTCTCAAAACTTCCAGTTCCTTGAGTTTCAGCCATATGCTAATAATGGTTGATTTTGATATCTTTAATATCTCTATTAAGGGTGTATTCCATTATAATAATAAAAATTCTCTTTTTAGCTCAATGAGTATCTCTTGCCTTAAAGTCTACTTTTTGTGATATTAATATAACTACTCTAGTTGACTTACTTACAGGTAGTGTTTACACAGTATATAAATATATTTTTTCCATCATTTCACTTTCAACCATTTTTGCTCTCGTATATAAGGTGTCTTGCATATACCAGTTACTTGAATTTTGTTGCTTTGTCTAGATTAGCTTTTACTTGAAGTATCTAATACATTTACATTAAATGCAATTACTGATATTGTTGGGTTAGTGTCTACCATTTGCTTTTAATTGACCCACCTCTTTATATTTCCTTCTCTCTCCTTGTTTGCCTTCTTTAAATCAGACACATCTGTTATTAATCCAAATTTTCTTCTTCTTTGATTTTCAGTAGCTTTACTAGGTGTGTGGTTTTCTAATATTTCTTAGGGTTTTTTGAACTTCTCGAATATATGTTTTATACTTTTCCACCATTTTTTTAAATTCTCAACCATCATCTCTACAAATATCACTTCTGCGGCTCTCTCTGTCTCTCCATTCCTCATCCTCATCCTCATCCTCCTTCTCTCCTCTAAGTTACTAATTCTGTCTTGAGTTTTATCTAAAAGTCTTTTAACCTAGTCATTTAATTCTTAATTCTAGATATTTTCTTTTCAGTTGGCACCATGACTTTGATATTTTTAAAAATATATTTATACTTCTTTGTTATATTTTTTCACCTCTTTTTCCTACTTTCCTCATTTTTTCTTAAATACATCGATCATAGTTAAAATCCTTACCTGCTAACTTCAACATCTTTATCATGTATGTTTCTGTCTCCTTTTTTTTTCCACTTTGTTAACTTGTCATGTCATCCCATCTCTTTACATGCCATGTAAGTTTTTTTTGGATGCTAAGAATTGTATATTAAAAAGATAAAATACTCCAGATATATAGCCTTACACCTGAAAGGATTCATCTTCTGTTCTGCTAGGTAGGGGAAGGGCGCTGATCACTCAAATATCGTTATACAACCTAGAACTGGGCTGGGACAAGTCTGGCTTGCATTTAGTTTTGGTAACAGTCTGCCCCTGCTTTCCCTGTTTCTTTGGCATGGACTTTCAGGGATTTCAGTTGAGAGCCTGGATGTTTTGACAGCTTAGCACTCGAAAGAACAAGTGAATATTCACTTTGCTTTCCAAACTTTTTGACATAGTTCTTTGGCCTCTTGCCCTTCACAGCTTTTATACAGGGCAAATATTTGAAGAGAAAATCTGCTGTGTTAGAGTGACCTGCAAGCCTCCAATTCTATCACTCCAGCACCAGGTAATCACTAAATCAGTATGGCTTCTAGGTCCCAACAGGAGTCTTCTGTCTTACCTAAGTCTAAATTCTGTGCTAATAACACATGCACTGAATTTTAAAATTCCCATAAAGAAATAAAAAGCTTAGATCCTTGGCTAACACTGAAATAATCTCCACTCTTTGGAATTTTAATATATTTAATACATGTAGTATCCACAAATATCTAATACCTGTACTTTTTTTGTTGTTTTTTTTCCATTTTCAACTTATTTAGTTGCACTCAGTAGGAACCTTGGTCTGCTGTGAACACCTCCATTTTTTTTAATTGAATTTATTGGGGTGACATTAGTTTGCAAAGCCATACAGGTTTCAAGTATGGTTCTGCTCCTTTTAATGGGAGCAGAAGTTCTAAGTTTTATTCTCTATTTATTATTTACTTAAAATTGATAGACATTATTTAACTCCTCTTTACATTCCTTTCACATGTGTAAAAACTAACTAATAATAATAATACAATAGATCTGTCAAAATGTCTATTCAAGTATTTTTCAGAGCAGGAATATAACCTATTTCTGCTCTATAGTCAAGTTATAAATACATGATATTTTCCCCTACAGAACAAATGACTTCAAACTTTGAATAATAGCAATTCCTGACAGAAGATTAGACTTGTTTGTGGGAAGAAGAACATTCTGTGATTCCCAGTGGAAGGTCTGGCGTCTGGCCAATGTCAATCAATATCATCTAACTTCATCTCTCATCTGAGATTGCCCAATCTACTCAAATAGAAGTACATTTTTTAAACGAAATATCCAGATCTGGAATTTAAAGCCTAGAATCATAAGCGAACTATTCTGGGATAAACCATGACCTGTTCCATGGTCCATTTTTCAGCTCTGAATACTATACCAAGAAGAACAATTCTGAATGGTAGAGAACGGATGGCTGCTACCTGAGGCTTCTGATGAGCTAACCCCAATACCTCACTCCAGTCCCTTTAATCTAATTATTTTAATTCTCAGATCAATGGCTCCAAAGTGTGTGTGATTTATAAGAAATTCATCCAGATGGTAGAACATTACAGTGATTCTAAACTCATTTACCTGCTCAGAGTAGAGAGTTCAACATTTCCTGTTTATCTTTCACAGATACTTCGCAGACCTCTGTAAATCAGAAAGTTAACGCTGATAGGAGCCATGTAACACTTTGTATCTAAGACTACTGCTTAATTTTTTCTGTTTCTTCCTATTTTTCCACCCTATTACTCTCTGATCACTACCATAGGAAACCAGACCCAGATGTGGTCCTGGTACAGCCCAGCGGGCTCTGCAGCCTCAGAAGAGACCGCTGCCAACTGCTCAGGTGAGGGGCCCCACAGCACCAGAAACCCTTCGCTTTCCCTGTGTAAATACCCCATTGGCCTCTTTCTCCTCAGACAGCAGACAGCTCCGCCTAGTGGACGGGGGCGGTCGCTGCGCGGGCAGAGTGGAGGTCGTTCACCAGGGCTCCTGGGGCACCATCTGTGACGACAGCTGGGACCTGAATGATGCCCGGTGGTGTGCACACAGCTGGGCTGTGGAGATGCCATCAATGCCACGGTCTCTGCTCACTTCGGGGAAGGAACAGGCCACATCTGGCTGGATGACGTGAACTGCTCAGGAAGTGTCCTTCCCAAGGCTGGGGACAGTACGGCTGCTGGCACAAGGAGGATGTGGGGACCATCCACTCATGACTGAACTGCATATTATCTAACCCTCTTCCCATTTTTAACCATTAAGGTTATTTTTTCTTGTCTCCAGTGCAAGAAATGGGAAAAGGTAGCTTGGTAAGGTGCTGGCTGGGAGGAACACAGGGTAATTAAAAAAATTAATTCCACAAGTATATATTCCAAATTCAGTATTTATGTCCTTCATCTATACTGAGGCTTTTGCAATTTGGAAGGCTCCAAATTATAGCTTATTTGCTCTCTGTTTCCTTCCTCTCCTCTTCTCCTTTTTTACAGCATGCTGGCTTCTAATCTCAAGACTCCACGTAGGAGAGTAATATACAGTTAGCATTAGATACAGTTAAAATACCTCAATTACTCTTATTGCTTAACATATGCTAAGATTACCATATCTGGGAAGAAAAACCCCATTATGAAATGATCAACAAACTTAGCTGTCTTACATACTCCTTAAGAACTCACTCTCTCCCGTGTTCAAAGGCAAATTCTGCAGTTCAAGAGACATGACTAGGACCAGCCACTCTTCTTACTCTTTTTCTCTTTTATAGAAATTAAATTTAATGGGGTAACACTGATCAGTAAGAGTACATAGGTTTCATGTGAGCATTTCTATCGTGTTTGAACTGTTGATTATGTTTTATACCCATCACTCAAAGTCAAATCATTTTCTGTCACCTTATATTTGTCCCTCTTTACTCTCCTCCCCCTGTTAACCATTTCACTTTTATCTATGTCCATGAGTCTCAGTTTTATATCCCACCTATGTGTAAAATCATATAGTCCTTAGATTTTTCTAATTTACTTATTTTATTTAATGTAATGTTCTCATGGTCTATCCACATTGACGTAAATGGCAATATTTCATCTTTTCTTATGGCTGAGTAGTATTCCATTGTATATATGTACTATATCTTCTTTATCCAATCCTCTATTGAAGGACACTTTGGTTGCTTCCATGTCTTGGTCACTGTGAATAATGCTGTGATGAACATGGCAGTGCATGTATCTTTGCCTTCCAATGTTTTTGAGTTTTCTGGGTAGATACCCAGTAGAGGGATTGCTGGGTCATCTGGTAATTCTATTCTTAACTTTTTTATTAATTTTAATGGGGTGACATTAATAAATCAGGTTATATATATTCAGAGAAAACATCTCCAGATTCTTTGTGCCCCTCCCCTCCCCACACCCCCTCCTTTTTTTTCCTCCCCCCACCCTGGTTACCATCACATTCTTGTCCATGTCTCTGAGTCTCATTTTTATGTCCCACCTATGTATGGAATCATATAGTTCTTAGTTTTTTCTGATTTACTTATTTAACTCAGTATAATGTTATCAAGGTCCATCCATGTTATTGAAAATGATCTGATGTCATCATTTCTTATGGCTGAATAGTATTCCATAGTATATATGTACCAAAGCTTTTTAATCCACTCGTCCACTGATGGACACTTGGGCTGTTTCCAGATCTTCGCTATTGTGAACAATGCTGCCATAAACTTGGGGGTGCATTTCTTCTTTTGAAACAGTGCTATGGTGTTCTTGGGGTATATTCCTAACAGTGGGATAGCTGGGTCAAAAGGCAGTTTGATTTTTAATTTTTTGAGGAATCTCCATACTGTTTTCCACCGTGGCTGCACCAGTCTGCATTCCCACCAGCAGTGCAGGAGGGTTCCCTTTTCTCCACATCCTCGCCAGCACTTATTCTGTGTTGTTTTGTTGATGAGCACCATTCTGACTAGTGTGAGGTGATATCTCATTGTGGTTTTAATTTGCTCTTCGACTTCTCTTGCAGCAATATATTTGCAGATTTATCTCCATGGGCAAGTGAAATAAAAGACAGGATAAACAAATGGGACTATATCAAACTAAAAAGCTTTTGCTTTTAGCTAAAGACAATAAGAACAGAATAAAAAGACTACACAATAGGAGAACATATTCGACAATACATTTGATAAGGGATTAATAACCAAAATTTATAAAGAACTTGTAAAACTCAACACCAGGAAGACAAACAATCCAAGAAAAAAAATGGGCAAAAGAAATGAATAGACACTTCTCCAAAGAGGACATACAGATGGCCAATAGGCATATGAAAAAATGCTCAACATCACTAATCATTAGAGAAATGCAAATTAAAACCACAATGAGATATTCTTAATTTTTTTAAAGGAAACACTATACTGTCTTCCATAGTGGCTGTACCAGTTTACATTTTCACCAGCAGTGAATGAGGGTTCCTTTTTCTCCACAGCCTCTCCAACACTTGCTATTACCTGTCTTGTTGATAACAGCCAATCTAACAAATGTAAGGTATTATCTCATTGTACTTTTGATTTGCATTTCTCTAATAGCTAGCGAAGGTGAGCATTTTTTCATATACATTAATCATTTGTATGATACGTCTTCTTGGGAGAAGTGTCTGTTCAGGTTTTCTCCCCACTTTTTAATTTGATTGTCTGCTTGTTTTTTGCTGAACTTTGTGAGTTCTTTATATGTTTTGGATATTAACCCCTTATCAAAGCCATTGTTAGTGAATATCATTGCCCATTTGATTGGCTTCCTTTTTGTTTCATTGTTCATTTCTTTTACTATGCAGAAGCTTTTTAGTTTAACATAGTTCCATTTATTTACGTTTGCCTGTACTTCCCATGCCTTTGGTGTCAAATTCATAAAATGTTCTCTATGGCCAAGGTTTCATTCATAAGTTCAGTACTTATGTTTTTGTCTATGCAATTTATTGTTTCAGATATTATATTTAGATCTTTGATCCATTTTGAATTAATTTATGTGGATGGGGACAAGGTGTAGTCAAATTTTATTCTTTTGCATGTGGCTTTCATTTTCCCAGCACTATTTATTAAAGAGGCTTTCTTTTCTCTATTGTGTGCTTTTGGCTCCTTTGTCAAAGATTATTTGTTCATATATATGTGGTTGTATTTCTGGCTGTCAATTCTGTTCCTTTGGTCTGTATATCTGTTTTGATTATAGTGGCTCTGTAGTATAACTTGATGTCAGGTAGTGTGATACAACTGGCTCCATTCTTTTTCCAAGGATTGTGTTGGCTATTTGGGGTTTTTATGAATCCATACAAATCTGGTGATTTTTTTTGTTCTATTTCTTTAAAAAATGACAGTGGCATATTAATGGAGATTGCATTAAATTTGTACATTGTTGGGTAATATGGCCATTTTAACTATGTTGATTCTTCCAATCCATGAACACGGAATATTTTTCTATTGCATTATATCTTTCTTAATTACTTTTAATAATGCTTTGTAGTTGTCAGTATGTAGTTCTTTCACATCCTTTGTTAAGTTTATTCTTAGGTATTTTATTGGTATTGCAATTGTAAAAGGAATTTTTTTTCAGTTCATTTTCTGAAGTTTTACTGGTGGCCTATAGGAAAGAAGTAGACTTTTGAATATTGATTATGTATCCTGTGACTTTATGGTATTTGTTTATTGTTTCTAATCGTTTTTCTGTGAAATCTCCAAGATTTACAAAATATAGGGTCATGTCATCTGCAAAAAGTGATACCTTTACTTTTTTTATTTCTTTCTCTTGCCTGATTGTTCTGGCTAAGACTTCCAGTACTATGTTGAATAACAGTGGAGAAAGTGGGCAGCCTTGTCTTGTTCCTGTTTTAGAGGAAAAGCTTTCAGTTTTTCACCATTTAGTATGATATTGACTGATGATTTGTCATATATGGCCTTTAGTATGTTGAGGTACTGTACTTTCTTTCTATACCCATTTTATTGAGTGTTTTAAACATAAATAGAGGTTATATTTTATTGGATGCTTTTTATTATTATTAATTTTAATGGGGTGACATTTATAAATCAGGGTACATATGTTCAGAGAAAACATCTCCAGGTTATTTTGACATTTGATGATGCTGCATTCCCATCACCCAAAGTCAAATTGTCTTCCATCACCTTCTATCTGGTTTTCTTTGTGCCCCTCCCCTCCCCCCACACCCTCCCTCTTCTTCCCACCCCCCTAACCACCACACTCTTGCCCATGTCTCTGAGTCTCATTTTTATGTCCCACCTATGTTAGGAATCATATAGTTCTTAGTTTTTTCTGATTTACTTATTTAACTCAGTATAATGTTATCAAGGTCCATCCATGTTGTTGTAAATGATCCAATGTCATCATTTCTTATGGCTGAATAGTATTCCATAGTATATATGTACCAAAGCTTTTTAATCCACTCATTCACTGACGGACACTTGGGCTGTTTCCAGATCTTTGCTATTGTGAACAATGCTGCCATAAACATGGGGGTGCATTTCTCCTTTTGAAACAGTGCTATGGTGTTCTTGGGGTATATTCCTAACAGTGGGATAGCTGGGTCAAAAGGCAGTTTGATTTTTAATTTTTTGAGGAATCTCCATACTGTATTCTACAGTGGCTGCACCAGTCTGTATTCCCACCAGCAGTGCAGGAGGGTTCCCTTTTCTCCACATCCTCGCCAGCACTCATTCTGTGTTGTTTTGTTGATGAGCATCATTCTGACTGGTGTGAGGTGATATCTCATTGTGGTTTTAATTTGCATTTCTCTAGTGATTAGTGATGTTGAGCATTTTTTCATATGCTTATTGGCCATCTGTATGTCCTCTGTGGAGAAGTATCTATTTATTTCTTTTGCCCATTTTTTTATTGGATTGTTTATCTTCCTGGTGTTGAGTTTTACAAGTTCATTATAAATTTTGTTTATTAACCCCTTATCAGACATACTGTCAAATATGTTCTCCCATTGTGTAGTTTGTCTTTTTATTCTGTTCTTATTGTCTTTAGCTGTGTAAAATCTTTTTAGTTTGATATAGTTCCATTTGTTTATCTGTCTTTTAAATCTTGCCTATGGAGATAAATCGGCAAATATATTGCTGTAAGAGATGTCGGAGAGCTTACTGCCTATGTTTCCTTCTAAGATGTTTATGGTTTCATGGCTTACATTTGTCTTTTATCCATTTTGAGTTTATTTTTGTGAACGATGTAAGTTGGTGGTCTAGTTTCATTTTTTTGCACCTAGCTGTCCAATTTTCCCAACACCATCTGTTGAAGAGGCTGTCTTTACTCCATTGTATACTTTTACCTCCTTTGTCAAATATCAGTTGTCCATAAAAGTGTGGGTTTATTTCTGGGTTCTCTGTTCTGTTCCATTGATCTATATGCCTATTCTTATGCCAGTACCAGGCTATTTTGAGTACAATCCAGCACCCATTCATGATCAAAACTATCAGCAAAGTGGAAATACAGGGAACATACCTCAACATGATAAAGGCCATCTATGACAAACCCACAGCCAACATTATAGTCAATGGGCAAAAATTAGAAACAATCCCTTTAAGATCAGGAACAAGGCAGGGGTGCCCCCCTTCACCACTCTTATTCAACATAGTTCTGGAAGTCCTAGCCACAGCAACCAGACAAGAAGAAGAAATAAAAGGCATCCAAATTGAAAAAGAAGTAAAACTATCATTATTTGCAGATGATATGATATTGTATATAGTAACCCTAAAGTCTCAGTCAAAAAACTACTGGACCTGATAAATGAATTCAGCAAGGTGGCAAGATATAAAATTAATACACAGAAATCAGAGCCATTTTTATACACTAACAATGAACTGTCAGAAAGAGAAATTAAGGAAGCAATCTCCTTCACTATTGCAACCAAAAAAATAAAGTACCTACGAGTAAATTTAACCAAGGAGATTATAGACTTGTACTCAGAAAATTATAAAACATTGATAAAAGAAATCAAGGAAGACACAAACAAGTGGAAGCATATACCGTGCTCATGGTTAGGAAGAATAAACATCATTAAAATGTCTATATTACCCAAAGCAATTTATAAATTCAATACAATACCAATTAAAATACCAATGACATACTTCAAAGATATAGAACACATATTCCAAAAATTTATATGAAACCAAAAAAGAACACAAATGCCTCAGCAATCTTGAAAAGGAAGAATAAAGTGGGAGGTATCACACTTCCTGATATCAAGTTGTACTACAAAGCCATTGTACTCAAAACAGCCTGGATGCTTTTTTTGAATCAATTGGTAGAATCATATAATTTTTGTTCTTTGTTTTGTTAATGTGGTGCAATACATTCCTTGATTTATGTATGTTGAACCATCCTTGTGTGTCTGGAATGAATGCCACTTGATTGTGATGTATTACTTTTTTTTTTATTAGCCCTGAGACAAATTCTTTTTTTTATTCATTTTAATGGGGTGACATTGATAAATCAGGGTACATATGTTCAGAGAAAACAGCTCTAGGTTATTTTGACATTTGCTTATGCTGCATTCCCATCACCCAAAGTCAAATTGTCTTCCGTCACCTTCTAACTGGTTTTCTTTGTGCCCCTCCCCTCCCCCAACCTCCTCTCTCTCCTCCCACCCCCACCCTATAACTCCCACACTCTTGCCCATGTCTCTGAGTCTCATTTTTATGTCCCACCTATGTATGGAATCATACAGTTCTTAGTTTTTTCTGATTTACTTATTTCACTCAGTATAATGTTACAAGGTTCATCCATGTTGTTGTAAATGATCCGATGTCATCATTTCTTATAGCTGAGTAGTATTCCATAGTATATATGTACCAAAGCTTTTTAACCCACTCGTCCTCTGACGGACACTTGGACTGTTTCCAGATCTTCGCTATTATGAACAATGCTGCCATAAACATGGGGGTGCATTTCTTCTTTTGAAACAGTGCTATGGTGTTCTTGGGGTATATTCCTAACAGTGGGATAGCTGGGTCAAAAGGCAGTTTGATTTTTAATTTTTTGAGGAATCTCCATACTGTATTCTACAGTGGCTGCACCAGTCTGTATTCCCACCAGCAGTGCAGGAGGGTTCCCTTTTCTCCACATCCTCGCCAGCACTTATTCTGTGTTGTTTTGTTGATGAGCGCCATTCTGACTGGTGTGAGGTGATATCTCATTGTGGTTTTAATTTGCATTTCTCTGTATTACTTTTTTAATGTATTGTTGTATTTAAATTATTGGTGTGGTTTTTTTTAGGATTTTTGTATCTGTATTTATTAGAGATATTGGCCCATAGTTTTTAGTTGTTGTTGTTAGTCCTTGCCAGGTTTTGGTATCAGGGTTATGATGGCCTCATAAAATGTGTTAAGGAGTATTTCTTCTTTTATTTTTGGAAGGCTTTGAAAAAAATAGGTACCAATTCTTCTTTCAGTGTTTGGTGGAATTCATTAGTGTGGTCATCTGGTCCTGGACATTTTGGGGGGTGGTTTTTGATAGTTGTTTCTATTTCTTCCTGGCTTATGGGTCTATTTAGGTTTTTCACTTCTTCATGATTCAGTCCAGGAAGATTGTATAGATCTAGGAACTTATCCATTTCTTCTAGATTGTTAAATTTGGAGGTATATAATCTTTCATAGTATTCTACTATTTTTGTATATCAATCATGCCTGTAGTAGTTTCTCCTCTTGATTTCAGATTTTGTTTATATGAATCCTTTCTCCTTTTTCCTTAATGAGTCTAGCCAGGGGTTTGTCCATTTTATTGATCTTTTCAAAAAACCAGCTCTTTCTTGTATTAAATTTATCTATAGTTTGTTGTTGTTGTTGTTCTCTTTTTCATTCAGTTCTGCTCTAGTTTTTACTATTTTTTTTTCTGCTGACTTTGGGTTACCTTTGTTCTTCTTTTTCTAGTACTTTAAAATGTAATGTTAAGTTGCTTCCTTGGGATATCTCTTGTTTCTTGATATAAGCCTATAATGATATAAACTTTCCTCTTATTACTGCACTTGCTGCATCCCAGAAGTTTTGATATGTTGTGTTATCATTCTCATTTGTCTGTATACACGTTTTGATCTCTGCTTTTATTTCTGCTTTGACCCAGTCATTTTTTAAAAGAATGTCATTTAATTTTCACATTTTTGTGGAGTGTTTTTACTTCCTTTTTGCTGTTGAATTCTAATTTCAAAGCCTTATGGTCAGAGAATATGCTTGGTATAATTTCAGTTGTCTTGAATTTTTTGATGTTAGTTTTGTGGCCCAACATATGATTTTTCCTTAAGAATGTTCCATGCACACTGGAAAAAAATGTGTCATTTGATGTCTGGATAAAATGTTCTGTAAATGTCTATTTTGTCCATTTGGTCTAGTGTGTCTTTTAAGGCCAATATTTTTTTTTGTATTTTTCTGAAGCTGGAAACGGGGAGAGACAGTCAGACAGACTCCTGCATGCGCCCGACCGGGATCCACCTGGCACGCCCACCAGGGGCAACGCTCTGCCCACCAGGGGGCGTTGCTCTGCTGCAACCAGAGCCACTCTAGTGCCTGTGGCAGAGGCCATGGAGCCTTCCCTAGCACCCGGGCCATCTTTGCTCCAATGGAGCCTCGGCTGCGGGAGGGGAAGAGAGAGACAGAGAGGAAAGAGGGGGGGGGGTGGAGAAGCAAATGGGTGCTTCTCCTATGTGCCCTGGCCGGGAATCAAACCCGGGTCCCCCGCACACCAGGCCGACGCTCTACCACTGAGCCAACCAGCCAGGGCGCCAATATTTCTTTATTGATTTTCTGCTTGGATGATTTATCTAAAGCTGTCAATGCTGTGTTGAGTTCTCCAACTATGATTGTGTTCTTCTCTGTTTCTTACTTTTGTTTTGTTAGAAGATGTTCGATATATTTTGGTGCTCCCTGATACTGTGCATATATATTAAGAAATGTTATAGCTCCTTGATATAGTGTCCCCTTTATCATTATAAAATGTCCATCTTTGTCTCTTGTTACCTTTGTTGTCTTAAAGTCAGCATTGTCAGATATTAGTGTAGTTACACCTTCTTTTCTTGGGTATTATTATTTGCTTGGAGGATAGTTTTGCAACCTTTCACTTTGAGTCTACTTTTGTCATTGCAGCTTGTATGTGTCTCCTGAAGGCAGCATATGGTTGGGGGTTTTTGTTTGTTTGTTTTTTAGCAAGATAGAGACAGACATAAAGATAGAGGATAGGAGAGAGATAAGAAGAATCAGCTTGTAATTGCAGCACTTCAGTTGTTCATTGATTGCTTCTCATATGTCCCTTGACCAGGAGGCTCCAGATGAGCCAGTAACCCTTTGCTCAAGCCAGTAACCTTGAGCTCAAACCAGTGACCTTAAGCTTCAAGCCAGTGACCTTTGGTGTCATATCTGTGATCTCTCTCTGGGAGGCTGGGGGAGTCACACTTTCTTTTTCTCTATTTCTGTCCCAAGTGCAGGCTGCCAGCAGACTGCAGGAACACTGGCAGTGATCCCACACTCTGCTGTGGCTTTTGCTCAGTATCTCAACAATTGCCCCTCCAAATCTCCTTCCAGAAGAAAAAGACCCAGTCACTCCTGGTTTCTCCCTTCTCCCAAGCCCTGGCAGATAAAAACACAGACAGTGCAGGCTTCTTTCTTCCCCGTAGTCCCACCACAAGTGTGTCTCATTTTCCACCCCTCCCCCATTTTTACCCTTTCCACTTTTAGTCAATTTAATGCACAGATCTTTTCAGGCAAGCCTGCAAGCTTAGCTGGGGTTCCCTCGCTAAGTATAGCTGTTCAATTTGTTGAAATCTCAAGGAGAGAGATCAAGGTTATCTCTCACATTGCCATTACTCTGACGTTCTCCCAATCCTTTTTCTATGGCTCTCAAAGATTTCTTAATATTTAAACTTGTCTTTGGACAACTTCTCTCACAATCAAATCATTTAAGAAATTCTTAGAATTTTTGCCATGAAAAATTATGAAAAAAAATTGAAATCATAAAATTGTACTAGTTATATCTGTATTTCCTCCCTTGAGCTATAAGTTTATCTACAGTTTGGCATGCATTCATGGTCCAACCCTCATGATTTTTCCTATCCTCAGTCATTTGAAGATTGGCTACTGAGAGAAAGCTGCTAAGAATTCTAGCCCCATAAAATCTCAGAATATCCTTCTAACTTTGTCCACCTGATAGGCCTCTAACCTCTTGAATCTTGTGGCCTTTTCTTAAACTCTGGGTTAGTACAGTTCTTTATACCTCTGCACCCAAGTTTAAAAGCCCACTACAGGCTTCTTGAGCCCTGTAGTTCCTAGGCCTCTAGTTAAGGAATTCACATTTCTAACCAACCTCAAAGTGTACATCCCTGGGATTCAGCTATTTCAAGATGACCCTGAAAAACCTGGACATCTCTTCAGAAACTTGTTTATGAAAATATAATTCTGACACTAACCATTAAAATCCCTTTCCATGCCCCACTACCAGAAAAGAAAAACTATCACACCATTTTCTGTGACATGTTTCCAATTACCAAGTCAAGATCATGAACACTCACTGGGTTTGTTTGTTTCTCTTAGGATTTGTGCATCTAGTTGGAGGGGGTGGGCCCTGCTCAGGACGAGTAGAAATACATTCTGAAGGAAACTGGATTCCAGTATCCAATTGGAACTTTACGTTGTCCACTGCCCAGGTCATCTGTGCAAAGCTGGGGTGTGGCAAGGTTGCATCTCTCATAAGTCATGTGCCTTTCAGTGAGTCACATAAACTGGTCTGGCCTGATCAGTTTTGGTGTAAGGGGCATGAGTGGAACCTCAGCATCTGTCCCAGAGTGCCCTGTCTAGGAGGCACTTTCCAGCACAATGGAACTGTTTAAGTTGTCTGCTCAGATGAGATGCAGAGCAAGATTTTAAAATCCCTGCATACTCTGTTGGGGTAAAAAAATATATAAGATTTTGCTAAAATCCTGTCTTCTCCTACCAGCATACACAGAAATTCGGCTCATGAAAAATGGCACCTCTCAGTGTGAGGGAAATTTGGAAGTGAATGTTTCTGGAGAATGGAAAATGCTCTGTGCCTCCCACTGGAATATGGCCAATGCAGACATTGTCTGTCGACAGCTCGGCTGTGGAGTTGCCCTCTCAATCACCAAAGAAGCATACTCTGTGGAAAGAGATACTCAGATCTGGAAAGCACAGTTTCACTGCTCAGGGGCTGAGTCCTCCTTGTGGAATTGCTCTATGACTTCCCTGGGTATTCCTGACTGTACCCATGGAAACATGGCCTCTGTGATCTGCTCAGGTAAGGACTAACTGGAGTTTCAGATGCTCCTCAACTTAAATGTCCCTAACAGCAGAAAATATGGAAAAACAGCCTTCAAAAGTTAAGGCATTTTACGATGAAATATGGTCTTGTCATAGGTCATTCATTCTGTTTGTCAGGGCAAGAAGTTTTAATAAGCATAAAACCCCTCAAAAAATGAGCTCAAAATAATTACCAACCAATTTCTATGTAAAATTTTCAACTATTAAACATCTAAAAAGAAAACATAGGAGAAAATTTTGGGAATCTTGGGGTAGGCAAACATTTTCTAAGGCATTAAGCACTTTAAAAATGAGAATTAGACATCATCAAATTTTAAAACTTTTGGTCCTTGATAGACAGCATTAAGAAAGTGGAAAGGGTGTCCTGACCTGTGGTGCAGTGGATGGAGCATTGTCCAGAGCACTGAGTTTGCCAGTTCCATTCTGGGGTTGCCAGCTTGATCCTGGGGTTGCAGTCTGAACCTCAAGGTCACCAGTTGGAGCACCCATCAGGGTACATATGAGAAGTAATTAATGGATGCACAACTAAATAGAACAACAAATTGATGCTTATCTCTCTCTCTCTCTCCTTCCTCCCCCTTACTGTCTTTCAAAAAAAAATTAAAAGATACAACTGACACAGAACATTTTGCAAGATATGTATCTGAAAAAGAACTTGCATTCAGAATATACTAATGGCCAATAAGCAAACTAAAAGATACTCAATGTTATTAGTGATCAAGAAAATTCAAATTAAAGTATGAGGAGAAATATCATTTCACTCACTAGAATGATTAAAATGAAAGACTTACTATTCCAGTTTTGGCAAGGATGTTGAGCAACTAGAGCACCATACATTGCTGGTGGTAATGTAAAACTATACAAACACTTTGAAAAAAGAAAGAATTCTTTTTAGTTAAACATACATTTAAATGTTACCCAACAATTCTACAACTAGACATTTTACTGAGAGAAGTAAAAATGTAGGTCCACAAAAAGATTTGAGCATTGATGTTCATAGTATTTTTATTAACAATAATAAAAAGTATAAATAACTCAAATTTTTATTAACAGAAGAATGAATAAATAGTGATATATTTAGATGATGGAAGACTTTCAAACCATAAAGAGGATGAACAATTGATAAATTTAACTGTAAAGCTAAATCTCAAAAGCATGCTGAGAAAAGAAGCCATACAAAAAATATATATATTATATTATTCCATTACATTATACAACGTAAACTAAAGTATGTGACAGAAGGCAGATCGATAGGAAGAAGAGAAAAGATCATGTTAAGACACAGGAGAAGACACTGGAGTGCTGAGGATGGGATATATTGGCTGCCAAGACAAATGGGAAATTTGGGGGTTCATATTTGTGCTGTATTTTGATTAAGGTGGTTGGCTACAGGTGCATACATTTGTCAAAATGTACTCTTAATATAGGTATATTTTATTGTATAAAAGTATAACTTGATATAGTTGATTTTACTGGTTTTGTTTGATTCTAGCTTAATTCTACTGTGGTCCAAATATATCATAATTATTACTTTTATTAATTTTTCCTTTGAAAAAATTTTGGAACTCATATTTGTTACAGCATATAACCAGTCCTCGTAAATGGCCTATATGCCCTTGAGAATGATGTGTATTCTGCAGTTTGCAGGTGTCTAACTATTATATCATACCACTATATTTTTTGTTTTGTTTTTGAGAGAAAGGAAGGAAGAGAGAGAAGGAGGCAGAGAGAGCAAGAAGTATCAACTCATAGTTGCTTTCACTTTAGTTGTGCATTGATTACTTCTCATACGTGCCTTGACCAAAGATCAGACCTTGGGCTCAAGCCAAATCAGCGACCCCTTGCTCAAGCCAGTGACCTTCGGGCTCAAGCTGGTGACCTTTGGAATTGTGTCAATAATTTTTCACTCAAGCCAGTAACCCCACACTCAAGCCAGAGACCCCCGTACTTGTTTTTTTTTAATTTATTGATTTTAATTTACTGTGTTTACATAGATTCAAGTGTCCCACCAAATACTTTCCACACACCCCTGTGTTCCCCTCAACGTCCACCTTATCCCTTTCCCACCAATGCCCTCCCCCCTTTCCTCCAGGATTTGCTTTCCAGCTCTCTATAATGCTGTGTTATGTATATATAGTTTCACCAATCTCTTTCCCTTCTCTGACCCTATCCTCTCATCCCCTTTGCCTCTGTCCACTTTCAGTCTGGTCCCTTTGATCCTGCCTCTGCCTCTATTCTGCTCCTCAGTTCAAATTGTTCATTAGATTCCTAAAATGAGTGAGGTCATATGATATTTTTCTTTCTCTACCTGGCTTATTTCATTAGCATAATAGTTTCCAGGTTCATCCATGTTGTTGCAAAAGGTAAGACTTCCTTCTTTTTCACAGCCACATAGTATTCCATTGTGTATATGTACCACAGCTTTTTAATCCACTTGTCCACTGATGGACACTTGGGCTGTTTCCAGATCTTGGCTATTGTAAACAATGCTGCAGTAAACATGGGGGTGCATTTCTTCTTTTGGAACAGTGATTTGGTATTCTTAGGATATGTTCCTAAAAGTAGGATGGCTGGGGCAAAAGGCGGTTCCATTTTTAATATTTTGAGAAATCTGCATATTGTTTTCCACAGTGGCTGCACCAGTCTGCATTCCCACCAGCAGTGCAGAAGGGTTCCCTTTTCTGCACATCCTCTCCAGCATTTACTATGTGTTGTTTTGTTAATGAGTGCCATTCTGATTGGTGTGAGGTGATATCTCATTGTGGTTTTAATTTGCATTTCTCTAATAATTAGTGATGTTGAACATTTTTTCATATGCCTATTGGCCATCTGTATGTCCTCTTTGGAGAAGTGTCTATTCATTTCCTTTGCCCATTTCTTGTTTGGATTGTTTATCTTCCTGGTGTTGAGCTTTAAAAGTTCTTTATAAATTTTGGTTATTAATCCTTTATCAGATGTATTGCCAAATATGTTCTCCCATTGTGTGGCTTGTCTTTTTATTTTGTTCATATTACCTTTAGCTGTGCAAAAGCTTTTTAGCTTGATATAGTCCCATTTGTTCATCCTGTCCTTTATTTCACTTGCCCGTGGAGACAAATCAGCAAAAAAATTGCTATGAGAGATGTTGGAAAGCTTAATGACTATGTTTTCTTCTAAGATAATTATGGTTTCACAACCTACATTTAAGACTTTTATCCATTTTGAGCTTATTTTTGTGAATGGTGTAAGTTGGTGGTCTACTTTCATTTTTTGCAAGTAGCTGTTCAATTTTTCCAACACCATTTGTTAAAGACACTGTCTTTACTCCATTGTATGCTCTTACCTCCTTTGTCAAATATCAATTGACCATAAAGATGTGTGTTTATTTCTGGGTTCTCTGTTCTATTCCATTGATCTGTATGCCTGTTCTTATGTCAGTAGCAAGCTGTTTTGAGTACAATGGCCTTGTAGTATGACTTGATATCAGGAAGTGTGATACCACCCACTTTATTCTTCTTTTTCAAGATTGCTGAGAAAGAACTCATAAAACTTAACAACAAACAAACAAACAATCCAATAAAAAAATGGGAAGAGGACATGAATAGACACTTCTCCCAGGAGGAAGTACAAATGGCCAACAGATATATGAAAAGATGCTCATCTTCTTTAGTTATTGGAGAAATGCAAATCAAAACTGCAATGAGATACCACCTCACACCTGTTAGATTAGCTATTATTAACAAGACAGGTAATAGCAAATGTTGGAGAGGCTGTGGAGAAAAAGGAACCCTCATACACTGTTGGTGGGAATGTAAAGTAGTACAACCATTATGGAAGAAAGTATGGTGGTTCCTCAAAAAACTGAAAATAGAACTATCTTATGACCCAGCAATCCCTCTACTGGGTATATATCCCAAAAACTCAGAAACATTGATACGTAAAGACACATGCAGCCCCATGTTCATTGCAGCATTGTTCACAGTGGCCAGGACATGGAAACAACCAAAAAGCCCGTCAATAGACGACTGGATAAAGAAGATGTGGCACATATACACTATGGAATACTACTCAGCCATAAGAAATGATGACATCGGATCATTTACAGCAAAATGGTGGGATTATACGAAGTTAAATAAGTAAATCAGAAAAAAACAGGAACTGCATTATTCCATACGTAGGTGGGACATAAAAGTGAAACTAAGAGACATTGATAAGAGTGTGGTGGTTACGGGGGGAGGGGGGAAAGGGAGAGGGAAAGGGGGAGGGGGAGGGGCACAAAGAAAACTAGATAGAAGGTGACAGAGGACAATCTGACTTTGGGTGATGGGTATGCAACATAATTGAAAGACAAGATAACCTGGACTTGTTGATCTTTGAATATATGTAACCTGATTTATTGATGTCGCCCCATTAAAAAAATAAAATTGGTCAGAGTAATGGCGGGGTAGGAAGCGATACCGATAAATCTCCCCCAAAACTCAACAAGATCTTCAACCAGAAACAGAAAAACCTATACGTGGAGCTTCCAGATGCTTCGCAATACACCCAAAGGTATGATTGAGTGAAAAATTGGCTAAATATATAACCAAACCCCGAAGGAAATAGGGAGTAAGAAATGCTCCGCCTTCCTCACTAACCTAAACAGGGCGGCTTTCTCTGGTAACTGTGAATATAAAAACTGAGGCGGGCAAAGGGGGTGAATACATCCAGGCCGTGACACAAACGGCCGAACCAGGCTGTGGCACGGAGATCCAAGCCAAGGAAAATCTGATCCTGTGGCAACCCGGGCAATACAAGCTAACACTCGCGCCAAACCCAAACAAAGAAAGACAAGCGGCGCGGACATTTTACCCGGTCTCCTGGTTGGTGCGCAGTTAGTGGGCGAGAGATTTCTTCCTAAGCCCCGGAAGTGGGTGCCCGTGTTGCCCCACGGAGAGGCAGGGTCAGAGGCCTTTCTGTGGGCCGAGGGCAGAGTCTCTGGGCAGCCCCAGCGCCCTGGGAAAGCCACGCACGGGAGGGAGTGAGAACTAATTCCAACGGTGGAGATTTTCCGTACTGGAGGGTGTTTCACTCAGAGGGAAACGCGGCCGGCCTCATATCCTGGTTTGCGCGCGCAGATAAGGAGTGAGCGATTCCTCCGAGTGCCTCGGCAGTGTGCCCATGTTATCGCACAGAGGGACAGAGTCAGGGGCCTTTGTGTGGGCCAAAGCAGAATCTCGGGCCGCCCCAGCGCCTTGCAAAAGCCGCGCACGGGGACGGAGCGAGATTCAATTCCAACGCTGCAACTTTTCCCTGCGGTTGGGGGTTTCACTCAGAGCGTGAGACTGCTGGCCGGATATCCTGGTCTGCGCGCGCAGATAGTGAGTGAGAGTTTCCTCCAAGCGCCCCGGAAGTGGGCGCCCGCTTGTGTTACCGGACAGAGTGGCAGAGCCAGAGGTCTTTGAATGGCCGGAAAGCCCGCCTGATTATGCTAGCAGCTCTGACTGACTGAGCCTTACCCAGAGCCCTGTGCTGAGTGGAAATAGAGTGGGGAGTTGCCAGCTCTTTAAGCCTCTTACTATCCAGGCAGAGGCAGCAGCAACCCCATAGCTGGATTATCAGGCTACTAATTGAGGAAGGAAAGACTAGGAGAAAGGCTCCAGGAACACGGACTCTCTCACTGTCGGAGCCTATAAATGCTAATAGCCTCGACTGCCAACGAGACTAAAGCACAATACATGACATTGCCATAGAGACTTATCAACTGCAAACCTCCACCTGAGCGTGGCAAAGGGGCAAAACCCGGGGTACAGAGTCACCGACCAGGAAGAGGGAGAGAAAAGAAAAAGCAAGAAGATAACCTCTCAGAATCAAGAATAATCTGCAGACTTTATAACCTATCCCATTTTATTATATTTGTTCGTTTGTTTCTCTTATCTTCATTCTTGATACTTTTTTTTTCCTCCTCCAATTTGGCCGATTAACTCTCTACCGGTCTTACTCTCTCCTCTCCTTGAACTACACTACCCATAAGTGTTACATCTCCCATTATCTTTTCTCTTCTCTTCCTTTCTCTCTATGAGGGTTGCACTCCAAAACCCTTAACTCTCTCTCTCTCTCTCTCCTTTCTTTTTTCTTCTTTTAGTGGTTCCCTCTTTTTTTTTCTCTCTCTCTCTTTCTTTTCTCCCTCTATATTAGTTTCTTCCTTTCTCCTTTACATCTCCTCTCATTCAAACCTCAATAACAAACAAATTATCTTATCTGGGACTCAAACTTATGTTTGTGGCATTTTGGGGGGTTTTTACTTCACCTTTTTAACTCACTAGCAGTGCTCCCATCCCTGGCTCTCCATATTATCTAGTTCTTGTTCCACTAAATACAATAGTAATTTTTTAATTTGTCCCCCCATTTTTCCGTTTTCCTCTTAATCCTCTCATCATAACTCTTAGACAACCAACACCTAAAAGCAAATCATTTTATTCTTGACCCAAATTTTTTCCTTATTTCCTTTTTGTGGGTCCATACGCTCTTTTTTTTTTTTTCTTTTTTCTTTCTTTCTTTTTTTTTTTTTTTTTTTTTGCCCCTTTATTACTTTTCCCCAATTCAGGCCCTCCATAACAGGCATTGTTTGTTATAATTCACAGTCCACCACAAGATTTTCTCAAGAAAGAGGGGAGAGGAGAGGAGAGGAAAAAAAGGAGGGGGGGAATAATTTCCTTTTTTTTTTTTTTTTAATTTTTATTTTATTTTATTTTTCTTTATTTCATCATTAATTTTTTTTTAAAAAAACTCTTTTCGATTTTTTTTATTATTTTTTTAAACATTTTATTCTTTATTAAATCTCATTAATACTATCAACAAAACCACCCTCAGATGCCATTAAGGAAGAGAAAATCGAATATCATGGATACAAAAGAAAGAGAGGTAACACAGCTAGATGAGGAAAAATCTATGGAGAAAAAATTTAATATATTGGAAACCTTGGAGCTAAATGACAGAGAATTCAAGATAGAAATCCTAAAAATCCTCCGAGATATACAAGAAAACACAGAAAGGCAATTTAGGGAGCTCAGAAAACAACTCAATGAACACAAAGAATATATGTCCAAGGAAATTGAAACTATAAAAACAAATCAAACAGAGATGAAAAACTCAATTCACGAGCTGAAAAACGAAGTAACAAGCTTAGCTAATAGAACAGGTCAGATAGAAGAGAGGATTAGTGAAATAGAAGACAAGCAACTTGAGGCACAACAGAGAGAAGAAGAAAGAGACTCAAAAATTAAAAAAAAATGAGATAGCCCTACAAGAATTATCTGACTCCATCAAAAAGAATAACATAAGAATAATAGGTATATCAGAGGGAGAAGAGAGAGAAAATGGAATGGAGAACATACTCAAACAAATAATAGATGAGAACTTCCCAAGCCTGTGGAAAGAACTAAAGCCTCAAGTTCAAGAAGCAAACAGAACTCCAAGTTTTCTTAACCCCAACAAACCTATACCAAGGCATATCATAATGAAATTGACACAAACCAACAGCAAAGAAAAAATTCTCAAGGCAGCCAGGGAAAAGAAGAATACAACATATAAAGGAAGGCCCATTAGATTATCATCAGATTTCTCAGCAGAAACTCTACAAGCTAGAAGAGAGTGGACCCCAATATTTAAAGTCCTGAAAGAGAGGAACTTTCAGCCACGAATACTATACCCATCAAAGCTATCCTTCAAATATGAAGGAGAAATAAAAACATTCACAGATACAGAAAAGATGAGGGAATTTATCATCAGAAAACCTCCACTCCAGGAATTACTAAAGGGGGTTCTCCAATCAGATACAAAGAACAAAAAAAAACAGAGCCACAAGTAAAAGCTCCAAGAAGAACACAATAAAACCAAATTTAAACTGTGACAACAACAAAAACAAAGAGGGGGAGAAGATGGAGATTAACAGTAGCAAAGGACGATGGAGTGCAAAAGTACTCACAAAATAGTTCGCTACAATGAACAGGGTAGGGACCCTTTTCATTATTCAAAGGTAACCACCATTGAAAAAACCACCACAGAAGCACATGAGATAAAAAAGATAGCAACAGTGGAAAGATGTATGGAATACAACCAAATAAAAACAAAAGATAGAAAAACAAAAGAGAAGGATCAAACAAGACACAACACTAACAGAAAGCAAGATATAAAATGGCAATAGGGAACTCACAAGTATCAATAATTACACTAAATGTAAACGGATTAAACTCACCAATAAAAAGGCACAGAGTAGCAGAATGGATTAAAAAAGAAAATCCAACTGTATGCTGCCTACAGGAAACTCATCTAAGTAACAAGGATAAAAACAAATTCAAAGTGAAAGGCTGGAAAACAATATTCCAAGCAAATAACATCCAAAAAAAAGCAGGTGTAGCAATACTCATATCGGATAATGCTGACTACAAGACAGGAAAAGTACTCAGAGACAAAAATGGCCATTTCATAATGGCTAAGGGGACACTGAATCAAGAAGACATAAGAATTCTTAATATATATGCACCAAACCAAGGAGCACCAAAATATATAAGACAGCTACTTATTGATCTTAAAACAAAAACTGACAAAAATACAATCATACTTGGAGACCTCAATACACCGCTGACGGCTCTAGATCGGTCATCCAAACAGAGAATCAACAAAGACATAGTAGCCTTAAACAAAACACTAGAGCACCTGGATATGATAGACATCTACAGGACATTTCATCCCAAAGTGACTGAGTATAAATTTTTCTCCAGTGTACATGGATCATTCTCAAGAATTGACCATATGTTGGGCCACAAAAACAACATCAGCAAATTCAGAAAAATTGAAGTTGTACCAAGCATATTTTCTGATCATAAAGCCTTGAAACTAGAATTCAACTGCAAAAAAGAGGAAAAAAATCCCACAAAAATGTGGAAACTAAACAACATACTTTTAAAAAATGAATGGGTCAAAGAAGAAATAAGTGCAGAGATCAAAAGATATATACAGACTAATGAAAATGACAATAAAACATATCTGAATTTATGGGATGCAGCAAAAGCAGTGATAAGAGGGAAGTTCATATCACTTCAGGCATATATGAACAAACAAGAGAGAGCCCAAGTGAACCACTTAACTTCCCACCTTAAGGAACTAGAAAAAGAAGAACAAAGACAACCCAAAACCAGCCGAAGAAAGGAGATAATAAAAATCAGAGCAGAAATAAATGAATTAGAGAACAGAAAAACTATAGAAAAAATTAATAGAACAAGGAGCTGGTTCTTTGAAAAGATCAACAAAATTGACAAACCCTTGGCAAGACTTACCAAGGAAAAAAGAGAAAGAACTCATATAAACAAAATCCAAAATGAAAGAGGAGAAATCACCACGGACACCGTAGATATACAAAGAATTATTGTAGAATACTATGAAAAACTTTATGCCACTAAATTCAACAACCTAGAAGAAATGGATAAATTCCTAGAACAATACAACCTTCCTAGACTGAGTCAAGAAGAAGCAGAAAGCCTAAACAGACCTATCAGTAGAGAAGAAATAGAAAAAACCATTAAAAACCTCCCCAAAAATAAAAGTCCAGGCCCTGACGGCTATACCAGCGAATTTTATCAAACATTCAAAGAAGACTTGGTTCCTATTCTACTCAAAGTCTTCCAAAAAATTGAAGAAGAAGCAATACTTCCAAACACATTCTACGAAGCCAACATAACCCTCATACCAAAACCAGGCAAGGATGGCACAAAAAAAGAAAACTACAGACCAATATCTCTAATGAATACAGATGCTAAAATACTAAACAAAATACTAGCAAATCGAATACAACAACATATTAAAAAAATAATACATCATGATCAAGTGGGATTCATCCCAGAATCTCAAGGATGGTTCAACATACGTAAAACGGTTAATGTAATACACCATATCAACAAAACAAAGAACAAAAACCACATGATCTTATCAATAGACGCAGAAAAGGCTTTCGATAAAATACAACACAATTTTATGTTTAAGACTCTCAACAAAATGGGTATAGAAGGAAAATATCTCAACATGATAAAGGCCATATATGATAAACCATCAGCTAACATCATATTAAATGGCACTAAACTGAAGGCTTTCCCCCTTAAATCAGGAACAAGACAGGGTTGTCCACTCTCTCCACTCTTATTTAATGTGGTACTAGAGGTTCTAGCCAGAGCAATCAGACAAGACAAAGAAATAAAAGGCATCCATATCGGAAAAGAAGAAGTAAAGGTATCACTTTTTGCAGATGATATGATACTATACATCGAAAACCCCAAAGAATCCACAAAAAGACTACTAGAAACAATAAGCCAATACAGTAAGGTTGCAGGATACAAAATTAACATACAGAAGTCAATAGCCTTTCTATATGCCAACAATGAAACAACTGAGAAGGAACTCAAAAGAATAATCCCCTTCACGATTGCAACAAAAAAAATAAAATACTTAGGAATAAACATAACAAAGAATGTAAAGGACTTATATAATGAAAACTATAAACCATTGTTAAGGGAAATCAAAAAAGATATAATGAGATTGAAGAATATACCTTGTTCTTGGCTAGGAAGAATAAATATAATCAAGATGGCTATATTACCCAAAGCAATATACAAATTTAATGCAATTCCCATCAAACTTCCAATGACATTTTTTAAAGAAATAGAGCAAAAAATCATCAGATTTATATGGAACTATAAAAAACCCCGAATAGCCAAAGCAATCCTAAAGAAAAAGAATGAAGCTGGGGGCATTTCAATACCTGACTTCAAACTCTATTATAGGGCCACGACAATCAAAACAGCATGGTATTGGCAGAAAAATAGACACTCAGACCAATGGAACAGAATAGAAAGTCCAGAAATAAAACCACATATATATAGTCAAATAATTTTTGATAAAGGGGCCAACAACACACAATGGAGAAAAGAAAGCCTCTTCAATAAATGGTGCTGGGAAAACTGGAAAGCCACATGCAAAAGAATGAAACTGGACTACAGTCTCTCCCCCTGTACAAAAATTAACTCAAAATGGATCAAAGATCTAAACATAAGACCTGAAACAATTAAGTACATAGAAGAAGACATAGGTACTCAACTCAGGGACCTGTGTTTTAAAGAGCATTTTATGAATTTGACTCCAATGGCAAGAGAAGTGAAGGCAAAAATTAATGAATGGGACTACATCAGACTAAGAAGTTTTTGCTCAGCAAGAGAAACTGATAACAAAATAAACAGAAAGCCAACTAAATGGGAAATGATTTTTTCAAACGACAGCTCAGATAAGGGCCTAATATCCAAAATATACAAAGAACTCATAAAACTCAACAACAAACAAACAAACAATCCAATAAAAAAATGGGAAGAGGATATGAATAGACAATTCTCCCAGGAAGAAATACAAATGGCCAACAGATATATGAAAAGATGCTCATCTTCTTTAGCTATTAGAGAAATGCAAATCAAAACGGCAATGAGATACCACCTCACACCTGTTCGATTAGCTGTTATTAGCAAGTCAGGTAACAGCAAATGTTGGAGAGGCTGTGGAGAAAAAGGAACCCTCATACACTGTTGGTGGGAATGTAAAGTAGTACAACCATTATGGAAGAAAGTATGGTGGTTCCTCAAAAAACTGAAAATAGAACTACCTTATGACCCAGCAATCCCTCTACTGGGTATATATCCCAAAAACTCAGAAACATTGATACGTAAAGACACATGCAGCCCCATGTTTATTGCAGCATTGTTCACAGTGGCCAGGACATGGAAACAACCAAAAAGCCCATCAATAGATGACTGGATAAAGAAGATGTGGCACATATACACTATGGAATACTACTCAGCCATAAGAAATGATGACATCGGAACATTTACAGCAAAATGGTGGGATCTTGATAACATGATACGAAGCGAAATAAGTAAATCAGAAAAAAACAGGAACTGTATTATTCCATACGTAGGTGGGACATAATATTAAAACTAAGAGACATTTATAAGAGTGTGGTGGTTACGGGGGGGGAGGGGGGAATGGGAGAGGGATAGGGGGTGGGGAGGGGCACAAAGAAAACAAGATAGAAGGTGACAGAGGACAATCTGACTTTGGGTGGTGGGTATGCAACATAATTGAACGACAAGATAACCTGGACTTGTTATCTTTGAATATATGTATCCTGATTTATTGATGTCACCGCATTAAAAAAATAAAATTATATAAATAAATAAATAAATAAATAAAATTATAAAAAAAAAAAAAGATTGCTGAGGCTATTTGTTTTCTTTTTTGGTTCCATATAAATTTCTAGAATATTTGTTATATATCTTTAAAGTATGTCATTGGTATTTTAATAGGAATTGCATTGAATTTATAAATTGCTTTATGTAATATAGACATTTTAATGATGTTTATTCCTCTTATCCATGAACACAGTATATGCTTCCACTTGTTTGTATCTTCTTTGATTTCCTTTATCAATGTTTTATAATTTTCTGAGTACAAGTCTTTAACCTCCTTGGTTAAATTTACTTCTAGGTACTTTGTTCTTTTATTACAATAGTGAAGGGGATTGTTTTCTTAATTTCTCTTTCAGACAGTTCATTGCTGGTGTATAAAAATGCTTCTGATTTCTGAATATTAATTTTATATCCTGCTACCTTGCTGAATTCATTTATCAGGTCCAGTAGTTTTTTGACTAAGACTTTAGGGTTTTCTATATACAGTATCATATTATCAGCAAATAATGATAATTTTACTTCTTCTTTTCCAATTTGGATGCCTTTTATTTCTTCTTGTCTGATTTCTGTGGCTAGGACTTCCAGAACTTTGTTGAATAAGAGTGGTGAAAGGGGGCACCCCTGCCTTGTTCCTGATCTTAAGAGTATTGCTTTTAATTTTTGCCCATTGAGTATGATGTTGGCTGTGGGTTTGTCATAGATGGCCTTTATCATGTTGAGGTATGTTCCCTGTGTTCCCACTTTGCTGATAGTTTTGATCATAAATGGGTGCTGGATTTTATCAAATGCTTTTACTACGTCTATTGATATTATCATGTGATTTTTCTCCTTCCTTTTGTTTATGTGATGAATCACATCGATTGATTTGCAAATATTGTATCAACCTTCCCTCCCCAGAAAAAATCTCACTTGATCATGATGTATGATGTTTTTTATGTATTGCTGGATCTGGTTTGCTAATATTTTGTTGAGAATTTTAGCATCTAAGTTCATCAGGAATATTGGCCTATAATTTTCTTTCTTTGTAGTGTCTTTGCCTGGTTTTGGAATGAGGATTATGCTTGCCTCATAGAAGAAGCTAGAATGCCTTCCCTCCTCTTGAATTTTCTGAAATAGCTTGAGAATGATAGGTGTTAATTCTTCTTTGAATATTTGGTAGAATTCACCTGTGAAGCCATCTGACCCAGGGCTTTTGTTTGTTGGGAGTTTTTTGATAACTGTTCTAATCTCATTTGTTGTCATCTGTCTTTTAGGTTTTCTGATTCTTCCAGATTGATTTTTGAAAGATTATATGTTTCAAAGAATTTGTCCATTTCACCTAGGTTGTCTAATTTTTGGCATACAGTTCTTCATAGTATTTTCTTACAATCCTTTGTATTTCCGCTGTGTCAGTTGTTACTTCTCCACTCTCATTTCTAATTTTATTTATTTGAGTCCTCTCTTTTTTTCTTGGTGAGTCTGGTTAAAGGTTCATCAGTCTTGTTTACCTTTTCAAAGATCCAGCTCTTGGTTTCATTGATCCTCTGTATTGTTTTTATAGCCTCTATGTCATTTATTTTGGCTCTGCTCTTTATTATTTTTTTTCCTTCTACTTCCTCTGGATTTTACTTGCTGTTCTTTTTCTAGCTCTTTTAGATGCAGGGTTATGTTGTTTATTTGAGCTTTTTCTTGCATCTTAAAGTATGCCTGTAATGCTATGACCTTCCTTCTCAGGACTGCTTTTGCTGTGTCCCATAAATTTTGAATTGTTGTATGTTCATTTTCATTTGTCTCAAGGAAATTTTTACTTTTTTAAAATTATTTTTATTTATTCATTCATTTTAGAGGAGAGAGAGAGAGAGAGAGAGAGAGAGAGAGAGAGAAAGGAGGGAGGAGCAGGAAGCTTCAACTCCCATATGTGCCTTGACCAGGCAAGCCCACAGTTTTGAACCAGCAACCTCAGCATTCCAGGTCAACGCTTTATCCACTGCGCCACCACAGGCCAGGCTCAAGGAAATTTTTTATTTCTTTCTTGATCTCATTGTTAACTCATTCGTTATTTAATAACATGCTGTTTAGTTCCCAAGTGTTTGAATGTTTTTCAGTTTTTCTATTGTAGTTGATTTCTAATTTCATGCCATTGTGGAGAAGATGCTTGATATGATTTCAATCTTCTTAAATTTACTGAGACTCATTTTGTGTCCTAACATGTGGTCTATCCTAGAGAATGTACCATGAGCACTTGAAAAGAATGTATAGTCTGCTGCTTTGGGGTGAAAGGTTCTGAAGATATCTGTTAAATCTAGTTGATCTACTGTGCCTTTTATGTCTGCTATTTCTTTGTTAATTTTCTTTCTGGAGGATTTATCCATTGACGTTAGTGGGGTATTAAAATTCGCTACTATTATAGTATTGCTGTTGATCTCGCCCTTTATGTTTGTCAACATCTGCTTTGCATATTTAGGTTCTCCTATATTAGGAGCATAGATATTTATAATGGTTATATCCTTCTGTTGGATTGCTCCCTTTATCATTATGTAGTGACCTTCTTTATTCCTTACTATAGCCTTCGTTTTAAAGTCTATTTTGTCAGATATAAGTATTGCTACCCCAGCTATTTTTTTTATTTCCACTTGCATGAAATATTTTTTCCATCCCTTTACTTTAAGTCTATGTGTATCTTTTGTTTTAAGGTGGGAGAGACCCTCGTATTCTTTTTTTTTTTTTTTTTTTTTTTTGTATTTTTCCAAAGCTGGAAACGGGGAAAGACAGTCAGACAGACCCCCGATGTGCCCGACCAGGATCCACCCGGCATGCCCACCAGGGGCGACGCTCCGCCCCAGAGGGGCGTCGCTCTGCCGCAACCAGAGCCACTCCAGCACCTGGGGCAGAGGCCAAGGAGCCATCCCCAGCGCATGGGCCATCCCCGCTCCAATGGAGCCTCGGCTGCGGGAGGGGAAGAGAGAGACAGAGAGGAAGGAGGGGGGGAGGGGGAGAAAAGCAAATGGGCGTCTCTCCCATGTGCCCTGGCCGGGAATCGAACCCAGGTCCCCCGCACGCCAGGCCGACGCTCCACCGCTGAGCCAACTGGCCAGGGCCAAGACCCTCATATTCTGATGAGCCCACACTCTAGCCAGCCACCTCAGAGATTTGAACTGATGACCTCAGCATTCCAGGTCAAAGCTCTATCCACTGTGCCACCACTGGTCAGGCAAATCATACATTATATATTTTAAATACCTACTGATTGTTTTTGTTGGCTTGCTCCATTAGTTACTGAGACTGGTGTTTTTATTTTGTTTTTCTAAATTACAGAAACCCTGCCCTCACCACAGCATCTTCAAAGCCCATAAATCTGCCAGTAGTCTCCCTAAAGCCCTTCAAAGTCCTGCTGCCTTGGTGCCCCCCTCCCAAAATCGAATATGTTTGGGGTTGCTATGAAGTAAAATGTTATCAACATTCATGTACAAGTTCTTGTGCAAATATTTTCAATTCTCTTCAACAGAAGTTAGTTAAAGACAAACATTTCTCTTTTTGTTTAGTGGTAGGGTAGCATTTCTGTATAACATGGTAAGTGTCCTGGTTACTAATGCTACCCAATAAATCTTCCCAAAAACCTTCACAACTGAAAACAAATAATACATTCCATTTTGCTCATGAGTTCCTGGGTCAGAAACTTGAGAAAGACTCAACTTGGCAGTTTTATCTTGGGGTCTCTTATGTGCCTTCCCTGTCATCTGGGGCTAAAGTCCTCTGAAGGCCTGACTGAACTGGAAATCCAGATGGCTCCCTTACACAGATAACACCTGGTAGTTCAGCTTGACAAGGCCACCTGCCTGTGGCCTCTCCAACATGATAGTCTCAACAGAGCCAGACTTCTCTTAAAGCAAATATCCCAAATGAATCATGGGGACACTGCACAAATTTTCTGACCTAGTGCTGAGAATTAAGCAGTGTTGAGAGGGAGGGTCAGTTAAGATCAAGTTAAGGAATCCCAGTGGAAAGGGGGGAGGGAGTCATAGGGAGGGGGATAAAGGGGGGTATAATGGGGGACACGGGGGTGGGAGGTGGGGTGTTACATTGAGTGGGACACTTGAATCCATGTTAACACAACAAATTAAAATTAATTTAAAAAACAAAGTCAAGTTAAGGAGACATGGACCTCACTTCTTAAAGGATGCAATACCAAAGATTTTGTGTATTTGTTCATTTTCTAATTTCTACTTTTAGTTCTGTCCATTGTTGTTTTATAGATCTAAGACTTAGGATAAAAAGAGGTTAGACCTTTTCACTATATCTCTTGTGACCCTTTTTATATTTCCTATTTTTTTCCACTCTGCATTCATTCTATATATTCCCTCTGGTCTTCTGGTTTGGTATTTCTACCACACGTTGATCTACTATGTTATCATGCTCCTTCTTTGAGTTCCACCAACTTTTTAAGCCTTAGAAATTTAATATTCTTTTTGTTGTAATTTCTCTGCCAAATATGCATTTTGTCACTTAATTCTACGTGCATTTTAATCATAGTTATTTAAACTCCTTGTCAGGTAACTCCAATTTAGATGCCCTGTGAAAAATGTCTCTAATATAACCGTTTTCATCTTGATTTTTCATCAGATCTTTTTTATATGGGAATTTTCTTAATGACGGACACTGTAGATTAAAAAAAATGTAGAAATCCTTTAGAAAGCATTTTATTTTGCTTCCTCTAAGTATCTGACAGAGAGGGTGGATCACCTCATTTAAAAGAAAGTGAAGTTATTAGAAGCCAAGCGTCCATTTTTGTGAGGACTACCTTTAGTTCACTTTTCTTTCTATGGTACAAGGGTTCTGGTTAACAAGGCTGGTCCTCCATGGCGCACTCTGAGTTATACTTTGATTTCCCCAAACCCTGTGAGTCTGGACAAACTCTGCTGAGCTTTTCAGAGTCTCAGCTATAATCTTTGAATTGACAAAAGTCTCAAAGGGTAAGAGGCTCACCTGAGCCCTTAACTTCTCTCTGACAGCTGGGTTCCTCAAATTCCCACTGCCTTGGTAGCTCTAAAAGACTTTCAGACGATATTGACACACTCCAGTAGTCTAAACTCATTTTTCATGCAATGCCTGGCTTAAAATAAAACTTGGCATTGTCAGAGCAGAACTGTCCAGAAAGAAGGTGAAATCTAATATTATAATAACATGGCTGCTATTTTACAGCTTTCATTTCAGATGCAATCACTGGGTTTATTAGGTAGTTCAATTCAATTTCCTGCTCTTCAACCCGATTCCCTCTCTGTTTCTGTAGGAAACCAGACTCACGTGTTGCTCGAGTGTGACCCCATGTCTGAACCACCTGGCTCTGCAGCCTCAGAAGAGGGCGCTGCCAACTGCTCAGGTGAGGGGCCCCACAGCACCAGGAACCCTTCTCTTTCCCTGTGTAAATGCCCCACTGGCCTCTCTCTCCTCAGACAGCAGACAGCTCCGCCTGGTGGACGGGGGCGGTCGCTGCGCCGGCAGAGTGGAGGTCCTTCACCAGGGGTCCTGGGGCACCATCTGTGATGACAGCTGGGACCTGAACGATGCCCGGGTGGTGTGCACACAGCTGGGCTGTGGAGATGCCCTCAATGCCACGGTCTCTGCTCACTTCGGGGAGGGATCAGGACACATCTGGCTGGATGACGTGAACTGCGCAGGAAAGGAGTCCCGCGTGTGGCAGTGCCCTTCCCGGGGCTGGGGACAGCACAACTGCAGGCACAAGGAGGACGCAGGGGTCATCTGCTCAGGTCTGCGCTGCACATTGTCCACAGGCTGGGGGGGAGCAGGTGGGGCCCTGGAGGGTGGGAATCGGAACCCTGAGGGGACGTTGCTGAAAGGGCCAGAGGAGAAGGAAGCTTCCTTCCATGGTGCCCGTCATTCTGGCAGCTGTGGAGATGGCGCTCCGGTGTCCTCCGCAGCCCCTGAGGCTCGTGCCTCTTTCTCAGCAACGTCTCCTGACACAGCCGTTTCTTACACAGCTTCGGTTGAAAGCAGAACTCACTCTGCAATTGCCCTTTAGTAAGATCTTCAGATCCTACTGATGTAATGAATTATCATAAATTGAGTGGTTTAAAACAACACAGATTTTCTATTTTATGATTCTGTAGGTTAGAAGTCTGAAAAGGGTCTCACTGGGCTGCATTCTTCCTGGAGGCTCTGGGGAAGGTTTCTTTACCCTGCCTTTTCTAGTTTCTAGAGGAGGTGTGCATAACTTCACTCCTAGCTCCCTGTCTTTTTCTTCAGACACACTACCTTGCCTCCCTCTGACCTTTCTTCCTTAGTCATATCTCCCTCTGAACGGAAGCTGGGAACGTTTGTATATTTAAGGACAACGGGTCTAAAGATGTGATTAGACTGGGTTCACCTGGTTAATCCATATCCCAGGTGAATCTCTCCATCCAAAAGTCCTTATCTTAGCAGTTAACTATAGAGTCCCTTTAGCCATAAAAGGTAATACTTCACCGGTTCCACGGGCTAGGATGTGGAGATCTCTGGGGACCCATTATTCTGATCACCACCCACTATCCACAAGCCCGTTCACATACTCTGTCGGAAGTTAAGTCAGGAAACAGCACTCAGCTTTCCCTCCCGGCAGAGGACCCGGGTTGGTGTTTCTTTCTGTTCATATTCCACTACATCATTGTGCTAGAAGTAGACAAACACCAATGTACAAAGTCAGGGAAAGAGACACAAATTTCAGTCTTGCCACTTAGTGGGCATCTCCTCAGCAGAGTCAGCAACAAGTGTTCACAGCTGCTGGGAGAGAGAAAACGCAGAGCGTTGAGCGGGATGCTCACTGTGCCCTGTCTTCCCTTCTTTCACGTTTAGAGTTCCTGGCCCTCAGGATGGTGAGCGAAGACCAGGAGTGTGCTGGGTGGCTGGAAGTTTTCTACAACGGGACCTGGGGCAGCGTCTGCCGCAGCCCCATGGAAGCCACGACCTTATCCACGATCTGCAGACACCTTGGCTGTGGGGACAGTGGGACCCTTGACTCTTCTGTTAATTTCAGGGAAGGTTCGAGGCCCCGGTGGGTGGATGGAATCCAGTGTCGGAACACTGATAGGTCTCTCTGGCAGTGTCCTTCTGATCCTTGGAAATATAATTCATGCCGTCAAAGTGATGAAGCTTATATCACATGTGCAGGTGAGTTACTGTCTGTTTCTATGTAGGATGGGTTGTTAGCGAGACTTATATCTTCAAATCCAAGAGGTGAATTTAAGATGAGTGTTACAAAATGAAGTTGGATGAGATGATTTAATCCACATGTGCAATCTTGTTTAAAAAAAAATTAAAAACCTGTGCTTATAGCAGTTTATGTGAAAAATACCAGAGAGATTGGAAAAAAAAACATGTGGGCAGCATGAGTAACACTCTGATCAACTTTCTAAGGAATTTCTAATTTTCTAAGGAGTGGTTAAAAAATATGCCAAGCACCTTGAAGTAAGTAAGGGGCCAAGCAGAGAATCAATCCTGATTGCTCGGTCTCCTTGACTCATGGTATTTTACTCTGAGATGCATCTATACCACTTAGACTACTTCTCAAGTCAGTCTGTTGGCTGATAGTAGTTGAGTACCTGTAGGTACAGATCTATACATTAGGTAAGAGCACAGAGCAGAGAAAAATATAGTCACTGGTCTCATAGAGCATACGATCCTGTGCTGAAAACTCCCATGAGGCAGAAATTTCAAGTGTCATGAAGAATGAGAAAGTGCTTGGAAGTATGTAATTTGGGCAAAAAAATACCCAGGTTATATTAAATGGACTCCCAAAGGATGAGTAAGAGTTCCTTAAAAGAAGAAAGTGGAAAAATCATTTTGGTCATTGTAAATACTGAGCTGGGACAGGGTGTGGTATATTTGAGATACTGAGAAAATTCCATTAGGCAGAGCAGAAAGAGGGTGAAGGAGAGAGGTGCAAGGTGCTGGAGTGTTGTATCCAGTGCTGGGAATAAATTTCTTTTAACTACCAGGGTGATGAATTTGTTGACCTACAGTAGGGTGAACTGCCTGTAGAAGTGCTGCTGGCACATTTCATTGTCTAGGTGCATGTGTGCCATGTGCAAAAACAACTAGAAACCATGTCATAGGGAGTCTCCAATTAGGCTAAGAGCAAAAATGCCATAGTAGATGTAGCCTGGTCATTGACCTCAGACTCTGAAGGACTTTCCATGGAAGAAGGAGGGGCTCACCAAGAGCTGCTCCAGGGAGCAGGGCCCTGACTTGACAGATAGAGGTTACAAGGAGGCAAGTTTGGGTCCACTATAAGTACAAGTATCATAATAGAATCTTTCTACTGTGAAGCTCCCCCAGGGAATGAACACTATTATAGGAAAAAGAACGCTGGAGGCAAGAAGGATGGCCAGCCAGCCTTTCCTTATATCCCCTTTTGCCTGTCTCTGTCTCTTCTCTGAAGCAGCCACACCTGCTCCTGCTGGGCTATAGAGAATTTGTGTTCTTTCCACTAATTTGTTTTATGCTTACAGAAAGGCCAATATTTTTTCTTTCACTTAAATTATGAAAATATTACTTATTTGTTGTAATCAAGGAAATATGTAAAATGTAAAAAGAGAAATAAATCACATATTAAAATTTCTTCTCCAAACATGTGTATGCAGTGTCCATAGGAATAATGAACCATTTTATTTTCCAAATTCCTCTATTTTATAAAACATATCCAACTCTTATAACCATAAATGAGTTTATTTGATGGTGTATTTTTTACAATAGTAGGATTATATCATACACATTATTCTTATATTGGCTTTTATTACTTAACAGTATATCCAGTATCCCTCCCAGTAAATCTAACTTATTTGAGAACAACAGCAAATATTTCATTCATAACAGGCTAGTACTATAGTTTGCCTATTTGTTGATAGTATAATTGTTTTTAATCTTACCCCCTCACCAACAATTTTGTAATTAAAATTTTACACCTGTATCTCTACATACTGAGTGAGTCTATTACTATAGGATGAGGGCCCTTCTTCTGGTGACAAACTTCTTCCTCCTGACCTTATATTATAATTTCCCAAAGACTCCACCAATCTGTGTGTGTGTGTGTGTGTGTGTGTGTGTGTGTGTGTGTGTGTGTGTGTCTTTCTCTCTCTCTCTCTCTCTCTCTCTCTCTCTCACACACACACACACACACAAGTATATACACCCTATTCTGGTCTTCCTTTAACAATATGCTGGGAGTGGCCTAAAATTCACTACTGGGAAGATTATGGCGAGAGATCCTTCATAGGCAGAGGCTCATTCCCTTCCTTGCCTCTCTTGCCTCACCTCTTTGTCTTTTCCCTGTTGAAAACCAAAGATACAGGGGTTGGCAAAAGTTGGTTTACAGCTGTAAAACAAATAAATAATACAATAATTAATTAATAATACAAGAATAAATGTTTACATACTCACAACTGTAAACCTACTTTTGCCTACCATGTATATTAAACTCTAAGACCTTCTGTTAACACTATTTTTCCTACAGTAAAATATGGCGAATTGAGAGGTAATGAAGTCTCTAACCTTGATGGTGAGCAAGCAGCCCACACAGAGCTCATGCCATAATTTTCTAAGATGTTCTGTGCAGAGGGTCAAGGTGTGATAGGATGATGTAGAAAAGATATGCAGATTCTGATATTTTTACAAGTGCCATGAACATATGTTTTCTTCTATTGTTTTGTGTTTATTTCTTTGTTTCAATTCTTTTATGTATTTTTTAGTCTTTTATTTGTTTTCTCTGTGTCCTCTCAATATATTTTTTGTTAGTAAATTTATTTGAGTCTGATGCAGACATTTCTGTCTTTCTATCTAGGTATATGTTCACCTGTCGTTCTCTGAATCCTACTTTTCCTATTCTGCATATGCCCTCTCTTAAGAGTTTCCTCTTACTCTTGTTATTTTGCTTGCTCACATCATATTGAATGATAAAAAAGTATATAGTTTTAAATCTGGTTTATAATTTTCACTACAAATTATATAAGTGAAATATTGAATAAATTAATTCTGTGCTTATGGACTAATTATATGGGAGTATTTATTATCACAAGCCGTCTTTTTTTCTTTTCTTTTTAGCTAGAGAGATAGAGAGACAGAGACAGAGAGAGAGAAGAAAGAAGGACAGACAGGCAGAAAGAGAGATGAGAAACATCAGTTCTTCTTTGTACCACCTTAGTTGTTCATTGATTGCTTTCTCATATGTGCCTTGACCGGGGTGGGGGTGGGGATCACCAGCAGAGCCAGTGACCCCTTTCTCAAGCCAGTAACCATGGGATCATGTCTATGATCCCACACTCAAGCCAGCAACACCATGCTCAAGCTGGTGAGCCTGTGCTCAAGCCTGTGACCTCAGGGTTTCGAATCTGGGTCCTCAGTATCCCAGGCCGAAGCTCTATCCATTGTGCCACAGCCTAGTTAAACTATTTCTTTTATTATCTTACTGATTAGCAAGAATTTTAAATAATTATATTTCACTAGATTTTATTCATTTATTAAATAAATATTGATCAAGACCTATATATGGTATTTATAGATTTTCAAGGTATACTTATTGAAAGAATGCATACAATGTGCCAGGCACTGTCTTAATAGCAGAAACACAGAGGTGAATAAGATACGCAATGTCCTGCCCTGGCTGGTTCACTCAGTGGCAGAATGTTGGCCCAGCATTTGGAAGTCCTGGGTTCAATTCCCGGCTAGAGCACACAAGAGAAGTGCCCATCTGCTTCTTCACCCTTCCCCCTCTCCTTTTTCTCTATCTTTCTCTTCCCCTTACGCAGCCAGGGCTCCATTGGAACAAATTTGGCCCAGGTGCTAAGGAAGGCTATGGCCTCCACCTCACGCACTTGAATGACTCAGGTTGCAACGGAGCAACGCCCCAGATGGGCAGAGCATTGTCTCCTGGTGGCATGCCAGTCGGCTACATACGGGAGACTCTGTCTCCCCGCTTCTCACTTCAGAAAAATACAAAAAATAAAAATAAAAAAATGATATGCAAAGTCCACCTTTGAGGGAGTTTCCACTCAGGTGTATGGGATGTGTGTTTGTTTGTATTTGTTGTGAAATGTCGAGAGTGATAAGTAAAGTAATTTCAGTAGGTGATAGACTTTAGGCTCTAGTGAATGTCTCAGTAACTCAGTCCATTAGATTAATTATGACACTTGTGTTTTCAACTTGTCACTGGACTGAACCAAGGACCTTGAATAATCTTGTTGTGGGGCAAGACCACACCCAACCGTCCCTGACCCGGTGCTTCCCCAATGTCTGCTTCTGCAGGAAGGAGACCCAAGAGCTGTCCCACTGCTGCCCCCTGCACAGGTATACCAGCCCCTCCTGCTCCCTTTTTGGATCCCAGGGCTCCTTCCTCCCACCAGGGGCGGTAACAGGAGCTGCTGCCGCCTTTTCAGACAAACAGAAGCTCCGACTGAGCGATGGAGACACGAAGTGCTCAGGGAGAGTGGAGGTTTGGCACAATGGCTCCTGGGGCACGGTGTGTGATGACTCCTGGAGCCTGTCAGAGGCCGAGGTGGTGTGTCAGCAGCTGGGCTGTGGCTCTGCCTTGGAAGCCCTGCAGGGGGCGGCATTTGGCCCCGGAAACGGGAGCATCTGGCTGGATGAGGTGTGGTGCAGGGGCAGCGAGCCTTCCCTGTGGGCCTGCCATGCGAAGCCCTGGGGACAGAGCAACTGCAAGCACGAGGAGGATGCTGGTGTGAGGTGTTCTGGTGAGTGGGGGAGCGTGGGGTCAGCTCTGACTGGGGGGAGGGGATAGTGGGGGCCAAGGGCTGGGCAGGGGGTGGATGGGGAGTTTGTACCCAGAAAGCATCTAGATGCTGTAGCCCTGGATCCAAAAAGAAGGAGCTGGGGGGATTGATATTGTGGTGAGGGATGATTTCAGGGCTCAGGGGGAGAAGTGGCTACCCTGTGGTCTGCCCCATTCCTGTGCTCAGAACTCCGGTTTTTCTCTCCAGGTGAAAGAACAACATTGCCCACCACTACAGCAGGTACAGTGCCACCATCCACGAGTGGGGGAGAATGTTTGAATTCTTGGGACATGTTCTATAGAATCTGTGACAGAATTAGCCAACTCAGTAAAGGAAAGAGCATGAGGAGCGACTGGGTGGCAGGGAGTCAACAGGGTATTTTCCTGGGAGAAATTCCCCTCCCTTGACTCGCTGTGCCAGAAGTTTCCCATGTCCTCAGATCATGGGAGGCTGAATTTTGCATTGCAGAATCTAAGTTGTTTCTTTGTTGTTGTTGTTTTTTTTACCTTCCCCAGTGTGTTTGTTAGTTTACTTTGTTCCTTAACTTTCATGTTCAGATCAAAACCTGACAATACCCTAAAAACACTGATCTCCCTGTCATTTGAAGGCTGTGTGTTTCTCTTTCAACACGCTTTTCTCTGGGCTGAGACTTGGACAGGCCTGCTCCTTGCTCTCAGCTGTCATTTTCATTAATTCCTCTTCTGTGTTTCTTCTCAACATATGGCTACTTTGAAATTCACACCAAGAGGCAATACCCTGCACTACTTCCATTGGTTGCTGTCATCATCCAACCTTCTGGCCTCTCCCCTCGTCCACTGACAACTGCAGCACCGGGCTCACCAGGTTCCTCACCCATGTCGTACTCCTGGAACCCTTGGTGGTTACTTCAACACCTTTAAATGCAACTAAGGCCACAATCCTGGCCTCTCAGTTCATTGAGTTCCTCATTTTTAAGCATCTTCTCTTCCATCCTACCTCTGGTATGTGTACACTACTGACCATCACTAACTACACCTTGAAATCTTGATCTCTTTATTCTATACTTTTATCATTGCTTCTTATCCTATAGCTCATAAACTTTAATGATCATTTTCCAATAATTTTTCATCCTTATGGAGTACACTATCATTTCCCTATCAATGTGTTTTCTCTTTGTCTTCACATTTTTTTCTTAGCCTAATTAGATGAGCCAACATTATAATCATTCTCTTTAACGACACTCAACTCCTTTGCCTTGTCCTTGTCAGCCTTCACTGGCACACACGAGAACGGTTAAAGTCAACTACCTAACTACTCTTTGCTTGTACTGAACTAATGAAATGGCAGGAGAAGAACACACCTCATGTTGCTATTCTGTTTTTATTGGGCTGTATGGTCAAAATCTGAGAGACATTTATGATGGTGTAATCAAAAGCAATTGAAAGTTTTTTAAACTGAAGAGCAAATTAATCAGTTTTGCATTAAGAGAACATCCTTTGAGGACAGGATAGACAAAGGATTATTGTACATGGTGACTTGAAATAGCTTGGAGGTGTCAAGGTTGACTGCTAGAGGTATGGCAGTGCCTTTTATCTATATGGGAAACACAGAAGCATATGGGAAGAAATCTATAGGCTCAGGATAGATATGTAGATATGTTACATTCAAAGTAGATAAGAAGACTCAGGTGAGAAGTCATTAGGCATTTAGAAGTATGCAATTTGAGGTTGGAATGGAAATCTGGGTGGGAGATATAACTTTAGAAGTTACCATAGAAATGCTTAGATCAGAGTGAATGTGATCACTAGGAACATAAATATTCCTAGTATAGAATTCAAGGAACATTAAAGTTTAAAAGCTGATAGAGCACTCTATGAACTGACATAGAGTCTGATACAAAGCTAACAGAGAAATAGTAATGCAGAAAATACTGTGTTTGAAAGTCAGGTTAAAAAATAAATTTCAATGAAAGGGGAACAGTCCTATGTGTTAAATACTACTAGGACATTAGATAGATGAGAACTGAAATGTGCCCATTAGATTAAAGTCACTGTACATCACTGATTGTGTTAACTAGAACTCTTTTGAAGGTGGAGTGTGTGAGTGGATACCAGAGATTAAAATATCAAGGAAACCTTTGCCACTGCATGGATGGACCTGGAGAGTATTATGCTAAGTGAAACAAGCCAGTCAGAGAAAGACAACTACCAACTGATTTCACTTATGTGGAAACCAGTGAACAAAATAAACTAACAAATAAAATAGAAACAGACTCATAGATATGGGGAACAGACTGATGGCTGTCAGAGCACTGGGGGTTGGTGAAAAAGATGGAGGAATTAAGAAAAAAAATATTCATGGATATAGATAATAGTATGGGGATTACAAGAGGGAAAGGGGGTGGTGGAAGGTGAAAGAAGGTATGAGGGGATGAGTGGTGATGGAAGAAGACTTGAATTGGGGTGGTAAACACACAATACAATATGCAGATGATGTATTATAAAATTGTGCACATGAAACCTATATAATTTTATTAACCAATGTCACCCCAATAATTCAATTCAAAAATAAAAAATTTCATGTAAAACAATACTAAGGCAATAGTGAAAATACATATAATATTTATGAGACTGTGAAGGGCAAATATTTGGAAGTGAGGTTCAGGAGTGTTGTACCCAATGCTGGAAATATATTTCTTTTAACTACCAGGGTGATGAATTTGTTGACCCACAGTAGGGTGAACTGCCGTTAAAAGTGCTGCTGGCACATTTCATTGTCTAGGTGCATGTTTGTCATGTGCAAAAGCAACTAGAAACCATGTCACAGGGAATCTGCAATTAGGCTAATGAACAGAAATGCAAGAGTAGATGTAGCCTGGTTGTTGACCTCAGACTTAGAAGGACTTCCCATGGAAGAGGGAGGGGCTCACCATTAGCTGCCTCAGGGGGTAGGGCCCTACTTGATGGTTGGAGGTTACAAGGAGGCAAGTTTGGGTCCACTATAAGTATCATAAGGGAATCTTGCCACTGTGAAGCTCCCCCAGGAATGAACATATTATAGGTAAAGAACACTGGAGGCAAGAAGGATGGCCAGCCAGCGTTTCCTTATATCCCCTTTTGCCTGTCTCTGTCTCTTCTCTGAATCAGCTACACCTGCTCCTGCTGGGCTTGTACCAGGCTTGGCACTAAAGAATTTCTGTTCTTTCCACTAGCTTGCTTTATGATATAAAGATTAATGAACTAGTACGTACCATTTGCTAAATTCATCCATTTTTTACTAAAGCATATTCAAACTCATATACACATAAAATAATTTATGTTGATGATATCTTTTTATTGGTTTTTAACAAAATTAAGATTTAATCAAACACACTATTGTTAAATTGGCTTTTGTCACTTAACAATATATCATTGACATTACTCCAGGTAGATATAACATTTAAGCAATGGCAAATATTTCATACATGAGAGGTTGGTACTACAGATCATATAACCATTTGCTTGCTTATTGGTAGTCCAATTTTTTTCAAATTCCCCCCTGTACAAATAATTTTGTGATAAATGTCTCTTTCATGTATCTCTACATACTAGTGAGTTTATTGCTATAGGATTACTCCCAATGTTGATATTATTAGGTCAAAGGATAGGCAGGTGCTCGCACACACAAATGTTAGGATATTGTCAAATTACTTTCTAGGTTGAATTATTTTCAGTGGTCTCCTTTATATCTAGATAAAAGATGCTGGGATTTTCCAAGAGCTTGACCTTTAAACCAAAGTCACATCCCAAAGATGCTCCAAAATCAATCAGCTTACAAAGCCCACAAATCTCGTTCTAAGATATTTGAAGTCTGAATAAGGACAAGGGTTGCTTTGCTTCTGTTTCTTTTTTTTCCTTCTCTTCTCCCTCTTTCCTTCCCTCTCTTCTCTCTCTCTCTCTCTCTCTCTCTCTCTCTCTCTCTCTCTCTCTCTCTCTCTCTCTCCCTTCCCCCTTCTTCTGCATTTTCATAGTGTTTCTCTTCCCTCAACATCTCTTTCCTGCCTCTTGGTTTGTTTTCTCTCCCTCCCACCCCCTGCCCCACCCATCCAGGTGTACCTTGGACAACTTGCTGGGAGTTGCCTGAAATACACAGCTGTGGGAAATCAATATTGTAAAGGCAGAGGCTCACTCCTTTTCTTGCCTCTCTTTATTCATCTTTTTATGAAGAACTGAAAGGATATTAAACTGTAAGAGCTTATATTGATGATGATTTTCCACAATCAAACACAATAAATGAGAGGTAGTGAGGTTTTTGATCCTCAAGTGAACAGTCAAGAGAAGTCCTGCCATCATTTTCAGAGATGTTCTCTGCACAGGTTAGGAGGTTTGATGGGATAATACGGAAAGATAATGCTAATTTTGACATTCTACGTCAAGCACCGTGTATAATTCTGTTTTCTTATGTTGGTTTGAATTTATGTGTCTATTTCCTTTGGTTTCCATTCTTTTTTTTTTTATATAATAATTTTACTTTTTTAATGGGGTGACATCAATAAATCAGGATACATATATTCAAAGATAACAAGTCCAGGTTATCTTGTCGTTCAATTATGTTGCATACCCACCACCCAAAGTCAGATTGTCCTCTGTCACCTTCTATCTTGTTTTCTTTGTGCCCCTCCCCACCCCCTATCCCTCTCCCATTCCCCCTTCCCCCCCGTAACCACCACACTCTTATCAATGTCTCTTAGTTTCACTATTATGTCCCACCTACGTATGGAATAATACAGTTCCTGGTTTTTTCTGATTTACTTATTTCGCTTCGTATCATGTTATCAAGATCCCACCATTTTGCTGTAAATGTTCCGATGTCATCATTTCTTATGGCTGAGTAGTATTCCATAGTGTATATGTGCCACATCTTCTTTATCCAGTCATCTATTGATGGGCTTTTTGGTTGTTTCCATGTCCTGGCCACTGTGAACAATGCTGCAATGAACATGGGGCTGCATGTGTCTTTACGTATCAATGTTTCTGAGTTTTGGGGATATATACCCAGTAGAGGGATTGCTGGGTCATAAGGTAGTTCTATTTTCAGTTTTCTGAGGAACCACCATACTTTCTTCCATAATGGTTGTACTACTTTACATTCCCACCAACAGTGTATGAGGGTTCCTTTATCTCCACAGCCTCTCCAACATTTGCTATTACCTGACTTGCTAATAACAGCTAATTGAACAGGTGTGAGGTGGTATCTCATTGCTGTTTTGATTTGCATTTCTCTAATAGCTAAAGAAGATGAGCAACTTTTCATATATCTGTTGGCCATTTGTATTTCTTCCTGGGAGAAGTGTCTATTCATATCCTCTTCCCATTTTTTTATTGGATTGTTTGTTTGTTTGTTGTTGAGTTTTATGAGTTCTTTGTATATTTTGGATATTAGGCCCTTATCTGAGCTGTCGTTTGAAAAAATCATTTCCCATTTAGTTGGCTTTCTGTTTATTTTGTTATCAGTTTCTCTTGCTGAGCAAAAACTTCTTAGTCTGATGTAGTCCCATTCATTAATTTTTGCCTTCACTTCTCTTGCCATTGGAGTCAAATTCATAAAATGCTCTTTAAAACCCAGGTCCCTGAGTTGAGTACCTATGTCTTCTTCTATGTACTTAATTGTTTCAGGTCTTATGTTTAGATCTTTGATCCATTTTGAGTTAATTTTTGTACAGGGGGAGAGACTGTAGTCCAGTTTCATTCTTTTGCATGTGGCTTTCCAGTTTTCCCAGCACCATTTATTGAAGAGGCTTTCTTTTCTCCATTGTGTGTTGTTGGCCCCTTTATCAAAAATTATTTGACTATATATATGTGGTTTTATTTCTGGACTTTCTATTCTGTTCCATTGGTCTGAGTGTCTATTTTTCTGCCAATACCATGCTGTTTTGATTGTCGTGGCCCTATAATAGAGTTTGAAGTCAGGTATTGAAATGCCCCCAGCTTCATTCTTTTTCTTTAGGATTGCTTTGGCTATTCGGGGTTTTTTATAGTTCCATATAAATCTGATGATTTTTTGCTCTATTTCTTTAAAAAATGTCATTGGAAGTTGATGGGAATTGCATTAAATTTGTATATTGCTTTGGGTAATATGGCCATCTTGATTATATTTATTCTTCCTAGCCAAGAACAAGGTATATTCTTCCATCTCATTATATCTTTTTCGATTTCCCTTAACAATGGTTTATAGTTTTCATTATATAAGTCCTTTACATTCTTTGTTATGTTTATTCCTAAGTATTTTATTTTTTTTGTTGCAGTCGTGAAGGGGATTATTCTTTTGAGTTCCTTCTCAGTTGTTTCATTGTTGGCATATAGAAAGGCTATTGACTTCTGTATGTTAATTTTGTATCCTGCAACCTTACTGTATTGGCTTATTGTTTCTAGTAGTCTTTTTGTGGATTCTTTGGGGTTTTCGATGTATAGTATCATATCATCTGCAAAAAGTGATACCTTTACTTCTTCTTTTCTGATATGGATGCCTTTTATTTCTTTGTCTTGTCTGATTGCTCTGGCTAGAACCTCTAGTACCACATTAAATAAGAGTGGAGAGAGTGGACAACCCTGTCTTGTTCCTGATTTAAGGGGGAAAGCCTTCAGTTTAGTGCCATTTAATATGATGTTAGCTGATGGTTTATCATATATGGCCTTTATCATGTTGAGATATTTTCCTTCTATACCCATTTTGTTGAGAGTCTTAAACATAAAATTGTGTTGTATTTTATCGAAAGCCTTTTCTGCGTCTATTGATAAGATCATGTGGTTTTTGTTCTTTGTTTTGTTGATATGGTGTATTACATTAACCGTTTTACGTATGTTGAACCATCCTTGAGATTCTGGGATGAATCCCACTTGATCATGATGTATTATTTTTTTTAATATGTTGTTGTATTCGATTTGCTAGTATTTTGTTTAGTATTTTAGCATCTGTATTCATTAGAGATATTGGTCTGTAGTTTTCTTTTTTTGTGCCATCCTTGCCTGGTTTTGGTATGAGGGTTATGTTGGCCTCATAAAATGTGTTTGGAAGTATTGCTTCTTCTTCAATTTTTTGGAAGACTTTGAGTAGAATAGGAACCAAGTCTTCTTTGAATGTTTGATAAAATTCGCTGGTATAGCCGTCAGGGCCTGGACTTTTATTTTTGGGGAGGTTTTTAATGTTTTTTTCTATTTCTTCTCTACTGATAGGTCTGTTTAGGCTTTCTGCTTCTTCTTGACTCAGTCTAGGAAGGTTGTATTTTTCTAGGAATTTATCCATTTCTTCTAGGTTGTTGAATTTAGTGGCATAAAGTTTTTCATAGTATTCTACAATAATTCTTTGTATATCTACGGTGTCCGTGGTGATTTCTCCTCTTTCATTTTGGATTTTGTTTATATGAGTTCTTTCTCTTTTTTCCTTGGTAAGTCTTGCCAAGGGTTTGTCAATTTTGTTGATCTTTTCAAAGAACCAGCTCCTTGTTCTATTAATTTTTTCTATAGTTTTTCTGTTCTCTAATTCATTTATTTCTGCTCTGATTTTTATTATCTCCTTTCTTCGGCTGGTTTTGGGTTGTCTTTGTTCTTCTTTTTCTAGTTCCTTAAGGTGGGAAGTTAAGTGGTTCACTTGGGCTCTCTCTTGTTTGTTCATATATGCCTGAAGTGATATGAACTTCCCTCTTATCACTGCTTTTGCTGAAACCCATAGATTCTGATATGTCGTATTGTCATTTTCATTAGTCTGTATATATCTTTTGATCTCTGCACTTATTTCTTCTTTGACCCATTCATTTTTTAAAAGTATGTTGTTTAGTTTCCACATTTTTGTGGGATTTTTTTCCTCTTTTTTGCAGTTGAATTCTAGTTTCAAGGCTTTATGATCAGAAAATATGCTTGGTACAACTTCAATTTTTCTGAATTTGCTGATGTTGTTTTTGTGGCCCAGCATATGGTCAATTCTTGAGAATGATCCATGTACACTGGAGAAAAATGTATACTCAGTCACTTTGGGATGAAATGTCCTGTAGATGTCTATCATATCCAGGTGCTCTAGTGTTTTGTTTAAGGCCACTATGTCTTTGTTGATTCTCTGTTTGGATGACCGATCTAGAGCCGTCAGCGGTGTATTGAGGTCTCCAAGTATGATTGTATTTTTGTCAGTTTTTGTTTTAAGATCAATAAGTAGCTGTCTTATATATTTTGGTGCTCCTTGGTTTGGTGCATATATATTAAGAATTGTTATGTCTTCTTGATTCAGTGTCCCCTTAGCCATTATGAAATGGCCATTTTTGTCTCTGAGTACTTTTCCTGTCTTGTAGTCAGCATTATCCGATATGAGTATTGCTACACCTGCTTTTTTTTGGATGTTATTTGCTTGGAGTATTGTTTTCCAGCCTTTCACTTTGAATTTGTTTTTATCCTTGTTACTTAGATGAGTTTCCTGTAGGCAGCATACAGTTGGATTTTCTTTTTTAATCCATTCTGCTACTCTGTGCCTTTTTATTGGTGAGTTTAATCCGTTTACATTTAGTGTAATTATTGATACTTGTGAGTTCCCTATTGCCATTTTATATCTTGCTTTCTGTTAGTTTTGTGTCTTGTTTGATCCTTCTCTTTCGTTTTTCTCTTTTGTTTTTATTTGGTTGTATTCCATACATCTTTCCTCTGTTGCTATCTTTTTTATCTCATGTGCTTCTGTGGTGGTTTTTTCAATGGTGGTTACCTTTGAGTAATGAAAAGGGTCCCTACCCTGTTCATTGTAGCGAACTATTTTGTGAGTACTTTTGCACTCCATCGTCCTTTGCTACTGTTAATCTCCATCTTCTCCCCCTCTTTCTTTTTGTTGTTGTCACAGTTTAAATTTGGTTTTATTGTGTTCTTCTTGGAGCTTTTACTTGTGGCTCTGTTTTTTTTTTTTTGTTCTTTGTATCTGATTGGAGAACCCCCTTTAGTAATTCCTGGAGTGGGGGTTTTCTGATGATAAATTCCCTCATCTTTTCTGTATCTGTGAATGTTTTTATTTCTCCTTCATATTTAAAGGAAAGCTTTGATGGGTATAGTATTCGTGGCTGAAAGTTCCTCTCTTTCAAGACTTTAAATATTGGGGTCCACTCTCTTCTAGCTTGTAGAGTTTCTGCTGAGAAATCTGATGATAATCTAATGGGCCTTCCTTTATATGTTGTATTCTTCTTTTCCCTGGCTGCCTTGAGAATTTTTTCTTTGCTGTTGGTTTGTGTCAATTTCATTATGATATGCCTTGGAGTAGGTTTGTTGGGGTTAAGAAAACTCAGAGTTCTGTTTGCTTCTTGAACTTGAGGCTTTAGTTCTTTCCACAGGCTTGGGAAGTTCTCATCTATTATTTGTTTGAGTATGTTCTCCATTCCATTTTCTCTCTCTTCTCCCTCTGATATACCTATTATTCTTATGTTATTCTTTTTGATGGAGTCAGATAATTCTTGTAGGGCTATCTCATTTTTTTTAATTTTTGAGTCTCTTTCTTCTTCTCTCTGTTGTGCCTCAAGTTGCTTGTCTTCTATTTCACTAATCCTCTCTTCTATCTGACCTGTTCTATTAGCTAAGCTTGTTACTTCGTTTTTCAGCTCGTGAATTGAGTTTTTCATCTCTGTTTGATTTGTTTTTATAGTTTCAATTTCCTTGGACATATATTCTTTGTGTTCATTGAGTTGTTTTCTGAGCTCCCTAAATTGCCTTTCTGTGTTTTCTTGTATATCTCGGAGGATTTTTAAGATTTCTATCTTGAATTCTCTGTCATTTAGCTCCAAGGTTTCCAATATATTAAATTTTTTCTCCATAGATTTTTCCTCATCTAGCTGTGTTACCTCTCTTTCTTTTGTATCCATGATATTCGATTTTCTCTTCCTTAATGGCATCTGAGGGTGGTTTTGTTGATAGTATTAATGAGATTTAATAAAGAATAAAAAGTTTAAGAAATAATAAAAAAAATAAAAAATCAAAAAGTTGTTTTTTTAAAAAAAAATTAATAATGAAATAAAGAAAAATAAAATAAAATAAAAATTTAAAAAAAAAGAAAATTATTCCCCCCCTCCTTTTTTCCTCTCCTCTCCTCTCCCCTCTTTCTTGATAAAATCTTGTGGTGGACTGTGAATTATAACAAACAATGCCTGTGATGGAGGGCCTGAATTGGGGAAAAGTAATAAAGGGGCAAAAAAAAAAGAAAAAAAAAAGAGCGTATGGACCCACAAAAAGCAAATAAGGAAAAAATTTGGGTCAAGAATAAAATGATTTGCTTTTAGGTGTTGGTTGTCTAAGAGTTATGATGAGAGGATTAAGAGGAAAACGGAAAAATGGGGGGACAAATTAAAAAATTACTATTGTATTTAGTGGAACAAGAACTAGATATTATGGAGAGCCAGGGATAGGAGCACTGCTAGTGAGTTAAAAAGGTGAAGTAAAAACCCCCCAAAATGCCACAAACATAAGTTTGAGTCCCAGATAAGATAATTTGTTTGTTATTGAGGTTTGAATGAGAGGAGATGTAAAGGAGAAAGGAAGAAACTAATATAGAGGGAGAAAAGAAAGAGAGAGAGAGAAAAAAAGAGGGAACCACTAAAAGAAGAAAAAAGAAAGGAGAGAGAGAGAGAGAGTGTTAAGGGTTTTGGAGTGCAACCCTCATAGAGAGAAAGGAAGAGAAGAGAAAAGATAATGGGAGATGTAACACTTATGGGTAGTGTAGTTCAAGGAGAGGAGAGAGTAAGACCGGTAGAGAGTTAATCGGCCAAATTGGAGGAGGAAAAAAAAAGTATCAAGAATGAAGATAAGAGAAACAAACGAACAAATATAATAAAATGGGATAGGTTATAACGTCTGCAGATTATTCTTGATTTTGAGAGGTTATCTTCTTGCTTTTTCTTTTCTCTCCCTCTTCCTGGTCGGTGACTCTGTACCCCGGGTTTTGCCCCTTTGGCACGCTCAGGTGGAGGTTTGCAGTTGATAAGTCTCTATGGCAATGTCATATATTGTGCTTTAGTCTCGTTGGCAGTCGAAGCTCATTAGCTTTTATAGGCTCCGACAGTGAGAGAGTCCGTGTTCCTGGAGCCTTTCTCCTAGTCTTTCCTTCCTCAATTAGTAGCCTGATAATCCAGCTATGGGGTTGCTGCTGCCTCTGCCTGGATAGTAAGAGGCTCAAAGAGCTGGCAACTCCCCACTCTATTTCCACTCAGCACAGGGCTATGGGTAAGGCTCAGTCAGTCAGAGCTGCTAGCATAATCAGGCGGGCTTTCCGCCCACTCATAGACCTCTGGCTCTGCCACTCTGTCCAGTAATACAAGCAGGCGCCCACTTCCGGGGCGCTTGGAGGAAACTCTCACTCACTGTCTGCGACCAGGATATCCGGCCAGCAGTCTCATGCTCTGAGTGAAACCCCCAACCGCAGGGAAAAGTTGCAGCGTTGGAATTGAGTCTCGCTCCGTCCCCGTACGCGGCTTTTGCAAGGCGCTGGGGCGGCCCGAGATTCTGCTTTGGCCCACACAAAGGCCCCTGACTCTGCCCCTCTGTGCGATAACACGGGCACACACTGCCGAGGCACTCGGAGGAATCGCTCACTCCTTATCTGCGCGCGCAAACCAGGATATGAGGCCGGCCGCGTTTCCCTCTGAGTGAAACACCCTCCAGCACGGAAAATTCCCACCATTGGAATTAGTTCTCACTCCCTCCCGTGCGTGGCTTTCCCAGGGTGCTGGGGCTGCCCAGAGACTCTGCCCTCGGCCCACAGAAAGGCCTCTGACCCTGCCTCTCTGTGGGGCAACACGGGCACCCACTCTCGGGGCCTTGGAAGAAATTCTCGCCCACTAACTGCGCACCGACCAGGAGACCGGGTAAAATGGCCGCGCCGCTTGTCTTTCTTTGTTTGGGTTTGGCGCGAGTGTTAGTTTGTATTGCCCGGGTTGCCACAGGATCAGATTTTCCTCGGCTTGGATCTCCGTGCCACAGCCTAGTTCGGCCGTTTGTGTCACGGCCTGGATGTATTCACCCCCTTTGCCCGCCTCAGTTTCTATATTCGCAGTTACCAGAGAAAGCCGCCCTGTTTAGGTTAGTGAGGAAGGCGGAGCATTTCTTACTCCCTATTTCCTTCGGGGTTTGGTTATATATTTAGCCAATTTTTCACTCAATCATACCTTTGGGTGTATTGCGAAGCATCTGGAAGCTCCAAGTATAGGTTTTTCTGTTTCTGGTTGAAGATCTTGTTGAGTTTTGGGGGAGATTTATTGGTATCGCTTCCTACCCCGCCATTACTCTGACGTCATCTCGGTTTCCATTCTTATATATGTTCTTTTGGTTCTTGGTGTCCTCTTAATATAGTTATTCTTAGTATATTTAGTTAAGTCTCATGCAGGCATTTTTGTCTTACTAACTAGCTACTTGTCTATTTTTCTCTAAATTCTACTTGTCCTGGTCTTTAACAAATGTCCTGTCCCTATAGTAATCTCCTTTGCTTGTTCATATCTCACACACAAAAAAACCGATAAAGCAAGTTTACAATCTTGTATGATTTCCCTTTAAAAAGTATAAGTGGAATACTGAATATAAATTATTTATGTGATTCTGGACTTATTTGTTTTTAATATCCACTATTTATTACTCTCAATCATTAATATTAATTTGTATTTTCTTTATTATCTTACTGATTAGAAAAGATTTAAAAGAATTATATTTCACTGGATTATTCTCAATGATTTTTTCGTTAAATAAATATTGATCAAGTTCTTAAACATATTATTTATAGAAGATTCTCAATGTATACTCATTGAATGAATGCATACGATGTGCCGGGCACTGCCTTAATAGCAGGGACACGGAGGTGAATAAGATATGCAAGGTCTTTCCTCTAGGGGAGCTTTCATTCAGGTGTATGGTGTGTGTGTGTGTGTGTGTGTGTGTGTGTGTGTGTGTGTGTGTGTATTTGTTGTGAAATGTGAAGAGTGATAAACAGGTAATTTCAGCAGGTGATAGACTTTAGGCTCTAGTGAATGTCTCAGTAACTCAGTCCATTAGATTAATTATGACACTTGTGTTTTCAACTTGTCATTGGACTGAACCAAGGACCTTGAATAATCTTGTTGTGGGGCAAGACCACGCCCAGCATTCCCTGACCCTGTGCTTCCCCGATCTCTGCTTCTGCAGGAAGGAGATGCAAGAGCTGTCCCACTGCTGCCCCCTGCACAGGTATACCAGCCCCTCCTGTTCCCCTCTTGGATCCCAGGGCTCCTTCCTCCCACCAGGGGCGGTAACAGGAGCTGCTGCCGCCTTTTCAGACAAACAGAAGCTCCGACTGAGCGATGGAGACACGAAGTGCTCAGGGCGGGTGGAGGTTTGGCACAATGGCTCCTGGGGCACGGTGTGTGGTGACTCCTGGAGTCTCTCAGAGGCCGAGGTGGTGTGTCAGCAGTTGGGCTGTGGCTCTGCCTTGGAAGCCCTGCAGGGGGCGGCATTTGGCCCCGGAAACGGGAGCATCTGGCTGGATGAGGTGTGGTGCAGGGGCAGCGAGCCCTCCCTGTGGGCCTGCCATGCGAAGCCCTGGGGACAGAGCAACTGCAAGCACGAGGAGGATGCTGGTGTGAGGTGTTCTGGTGAGTGGGGGAGCGTGGGGTCAGCTCTGACTGGGGGGAGGGGATAGTGGGGGCCAAAGGCTGGGCTGGGGGTGGATGGGGAGTTTGTACTCAGAAAGCATCTAGGTGCTATAGCCCTGGATTATAAAAGAAGGAGCTGGGGGGATTGATATTGTGGTGAGGGATGATTTCAGGGCTCAGGGGGAGAAGTGGCTACCCTGTGGTCTGCCCCATTCCTGTGCTCAGAACTCCGGTTTTTCTCTCCAGGTGAAAGAAAAACATTGCCCACCATTACAGCAGGTACCGTGCCACCATCCACGAGTGGGGGAGAATGTTTGAATTCTTGGGACGTGTTCTGTAGAATCTCTGACAGAATTAGCCAACTCAGTGAAGGAAAGAACGTGAGGAGCAACTAGGTAGCAGGGAGGCAACAGAGTATTTTTCTGGGAGAAATTCCCCTTCCTTGACTCACTGTGCCAGAAGTTTCCCATGTCCTCAGATCATGGGAGGCTGAATTTTGCATTGCAGAATCTAAGTTGGTTGTTTGTTTTTTACCTTCCCCAGTGTGTTTGTTAGTTTACTTTGTTCCTTAACTTTCATGTTCAGATCAAAACCTGACATTACCTTGAAAACACTGATCTCCCCGTCATCTGAAGGCTGTGTGTTTCTCTTTCAACACGCTTTTCTCTGGGCTGAGACTTGGACAGGCATGCTCCTTGCTCTAAACTGTCATTTTCATCAATTCCTCTTCTGTGTTTCTTCTCAATATATGGCTACTTTGAAACTCACACCAAGAGGCAATACCCTGCACTACTTCCATTGGTTGCTGTCATCATCCAACCTTCTGGCCTCTCCCCCTCATCCACTGACGACTGCAGCACCGGGCTCACCAGGTTCCTCACCCATGTCGTACTCCTGGAACCCTTGGTGGTTACTTCAACACCTTTAAATGCAACTAAGGCCACAATCCTGGCCTCTCAGTTCATTGAGTTCCTCATTTCTAAGCATCTTCTCTTCCATCCTACCTCTGGCTATGTGTACATTACTGACCATCACTAACTGTACACCTTGAAATCTTTATTTCTTTATTCCATTCTTTGTTGCTTCTTATCGTATGGCTCATAAACTTTTTTATTAAAAAATTTAATGTATTGTATTAACAGGGTTTCAAGTGTCCTACTCAATATAACACACTCAACCCCCTGTTGGCCCCACAATTTACCCCCTTGCCCACCTCTCTACCTCCTTCCCCCCTTTTCTTCTGGGACTTGCTGCCCTGTTAGCTGTATGTGTTATGTTATATAATTTGGCCAGTCCCTTCACCTTCCTTGATCTCATTCCCTCATCCCCTTTCCCTCTGACAGCTGTCCTTCTGTTCCTTGTAGCCCTACCTCTGTTTCTACTTTGTTCTTCAGTCCATTGTGTTCATTAGATCCTGCATATAAGTGAGATCATATGATGTTTGTCTTTTTCTGTATGGTTCATAAACTTTGATAATCCTTTTCTAATAATTTTTCATTTTCATGGAGCTACCTTATCATTTCCCTATCAATTTTTTTTCCCTTTCTCGCTCTCTGGTAGTGAGTAGAGGTGTTTTGGTGGATGAGGCGACCAGGACATTTGGCTAGAATTTAAGGAGGGTATGTTTGTACCCAGAAGCACTTCCTGGACTCACCTGTTTTTCTGTGCTCTGACTCATGGAGAGGCTATTGCCTTACCTTCTGTGAAAGAAGAGACACCTGTATTTTTAGGGGCCTGTACTATGGAATCTACATATTTTGGGGAAAAGTAATCATGTCAGTATAGGAAAGACCTAATGTTTAGTTATTTACATTCCTATAAAGTTGTGTTATCTGTAATGCTCCAAAGCTTTATAAGCTTCTATTTTCTAAAAGTCCTTGAGAGCCAGATTCAGTTCTGGTTAACAAAACTTAGGCAGGACCTGGGTTAATCACATCTTGGGGTTCAAGAAGCCCCATTGTATCTGAATGGTGATTTTATGGTTTTGAGGAATCGGGAGATGTCCAGGATAAAGGGGGTTCTCCTGGGCTAATGACTCTCTCTAAAAACTCATGCATGGCCCTATTCTTTCCTTTGACACCAATTTAGGCTCAGGTCCTGTCCCTGGCATCTCCCTGCCTGAGATTTTTGGCATCATCCTGGGGGTTGTCCTCCTCCCAGTCTGCAGCATCCTGGGGATGCGGCTGCACAGATGGAGAGCAGTACAGCAACAAGGTAGCATGGGGATGCTTAATTATCTGGAAAGTAGCAGGAAGGGTACTGAGCCGGTTGTGATATAAAGAAAAGTGTATAAGTATTGATTTTCATCCCCATTATTTGGCAAAACTCCACCTTCTCTTCAACAGATTTCAAAAGTTGAAAAAATTGAATGCTTGGTCCTGGGTTATATATAAAACTGCTCAAAAATTATGACTTCCTTAAAAATTTATAACTTCTTGTGTGAATAATGTCAGTAGAATTCAGTGTAATATCAAGATCGGGTCGGGCCTGACCAGGTGTTGAAACAGTGGATAGAGCATTGGCCTGAGATGCTGAAGACCCAGATTCGAAACCCCGAGGTCACCAGCTTGAGTGCATGCTCATCCAACTTGAGTGCAGGGCTGCTGGCTTGAATGTGGGATCATAGACATGACCCCAGGGTCACTGGCTTGAGCTCAAAGGTCACTGGCAATAAGCCCAAGGTCACAGGCTTGAACCCAAGGTCACTGGCTTGAGCTGGAGCCCCTTAGTCAAGGTATGTATGAGAAAGCAATCAATGAACAACAAAAATGATGAAACTATGAGTTGATGCTTCTCATCTCTCTCCGTTCCTATCTGTCTGTCCCTATCTGTCCCACTTTCTGTCTCTCTGTCTCTCTCTCACTAAAAAAAAAAAAAAAAAAAAAAAAAAAAAATTCAGGAGGGTCGGGCACAAAAGGGCACAAGGCTAAGAAAGGGGCCCTGGTAGCCCATAAAGGTTTCTCCAAGGGTAAGCATTGGAGAACATACAGGCTTTGTCTTTTGGTAAAGGGAATATCTCCCAGGCAGTCTCTAAACTCATGCCATTTCCCCCAGGTTTATCTACTGTTATTGATGATACTGTTACTGAAGACACGTACGAAGAGGTTGATGATTACCTCCAAGCAGCAGAGGACCAGATGACTGTCTCAGGTGTGTTCCATGCCTTCCCCTCTGTTCATGAACTAGCTATGAGTTATTTTCAACAACCACTAACACAACCTCACTCCATCAGCTTCCTCTTAAGCCAGGAGCAGCAAGCCCTCTCTCTACAAATCTAAAGTCTCAAGATTTTTTCTGAACTATGACATTGGGCTTCCTATTATGTGAAAAGTTTTTCTGTTTGTCTGTGATGATTTTCTCCCTGCCCGATAACCTCTCTGATGATTCGGTGACTAAGCTGTATATTATACAGGGGACAAGAGGAGAATGGAGACCCTGACTCTGCCCCGGGTAGTAGTGGTTGGTTTTCCCTTGGGTGGTGGAGATGAGGAGAAGAAATCTCATCAGAGGCGAATATTCCTGTGGTTAGGATGGAAAGATCTCTCCACTCCAGGTCATGATTGTTCCTCTCTCTGCCCATTCTGTGACCACAGAAAGAGGAAGATCAGACTCAGTTCTCTGTATCAATAGCTACTTCTTCTCATTTACAAACATGTATCTAATGTATTATTATGGATTCGGATTCAAAGACTATTCTTTTTAAAAATCTGAAACTGATCATCTCAAAAATTCTGTGTCGAGAGAGATCATTAGGAAGTATGGTTGGATCCTGAGATAGTATGATATTTGGATCATTGAGTAGATTATTTGTATATGAAAACCCAAAAACTGATTTTAATAAACTCTGAAATACATTAAGAGTGTTTAGTGCCTCTAACTATCAACTCCTAGAGGCTCTTATTTACTAGGGGCCTAAGAGAGGAGAATGTTCCCCTGGACCTTCTCCAGATAATAAAGATGAACAGCTCTTGGGATGAGGCATGGCCAGGAGAGTTCCTGGGGTTTAAATTCTGAGGTCAACCGAGTTTTAAAGGGGATTAAAATCCAGACCTGCTGTGATTAGGATGGCAAGATCTCCTGTCTCTGAGTGACACCTATCTAGGTTTTCCTCTCCCTGCCATCTGTGTGCCTCCCACAGATTCAGAAGGCACATGACAGCCTGGGTTCCCTTGATCCAAATTCATCCTCCCTCAGTCACTGATGTGTGCATGTTATATGTTACAACTCTGTACATTATACTTGAAAATAACACCTGAAACTTATAGCAAAATAACTTTTGTTAATGTTTTATGGTATGAGAGACCATGTTAGAAAAATATTATTGATCTTGATATATTGGAATATTTATAAGATTTAAATAATATCTGAGGATATTGAGGTCAAATATATACCTTTGAGATAATCATGGAATATGGTATGTATATTTATTAGCTGTTAGAATCTCTGCATTAGAAGAGACTTAGGGACTTAGTCCAACCCATATTTTGTTATTCCACTTAAGTCCTTGTCTGTTTTCAATGCCACAGGACATAGTTATGAAGATATTGAAAAGTACTCTGTTCCTGAAACTCTTCACCCTAAAATGAGTGAGAGTTATTATATCCAAGGAAAGAGAGTTGATGCCAAGTATTCCCATAGAGTTAAGTGGACAACTTGGTCTCCAGTAACCTTACTTCCTTATGATGGAGATGAGTTTAAACATATTAATAGTCAGCTTTTCTTTACTGTCAGAATCTGGGTAGCTTTATATACCTAGATAATATCAGCTCTTCTTTATCCCAGGTATACATAGCCATTTCATCTCTTTTAAGAGGAGAAACAGCCTGACCAGGCAGTGGTGCAGTGGATAGAGCATCGGATTGAGACACAGAGGACCCAGGTTCGAAATCTTGAGGTCTCCGACTTGATTGCAGGCTCATCCGGCTTGAGTGTGGGCTCACCAGCCTGAGCGCAGGGTCGCTGGCTTGAGTATAGGATTATAGACATGACCCCATGGTCGCTGGCTTGAGCCCAAAGTCGCTGGCTAGAGCAAGGGGTCACTCGCTCTGCAGCAGCCCCCTGGTCAAGGCACATATGAGAAAGCAATCAATGAACAACTAAGGAGACTAAGGAGTCACAACAAAGAACTGAGATGCTTCTCGTCTCTCTCTCCTCCTGTCTATCCCTATCTGTCCCTCTCTCAGTCTCTCTGTCTCTGCTACACACAAAAAAAGAGGAGAAACATTGTATTCTCTGGGTTCGTGTCCATCTTCAACTGATGTAGACATGTCTATGAGTTGCAAAGGCTTTGTTCCCATTTTTATACCCCAAATTGAAATATATGTTCTGACAAATTTGGGGGCAATTTCAGATTATGAGAAGTAATCCAGAAATTTTTTTTTAATATCAATGTAAGTTAAGTTTGTGAGGTATAAAAAGTTGTTTGGGGAGAACCATTTGACCAAATATTTTAAGTTGAAATTATCCACTATTAATGCAGAATATGCAGGGGCCTTAATTAGACCATCATAATATCTCAACACTAGAAAGAAACTAAAATACAAATTTCTCTCAATGTTTCAGTTGGCAAAGATCCTCATTCCCTTAGATTAGGCTTTCTGTTTATATGGGAGCATGTGGTCCCTGGGGAGCAGGGAGATTTGTTTGAGCTGCCCCCTTTTGGCATCTGACAGGGGACCCAGATTGTCCTCATGGATACTTTCAGGCAGGTATGATCTGTTATTGAGGTGTTGAGGGCAGGTCATCTAGGACACTCTAGAGAGGTCATCTCCAGCCTCTATTCCTTAAGAAATCAGACCTGAAGAAAGAATTCAGGTCTCTTGTCCACTCCTGGCCATTATTTTTCCATTATTTTTCTTTTCAAACTGTCGAGTTCAAAACAAGACTACACAAAGTAGCTGAATCAGTCTAAAGTAGCTCTATCTAACCTTGCAGACAAGCCCTGGGCCCCCACAGATATTTTGTAGCCACTTTGTACTAGCCTCCTTCCACCAGAGGACTCTGTCTTGTCTTTATGTCACCAGTGACATCAGAATTCTCCTTACTGTTTCAGACATCCCTGTGCAGTTTTGTAGAGAAGTTGAAGACACTAGCACGAGAGAGAAAGGATCCTCACTGGTCCTAGAAGAAGATCCTGAACATGAAGACATTGAGCTTGACACTGTATAGTGCCATTGTTGGGGCAAATAACTCTTCAAAGAATCTTCTGTGATATTGTTTCTCAAATAAATGAGGGTCCTGTCTTCTTCATTACTGCAAAGTTTTTACATGTACCTATGATGAAAGGAAATTACTTATAATATAAACTCTGAGCTTTATAGATGGATGCTATTCTTTTAAGTATCTAGGTATTTTCCCCCCTCACTGACCTTGGAAAATTCGGTCTTCAAACATTCTTTTTTACTCAAGTGAAATCTCCTTTGAAAAATCAGTGTGACCACCTCCCCTCAGACTACACTCTTGCTTTCCTTTAGACACAGAGAAGTTCACACTTTCCTTGAATAGCATAAAACTCTGTCCCTGAAACAAGTGCATTCTTTTAAGAAGGTAAAATCAGAAACACATAACTGAATATTCCAAAATATTTTACCCATTCTCTCTAAAACCTAGAATTGAGGTTCAAAGTGAGGGTTGGTCACATAGAAAAGAAATTATTACAGCTCTTCTAACTTAGCTCAAATTCTTAGGAAATATTAAAAACAAAACTCTACTACTACATAAAAATATCTTTTCTTGCCTGACCAGGCGGTGGCACAGTGGATAGAGCATCAGACTGGGATGCGGAAGGACCCAGGTTCGAGACCCCAGGATAGCCAGCTTGAGCATGGGCTCATCTGGCTTGAGCAAAAAAGCTCACTAGCTTGGACCCAAGGTCACTGGCTCGAGCGGGGGGTTACTTAGTCTGCTGAAGGCCCACAGTCATGGCATATATGAGAAAGCAATCAATGAACAACTACGGTGTCGCAACGAAAAACTGATGATTGATGCTTCTCATCTCTCTCCGTTCCTGTCTGTCCCTATCTATCCCTCTCTCTGACTCTCTCTCTCTGTCCCTGTAAAAAAAATAAAAAATTAAATTAAAAAAATATATATATCTTTTGAAGTGACGTCACGGAAATGGCGCCGTGAGCAGCGCGTCTGACAGATCTCCCCAAAATCACAACAAATTTATCAACTAGAAACAGGAAAATTTATCTTCGGAGCATTACGGAGTTCCACACAAACTGAAAGCAAAAGGACTGTTATCACTTGAATCTGAGAGACGAGGGTGTGGAGGAAGCTACCACAGGGACGTTCATTCAAGCCGCGAGGAAGTGCGCCTGTGGTAAGTCATCCCGCACTCGGAAGCCGCGAGCGGCAGCCTCGAGCCGCCGCCGCCAGCCTCCGCGAGCACCGCCCACACTCCGGAGCGGCGAGCAGCCGCTGGCGCGCCCGGTCTGGTTGCAGACCGAGCATTGCAGACCGAGCACCGCTAACGTTCCCAGCGGCCTGCGCACGGGGAGCGGGAGAGGCCCCAGGGCGGTATTCCCTACTTGGGAGATTCTCTCCGCGGGCGGGGCACCTCACCCAGCCATTCAAGCTAACAATCAAGCGTTGGGGGAGGGGCGCGCGCAGGCAGCCTGAAATACCTTCGGGAGCACAGCTGCGACCCAATTACTAAAATTAACTTAACCCGTGAAATCTGCGCACCCTCGGTTCTAATTGATAAGATCTCTCTCAGTTCACCGACCCAAGACAAGAGGCGTGATATTTTTTAGTGCCTCTCGCTAAAGGGGCGGGGGCAACTTCTGATTGATAGAGCCTCCATATTCAGGGATAAACGCTAACAAGAAGGACTTGGCAGATAATAAGATCTATACCACACTAGTCGCAAGCAGAGACTAGTGCCTCTTCTTACCAGCCAAAACAGGCTACAAAGTGGGGAAAGCCTGGGTTGAGAGGTCCAACTGAATGCTAGGCGCTGAACAGTCACCTTGACAACAATTGACTCCCACCCCCGCCTGATTACACTGGAGGCCCTGACTGCCAGAGCCCTTCCCAAAGCCTTGCACTGAGTGGGGATAGAGTGGGGATTTCCCAGCTCTTTGAGCCTCTTACTCCCCAGGCAGAAGCAGTGGCAGCCTTATAGCAGGATCACCAGGCTGCTAATTCAGGAAGGGGGGACTAGGAGAGAGAATCCACGAAAGCAAACTCTCTCATCGTTGGACCCTGCAAACGCCAACAAGCCTTGACTACCAGCAAGACTAAAGCCAATTATATGACATTGCCATAGAATCCCATCAACTGCAAATCCCTACCTAAATGTGACACAGGGGCAGAGCCTGGGGTACAGAGTCACCGACCAGGAAGAGGGAGAGAAAAGAAAAAGGAAGAAGTTAACATCTCAAAATCAAGAAAAATCCACAGACTTTACAACTTGTTCCACTAATTTTTTTTTGTTGTTGTTGTTGTTGTTTCTTCTATCTTATTGCCTTTATTTCCTCCACCTCGGTCCTTCTATTCTCTGCCCATCTTATGCTTCCCTTTTCTTGAACTACACTACCCATAAGTGTTACATTTTATTTCTCTTCTTCATCCTCACCCTCCTTTGGGGTTATACTCCAGGACACTTAACTCTCACTCTCTCCTCTTTTGTTTTTTGTTTTGTTTTTTGTTTTTTGTTTTTTGCTTTATTTTGTTTTTTTCTCTTCCTTTTTTATTTCTTCCTTCGTTTTTCTCTTTTTCTTATTCTTTCCTTTCTATTCGTTTTTTCTTTTCTCGTTTTACTTTCCTCCCATTTAATCCTCAATCACGAACAAATTAGTTAATTTGGGACTCAAGGTTTTTTTTGGCTTTATTTTTCTTTTTCGCTTTTGTTTTTGTTTTTTTCTTGTTAGTTTATTTTTGTGGCATTTTGGGTCCTCCCAACCCAAGGTCTCCATTGTATTTGGTCTTCGCTCCACTCAATACAACAGATTTTTACTTATTATTTTTATTTTTTTCTTCTTTATTATTCCTTTTTTTGTCCTTTTTTCTGGTTCCCTCTTATCCCTCTCATTATATCTCTTAGTTGACCATCACCCGCAGGCAGATCAACTTATGCTTGTCTAAGATTTTCTTCCTTTTTTTTTTTTTTTTTTTTGCATTTAGTAGGTCCCTACTCCCCTTTTTTTTTGCCCCTTGAACTCTTCACCACAAACCAGGCCCTCCATTATAGGCACGATATTTCCCTGAGGAGGGGAGAGGAGGGAAGGAGAAGAAAAAAAAAAAGGAGGGGGAAATAATAAATTATTACTGCTTTTTTTTGTGGGGTGTTTTACCCTTTGGTTTTGTTTTTTTTTTTTTTTTTTTACTTTTTACTCTTTATTAATTCTAATTAGTGCTATCAACAAGACCACCCTCAGATGCCAATAAGAAAGAGGAAATCAAATATTATGGATACAAAAGAAAGAGAGGTAACACAAATAGATGTGGAAAAATCTATGGAGAAAAGACTTAACATATTGGAAGCCTTGGAGCTAAATGACAGAGAATTTAAAATAGAAATCTTAAAAATACTCAGAGATATACAAGAAAACACAGAAAGGCAATATAGGGAGATCAGAAAACAACTCAATGAACACAAAGAATATATTACCAAGGAAATTGAAACTATAAAAACAAATCAAACAGAAATGAAAAACTCAATTCACGAGCTGAAAAACGAGGTAACAAGCTTAGCTAGCAGAACAACCCAGATTGAAGATAGGATTAGTGAAATAGAAGACAAACAACTTGAGGCACAACAGAGAGAAGAAGAAAGAGACTCAAAAATAATAAAAAATGAGAAAGCCCTACAGGAATTATCTGACTCCATCAGAAAGAATAACATAAGAATAATAGGTATATCAGAGGGAGAAGAGAAAGAAAATGGAATGGAGAATATACTCAAACAAATAATAGACGAGAACTTCCCAAGCCTGTGGAAAGAACTAAAGCCTCAAATTCAAGAAGCAAACAGAACACCGAGTTTTCTTAACCCCAACAAACCCACTCCAAGGCACATCATAATAAAGATGACACAAACCAATGACAAAGAAAAAATTCTCAAGGCAGCCAGGGAAAAGAAGAGTACAACATATAAAGGAAGGCCTATTAGATTATCATCAGATTTCTCAGCAGAAACTCTACAAGCTAGAAGAGAGTGGACCCCAATATTTAAAGCCCTGAAAGAGAGGAACTTTCAGCCAAGAATACTATACCCATCAAAGCTATCCTTCAAGTATGAAGGAGATATAAAAACATTCACAAATACAGAAAAGATGAGAGAATTTATCATGAGAAAGCCCCTACTCCAGGAAATACTAAAGGGGGTTTTCCAACCAGATTCAAAGAACAAAAGAAAACAACACCACAAGTAACAGCTCCACCAAGAACACAATAAAACCAAACTTAAACTGTGAAAACAAAGGAAAAAAAAGGGGGGAGAGAATGGAGATTAACAGTAGCAAAGGATGATGAAGTGCAGAAATACTTATAAGATAGGGTACTACAATGAATATGGTAGGTACCCTTTTCATTACTTAATGGTAACCACCCTAGAAAAAACCACCACAAAAACACATAACTTAAAAAAGGTAGCAACAGAGGAAAGAGTATGGAACACAAACAAACAGAAACAAATGATAGAAAAACAAAAGAGAAGAATCAAACTAGATACAAAACTAACAGAAAGCAATTTATAAAATGGCAGTAGGGAACCCACAAGTGTCAATAATTACACTAAATGTAAATGGATTAAACTTACCAATAAAAAGACACAGAGTAGCAGAATGGATTAAAAAAGAAAATCCAACTATATGCTGCCTACAAGAAACACATCTAAGCAACAAGGATAAAAACAAATTCAAAGTGAAAGGCTGGAAAACAATACTCCAAGCAAACAACACCCAAAAAAAAGCAGGTGTAGCAATACTCATATCTGATAATGCTGACTACAAGACAGAAAAAGTACTCAGAGACAAAAATGGTCACTTCATAATGATTAAGGGGACACTGAATCAAGAAGACATAACAATCCTTAATATATATGCACCAAACCAAGGAGCACCAAAATATATAAGACAGCTACTTATTGACCTTAAAACAAAAACTAACAAAAATACAATCATACTTGGAGACCTCAATACTCCGCTGATGGATCTAGATCGGTCATCCAAACAGAGAATCAATAAAGATATAGTGGCCTTAAACGAAATACTAGAACACCTGGATATGATAGACATCTACAGGACACTTCATCCCAAAGCGACAGAGTATACATTTTTCTCTAGTGTACATGGAACATTCTCAAGAATTGACCATATGTTGGGCCACAAAGACAATATCAGCAAATTTAGAAAAATTGAAATTGTACCAAGCATATTTTCTGATCATAAAGCCTTGAAACTAGAATTCAACTGCAAAAAAGAGGGGGAAAAACCCACAAAAATGTGGAAACTAAACAACATACTTCTAAAAAATGAATGGGTCAAAGAAGAAATAAGCGCAGAGATCAAAAGATACATACAGACAAATGAAAATGAAAATACGACATATCAGAATCTCTGGGATGCAGCAAAAGCAGTAATAAGAGGAAAGTTCATATCACTTCAGGCCTATATGAACAAACAAGAGAGAGCCGAAGTAAACCACTTAACTTCACACCTTAAGGAACTAGAAAAAGAAGAACAAAGACAACCCAAAACCAGCCGAAGAAAGGAGATAATAAAAATCAGAGCAGAAATAAATGAAATAGAGAACAGAAAAACTATAGAAAAAATCAATAAAACAAGGAGCTGGTTCTTTGAAAAGATCAACAAAATTGACAAACCCTTGGCAAGACTCACCAAGGAAAAAAGGCACAGGACTCAAATAAATAAAATCCAAAATGAAAGAGGAGAGATCACCACAGACATCATAGATATACAAAGAATTATTGTAGAATACTATGAAAAATTATATGCCACCAAATACAACAATCTAGAAGAAATGGATAAATTCCTAGAACAATACAACCTTCCTAGACTGAGTCATGAAGAAGCAGAAAGCCTAAACAGACCAATCAGCAGGGAGGAAATAGAAAAAACTATTAAAAACCTCCCCAAAAATAAAAGTCCAGGCCCAGACGGTTATACTAGTGAATTCTATCAAACATTCAAAGAAGACTTGGTTTCTATTCTACTCAAAGTCTTCCAAAAAATTGAAGAAGAAGCAATACTTCCAAACACATTTTATGAGGCCAACATAACCCTCATACCAAAACCTGGCAAGGATGGCACAAAGAAAGAAAACTACAGACCAATATCTCTAATGAATACAGATGCTAAAATTCTAAACAAAATACTGGCAAACCGAATACAACAACATATTAAAAAAATAATACATCATGATCAAGTGGGATTCATCCCAGAATCTCAAGGATGGTTCAACATACGCAAAACGGTTAACGTAATACACCATATCAACAAAACAAAGAACAAAAACCACATGATCTTATCAATAGATGCAGAAAAGGCTTTTGATAAAATACAACACAATTTTATGTTTAAGACTCTCAACAAAATGGGTATAGAAGGAAAATATCTCAACATGATAAAGGCCATATATGATAAACCATCAGCCAACATCATTTTAAACGGCATAAAACTGAGGACTTTCTACGTTAAATCAGGAACAAGACAGGGTTGTCCACTCTCTCCACTCTTATTTAACGTGGTGCTAGAAGTTCTGGCCAGAGCAATCAGACAAGACAAAGAAATAAAAGGCATCCATATTGGAAAAGAAGAAGTAAAGGTATCACTTTTTGCTGATGATATGATCCTATACATCGAAAACCCGAAGGACTCCACAAAAAGATTATTAGAAACACTAAACCAATACAGTAAGGTCGCAGGATACAAAATTAACATACAGAAGTCCATAGCCTTTCTCTATGCCAACAATGAAATATTAGAAAACGAACTAAAAAAAATAATCCCCTTCACGATTGCAACAAAAAAAATAAAATACCTAGGAATAAACATAACAAAGAATGTAAAGGACCTATATAATGAAAATTACAAAGCATTGTTAAGGGAAATCGAAAAAGATACTATGAGATGGAAAAATATTCCTTGTTCTTGGATAGGAAGAATAAATATAATCAAAATGGCCATATTACCCAAAGCAATATACAAATTTAATGCAATTCCCATCAAAATCCCTATGAGATTTTTTAAAGAAATGGAACAAAAAATCATCAGATTTATATGGAACTATAAAAAACCCCGAATAGCCAAAACAATCCTAAGGAAAAAGAATGAAGCTGGGGGCATTACAATACCTGACTTTAAACTATATTATACGGCCACAATAATCAAAACAGCATGGTATTGGCAGAAAAATAGACACTCAGACCAATGGAACAGAATAGAAAGCCCAGAAATAAAACCACATATATATGGTCAAATAATCTTTGATAAAGGGGCCAACAACACACAATGGAGAAAAGAAAGCCTCTTCAACAAATGGTGTTGGGAAAACTGGAAAGCCACATGCAAAAGAATGAAACTCGACTACAGCCTGTCCCCGTGTACTAAAATTAATTCAAAATGGATCAAAGACCTAAATATAAGACCTGAAACAATAAAGTACATAGAAGAAGACATAGGTACTAAACTCATGGACCTGGGTTTTAAAGAACATTTTATGAACTTGACTCCAATGGCAAGAGAAGTGAAGGCAAAGATAAATGAATGGGACTACATCAGAATAAAAAGTTTTTGCTCAGCAAGAGAAACTGATATAAAAATAAACAGACAGCCAACTAAATGGGAAATGATATTTTCAAACAACAGCTCAGATAAGGGCCTAATTTCCAAAATTTACAAAGAACTCATAAAACTCAACAACAAACAAACAAACAATCCAATAAAAAAATGGGAAGAAGACATGAATAGACACTTCTCCCAGGAAGAGATACAAATGGCCAACAGATATATGAAAAGATGCTCAGCTTCATTAGTTATTAGGGAAATGCAAATCAAAACTACAATGAGATACCACCTCACCCCTGTTAGATTAGCTATTATCAACAAGATGGGTAATAGCAAATGTTGGAGAGGCTGTGGAGAAAAAGGAACCCTCATTCACTGTTGGTGGGAATGTAAAGTAGTACAACCATTATGGAGGAAAGTATGGTGGTTCCTCAAAAAACTGCAAATAGAACTACCTTATGACCCAGCAATCCCTCTACTGGGTATATACCCCAAAACCTCAGAAACATTGATACGTGAAGACACATGTAGCCCCATGTTCATTGCAGCACTGTTCACAGTGGCCAAGACATGGAAACAACCAAAAAGCCCTTCAATAGAAGACTGGATAAAGAAGATGTGGCACATATACACTATGGAATACTACTCAGCCATAAGAAATGATGACATCAGATCATTTACAGCAAAATGGTGGGATCTTGATAACATTATAAGGAGTGAAATAAGTAAATCTGAAAAAAACAAGAACTACATGATTCCATACATTGGTGGAACATAAAAATGAGACTAAGAGACATGGACAAGTGTGTGGTGGTTACCAGGGGTGGGGGGAGGGAGGACAGGGGGAGAGTTAGGGGGAGGGGGAGGGGCACAGAGAACTAGATAGAGGGTGGCGAAGGACAATCTGACTTTGGGCGAGGGGTATGCAACATAATTTAATGACAAGGTAACCTAGACATGTTTTCTTTGAATATATGTACCCTGATTTATTAATGTCATCCCATTACCATTAATAAAAATTTATTTAAAAAAATATATATCTTTTCTTTCTAACTGCTTTTTCTCATTTCTAGTTATTCCCCAACATACTAAATCTCCCCCTTCTCCAACAAATTTTACATTCTATTGTTCATAAATTCTATTGTTTTCCATCTTTTCTTAATAGTATCTGTAAGGTATTTTTCTCCACCGAGAAAGAAGGAAAGGGCCACAAAGTGTGGAATAGTAAAGGTTTTATTGAGTACCACGCTACCTGGACAATGTTCTCAGGTCCCGGGGCTCAGGGGTCAGAGAAGTCGCAAGGGGTGACCAGCGTGAGAGATATTTAAAGGGTCCCTAGGGTGGTCAAGCTAATATGACGTGGTGAAATCTCGACTGGCAGACAGTCGCTCTTTTCCGAAGGGCTCTTGGGAAGTTTCTTTTGATGTGCTTGTTTGTGGGCAGCCCTAGCCAAAATTCCCGGGCCTGAGTTCCCCACGTGACCTTCCCCCATTGCCCACCACCCTACAGTATCTGTTTTCCATTCTCTTCTCTGACTGTATTTGTTTAGACACCCAACAATTCTAACCTCTCCAATTGTAAGAGCTTTTTAAGTGGCTGTGTTTACATTGAACTCTGCCCATCCCAATCATCCTCATATATTTATTAGAGCTGCATCAGAAGAGAGAGCTAGGAGAAGAGGATAGGCAAGCCAAACAATGTTATTCTCTTGCCTAGAAACACTACTAACTTATTATCTATACCAAAATTTCCAAAATTCAGTTATTTGCATGACAGTATAATGAATATTCCCATACCTGCAATCTAACCATATAATTATGTAACCAAGATTTTCTTTACACTCTCTTTTTAACTTAAACATTTTGTTCTAAAGTAAAATATATATCACTACCAAAATAGCTATAAAATAATAGAAAATTTTTTGAAGTTCACAAACTACAGGTATATTTAGTATTCGTTAATACTCCCCATGCACTAACTTAGATCAAAATGTGGAAAACAATTTACATTAGAAAGCTCAAAACCCATAGCCTGTGAAGTTCTTCACATTTGGAATTCTCCTTTTTTAGTACCATTAGCTATTTCCTCGCAGTTATGTTCGGAGCAAACAATATTGAACTGGTCAGCATTTCCTAAACCATCAGGTTCTTTGGAAATTCTATAGTTTATACATGTTTTTTCTCTTTCTGAAATGGCTGTCTTTACTCTCCAGTCCTTACCTTCTTCTACCTCATTTCTCCCAAGTGGGTTAATGTAATCATCAAATACTTAATGAGATAGAGTCTTAATGGAGACTTATTTATTTTTACCTCTTAAAATAATTTACTTAAGCAGTGAATAAATTTCTCATTCCAGAGAATATGTTTCTTTGCTTTTACTACCTCTTTTAATACGTGCATTTCTTGAATGAATGTTGTCTGACTCATGCCATTACAATTTCTTTTCCCAAAAATGGTACAAGAATTGATTCTGTCCTTTGTGCCACATATTTCAAATACAACAGACAAACAGAAGCAACATTCACTCTAGCTGACCAACAATAAGCTTTTAGAATCTCTGATTTCATTTAATCATCAAATGAGAATTAAGACAAACTCATTATTTGATTATCTCACTCTTTTTTGCATGTCACTTTACACCTTTGTGTATATCCTGCTAGAAAAGTTTGCCTGGATCTCTCCAAGTGGCAATAATTCCCTGGAACAAATCTGAGTTTGAATTCCTTGGTAATTGTCCTACTGTACTATATTGACTAAATTACCAATTAGAGAAGTCTCAGTTTCCAATGAGAAACAATAAGATTGAAAGAGAAGTAAGACCTGTTTACCAAATCAGAATCAGACTCTGAATAGCAGCATGAAGCAAAGAGAAGCCATGTGTTTGAGATCTGAAGATCCTCTTACTCCAAAGAGAGTCTGAGAGAATGACTTTGCACCAACCTCTGTGGGAGGACTATTTTCCTGACAGTATCTCCTCAGATGCAGGTGTAAATCAAGCTACTAATCCTAGTGTCAGATCTGTGCCAGAGTCAGGCAGACGGATTTGGAACACTTGGAAAACATATTTTTTATTCAGATATAAACTCAAGAATATAATTTATAAATCTAAATTAATATCCAAATGTATTAAATTTGATTGAGTAAAGAAAATAAAGTGGAGATGTGCAAGATAGAATTCTTGCACCTCTGCCCTCTATCAATCAAGAAATAAATGCCTATCACCTTTTACATGAGGCTGTGAAAATTATATGATATGACCAGGGTGAAAAGAGCAGAGGGACTCCACAGAAATAATTATGTTAAATAGAGAGTTAATTTTGGCTTTCTAATGACTACAAAAGGGATGATTACTTGTGGCTGTCCAAAAGTTAAGAGCTCACATCCATTGAAAAATGCCAAAGATTATGTACATGAAATAGGAATCTGCTCTCCACTGTGGAATTAGTATGTGGTAGAAGAAACAAGCAAATAAGTTTTAAAATATTATGTACATTTGTAAATATAAACAATAGGAGAGTTTACTATTACACTTCACTACCCAGCTAGCACTTCTATTGTTAAGGGCAAACTACTGAGTGTATACTTACATGGAAGCAGTAAAAATTAAACTTGAAAAATTATATAAAATACAGGAAAAACCTAAAGTGAACAAAATCAAGATATAGAACTAGTCACCCACCATAAAAGAATTCCTTTATCCTACTTCTTTGTATTTATATCCACCTCTCACCCAACCTAACCCCCTCTTCTATCACCTGGCAACTGCTAATCTGTTCTCCATCTCTATAGTTTTGTTATTTTGATAATGTTATATAAATTGAATCATATAATCTTTGGATCTAACCTTTTACAACTGACTTTTTTCACTAAGTATAATATTCTTGAAGCGCATGTGTATTGTTGTATGTATCAGTAAAGTTCATTCCTTTTTATTGCTGAAAAGTATTACATTGTATGGCTGTATTGAGTTTGTTCAACCACTGACCCATTGAAGACATTTGGACTGTTTCTAGTGTTTTCTTATAACAAATAAAACTTCTAAAAACATTTGTGTACAGGTTTCGTGTGAACATAAATTTTTGTTTCTCTGGGATAAATGCCCAAGAATGTAATGGTTGCATCATATGATAAGTGCATGTTTTAATTTGAAGAACCTACCAAACCACTTTCCAAAGTGGCTCGAGTCCCACCAGCAATGTATGAGAGAGCCAGTTTCTCTGCATATTAATCAGCTTTTGATATGATCATTATTTTTCATTTTAGCTGCTCTTATAAATGTTTAGTAGTCAAACTGTGCCTTTTAATTGGAAAATTTCATCTATTTACATATAATATAATTATAATATAGTTGGATTTAGCACTACCATTTTGCTGTTTTCTTCTTGTACTATCTCTCATTTGTTCATATTTTTCAGCCTTTTTAAAAGTTAATTGAATAGATATAATATTCCATTTTAATTCCTCTATTGGCTTTTTAGCTGTATATTTTTATATCAAATTTTAGTGGTTCCTCTAGGCATTATAACATGTACCATTATCTTATCACTGTCTCTTTTGAGGTAATATTATACTACTACATCATATAAGAATTTAAATATTGTACTACAAAATATAAGAATTTTGCCACAATATAATTCTATTTACTTCCATCCTGAGTGCTATTGCTGTTATACATATTACACCTTGCATGGATTTTGATAACTATACTACCTACACCTTTAGTTTTGCCTCAGTCATATATGTTTCGTAGGAATTAAGAAGAAAAAATGTGGGACCTGGCTGGTTGGCTCATTGACAGAGCACCAGCCCTGCATGTGGATGTTCAGGGTTCGATGCCCAGTCAGGGCACAAAGCAGAAGTGACCATCTGCTTCTTCACCCCTCCCCTTATCTATTTTCTCTCTCTCTCTCTCCTCCCACAGCCATGGCTTGTTTGGTGCGAATGCATCAGCCAAAGGATGGCTCCATTGAGCTTCTGCCTCAACCACTAAAAATAGCTCAGTTGTGAGCGTGGGCCCAGACGGGCAGAGCATCAGCCCCAGACAGGGGTTGCGGGTGGATCTCAGTCAGGGCACATGAAGAAGTCTGTCTCTCTACCTCCCCTCATCTTATTTGGAAAAAGAAGGAAAAAAAAAGAAAATGTGATCTCTCCTAGTTTCTCATATGTTTGCCATTTACTCTTTACTTCCTGTAGAACTGTTTCCATCCACTGTCATTTATTTCCAGCCTAAAGAATTTCCTTTGGCATTTTTTGTAGGGACAGTCTGTTAACAATAAATCTTCTCAGTGTTCATTCATCATGACATTCTACTAAGCAGAGAAATTTTCTGGCTTTTGTTGTGGACCCTGGAATGTTATATCCTCCAAAATCAACCCTTCATAAAAGGCTCATTCATAAGCAATATAAATCATTTGAAATGATTTCTGCTTATCTTCCTAAATCTAAACACTGAAAATCTGTTCACCAATTCCTGGAGGCTTTTTGAGCACGCAGTCCATAAAAAGCTTCATCCTGATACTCTCCCAAGTCTGGGTAGTAAAGCTTGTCCTAACTCTCTTCCTTAAATTTTCCTGATTTTTATCACCAAAAGTCATAGTAGCATTCTCTCTTTTGTGGCTTCACTGGCACCATGTATCAGAAGTAAAATCTAGCCTGACCAGGTGGTGGCACAGTGGATAGAGCATTGTACTGGGATGCAGAGGACCCAGGTTCAAGACCCCGAGGTTGCCAGCTTGAGTGCGGGCTCATCTGGTTTGAGCAAAAGCTCACCAGCTTGGACCTAAGGTCGCTGGCTTGAGCAAGGGGTTACTCGGTCTACTGAAGGCCCACGGTCAAGGCACATATGAGAAAGCAATCGATGAACAACTAATGTGTTGCGACAAAAAACTGATGATTGATGCTTCTCATCTCTCTCCATTCCTGTCTGTCTGTCCCTATCTATCCCTCTCTCTGACTCTCTCTGTCTCTGTAAAAAAAAAAAAAAAAAAGAAGAAGAAGAAGAAGTAAAACCTAATATCTTTTCTTTTGTAGGTATACTTTACTTTTTATTGCTTTTATCATTTTTCTATAGCCAATGGCCATGTAGACTACACTGAGAGAAGCCCTGGGCATCTTCCAATTCCTGTGTCCTGCCAAACTTACAAAGATTACAAGAGTGAGCATAGTTTAGACTCCCAGGCAGCATCCAGACCATCAGTTAAATAAAATGTTGACCTCAGCTAGTAAACAGGTTACCAGTCTCAGTTCCTATATTAGTTCACAACCCCTCCACATATTAACTATGTGATGGAGTTTTTGGAAGATGCACTCTTTACTTGGCCACTGCTACAGGATATCTCTCTACCCTGAAGAATCATAGCAAAACCACATTAGCATTTTAAATACTTCCCAGGCCCTGGCCAGTTGGCTCAGTGGTAGAGCATTGGCCCAGCATGTGGATGTCTCCAGTTTGATTCCCAGTCAGGGCACACAGGAGAAGCAACCATTTGCTTCTCCACCCCCTTTTCTCTCTCTCTCTCTCTTTCCCTCTTTCTCTCTCATCCCCTCCCGCAGCCATGACTCAATTGGTTCAAGCGAGTCAACCTTGAGTGCTGAGGATGGCTCCATGACTTCTGCCTCAGATGCTAGAAAATGGCTCCATTGCTGAGCAATTGAGTGGCAGCCCCAGATGGGCAGAGCATTGCCCCCTAGTGGACTTGCCAGGTGGATCCCGCTTGGGGCACATGCCCTCCTCTCACTAAAATAAAAAAACTAAAACTAAATAAATAAATAGCTCCCAGATCAAAGCAATCTTGAAGCAATATGTTTTCAGAGAAGAAGCCCATTGGTCTGAAATTCTCTATTAGTTTAATCATGTTAGACCCCTCCATCCAATCTATAAGACTCATGTAGCCAAAAGTTCCTGATTTATCTGTCTATATCTGAATCTTCTCTGTCAGGTCTTCCTTTCCTTGCTTTCTTCCCCCTTGGATGCAGACCTGTTGGTAAGTGCCAAGTAGTCCTTTATCCACTTACAATAAAGAGAGATAGTTTATATAATTTGTGTAAAAGGTTTTAGAATTGGACTGACAAGAAATTACAATGTCCTGAAGAAATAAGAAGTGAAGAATTTGATAACCAACTAGATATAAGAAACGAGTGAGGAGTCTATATGAACTTGAATAATAATTGAAAAAATTAGCCTAGGAAATTAAAGATGAAAAATAAATAATTATATAAAATTACATTTTTAATTGTTTTATAAAAATTTGGACAGGATAAGGAAAGCTGTTTTCATTCTCTCTTACTAGCCAACTTCTCACCCTCAACTTTGAAACTCACACCCAAGTCTGGTATCTAGAAATTGTTTAAAAACAGATAAGGTGACATCTCAGGAAAGAGCATACATGAATGTTCAGGATTTCTTTATCATAAGTTCATCTTTCTAGGAATGAGAGTGTGAGGGTGGACCAGGTTATAAGTAAGACTGACCTGAACACAGGTCAGTTCACTCACCTTGGATTTCCTTTCAGAAAAAATGACTGAGGACCAATTCTCTAAGAGCAATTGGATCAAGCTTGCTAAATTTTCAACAAAGCAAACAGTACTTTATTCAGAATATTTAATCTTAAGCAATTTCCATATAATACAATTATAGCTCAGCACTAATCTATTGAAATACAGGCAATTAGAATATCTGAGGCCTCATTGCATTTTAAATGCAACATCATGGAAAGCCACGGTAGATGTTGCAGGGGTATTTAGTTCAACATCATCATACTCAGGCTCCTCTTTTCCCCGCTGGAACAGCCAGGGACTATCTTCTTTCCCAGGATGAGCTGTCCCTCTAGGTAAGTGCAGAGAGGAGCCTACAACAGTAAAGAAAATTTTAATTAGAATTGTGGCAGGCAGACAGGACAATGCCCATGATAGAAGCAAGTCTAATAAATGGTGATGATGACACATCTCTAGGGACCGATTATTGCTCAGGCAGGCTCAGACTATTTAATATTAGTTACAGAAAGGATGTATCAGTGCTATCCTGTGAAGATCTAGCCCATGTAGGTCTCTAGGGCCATAGCTTAATTGGGAAACATTGGATCACAGGAGATCTGTGACCAACACAAGTGTTCTCTGAAGACATTTCTTTAAGCCTATAAAACCAGCAGAGTGATAGCCCAAGAATGGTAAGAGCCCTGGCCAGTTGGCTCAGCAGTAGAGCACTGGCTTGGCATGTGGAAGTCCCAGGTTCAATTACCAATTAGGACACACAGGAGAAGCACCCATCTGCTTCTCCACCCTTCCCCCTCTCCTTCCTCCCTATCTTTCTCTTCCCCTCCCTCAGTCAGTGCTCCATTGGAGCAAAGTTGGCCTGGGTGCTGAGGATGGCTCCAGTTGCAATGGAGCAACAGCCCCAGATGGGCAGATCATCACTCCCTCGTGGGCTTGCTGGGTGGAACCCGGCCAGACGCATGTGGGAGTCTGTCTCTCTGCCTCCCTGATTCTCACTTCAGAAAAAAAAAAAAAAAGAATGGTAGGAATCATATGACAAGATATGAAAATTTCTCCTTTTGCTGTCGTCAGGTGTGAGTTCACACAGAGAAGGAGATAAGAGACCACATCTGGAGAAATCTCAGTTCTTCACTGGCAATCTAATTCTGCTCTTGGTGGCTTGACAGGATTCTTGCACAGCTTTCTCATCCCCATGGAAGCACGTGAGCCCTCAGATGGACAAATACTCTTCTCTGGAGAATATCTTCATTTAGCCATTGAAATGCCTGGAGCAGATTACCATAGATCTTTGCTGCCTACAAATTCTGAGTGTAATCCACCACCATGGCTTTAATTTTGAAGGCCACTATATATCATAGACTTTGTACATATTAGTGTTAACATATGATCACAGTGCATCTTAAATTATCAAGATCTCACAAATTCCAATATTGCAATATTTTTTTAATCTCTAACTTCCTTTCATGTATGAGACAACACAAAAATGTTACCAGAACATTTGTTCCATTTTTGGATTTGGTAAATATGCTCAGTTAATCTACAAGTCTTAAAACAGGCATATCAAAGATGAAGTTATGGGAACACAGATACCAAGACTACAGAGTGCTTCCTCTCTCCCAAAGAATCTGAAAGCAACAAAGAAGGGAATATAATCTAAGTGATGCTATCAAACATATGAGTTCATTCAAATTTTTAATTTAAAGAAGAATGGGGATTGAAGAGCTCAAATTCATCCTTTCCAAGCCAGAGACAAAATATGACAGAAATCAACTAATCCCACTCACCTGTCTGAAAAGGTCTCAACCCATTCTCTGGGGACACTTTCCACTGACTCATCGGAGAGGCAGAAAAAGTCTTGGGCACTGGTACCTCTTCAGCAGCATCATAAACTTCACTAGACGCATCCATCCTCTGAGCTGGGGGTTCTAAGGGCACACAAGGGGATCGGGTGAAACCACAGTAAATGGGTTGGTTAGGTAACACCTAAAATCCTTTCCAACCCGAGGTTCTGATGGCAGCTAAGCAGAGGCACCGTTCACCCCATGCTTTCACAGCTCTTTTCAAAGGCCATATATTTCATTTTTATGTGTCAATAAACCAGAAAATGATCCAAATATCTCAATATTTCCCAAAGTAACTCTTATTTATACCAAGGAAAATCACTAAAATATTTTACCAGATTATACTTTCTAGATGTTATTTTTTTAAAAAAAACAATCTGTACCTACTAAGTGAGGGTGGTTCTGGACACTGGGAGCTCGGCCCCAATATGAGGTACCGCAGAGCCACCAGAGAAGAGGAGGACTGGGCCCTGGCGAGACAAGAGACCCCTCTAATCTCAGTCAAAGAGACACTTGGCTCTCATCTCTGAAGGAAGTTCCCTGCCCCCACTACTCAGCCAAGACTGATCCATTTCTGCTACCAAGAGCAGATTTATAGTCACTGTTTTTCTCAGCATCCTTGGTGTGCTGTGTCAGTTTTGCCACTGAGTCACCTGACAGGGACCCTAATATGGAAGAAAACATCACAGAAACAAACAGAACAGCCCTTCCCACACCCATAGTTTCCATGGTAAGGCTGAGGAGATACACTGGGGCAAGCATGGCTCTTGTACTGTCAAGGGTAGGCTCAGAGCTCACAGGGGCTCTGGAGAGGTTCATCCTGTCTCTGTGAGCCTCTGATGTGGGGTCTGCAGATGTTGAGAAGACCTGGATCACAGCCAGCAGGTGGCTGAGAAGTAAAGGTCCCAGGAGGGCAAAGCAGTGACACTCACCTGGGCTTCTCAGTAGATCCTCTTTTTTCGGTGTTATAAAATAATCAATCTCCTCATACATGGCCTCATCAAGAGCATCTTCAAAACTGGATAAGGCTGAGCAAATCAGCAACAAGTCAGAGACTGCCACATGACACACCCCTGAATCTGAATCAACAGTCTGATTTTTCATTGTCCCCAATGCTCACCCATGGAAAAACTCTCATGGCTTCCAGGATCCTTGTGTAGTCTTATACCCATGCCCCATGTCTGCACCTCTACCTCTGTCTGACCCTGTAACCAAAGCTTAGCTCCGACTCTTTCTTGTCTCACATAAAAAGCCATGACTTATGAGTGCTCACACCACAGTCTTTTTTTAATTGAATATATTAGGGTGGCACTGGTTTGAAAAACCATACAAGTTTCAGGTATACAACTCAATAAAACACCATCTGCACACTGCATTGTGTCCCATTACCCCAAGGAGAGTCTCTTTTGTCCCCATTTTCCCACCCTTCGCCCACCTCTACCTAGCCCTCACCTCCCTTTCGTCTGGCCATCACCACGCTGTTGTCTGTGTCTATGTGTTGTGTATAGATGTGTTTTGGCTAAACCCTTCAACTCCTTTCATCCTTTTCCTCACTCCCCTTCCCTCTGACAGCTCTCAGTCTGTTCCATGTGTCCATGCCTCTGTTTCTATTTTGTTTATCGATTTATTCTGTTCATTAGATTGCACCCATAAGTGAGATCATATGGCATGTGTCTTTCTCTGACTGGCTTAATTCACTTAGCATAATACTCTTCAGGTCCATCCATGCTGTCACAAAAGGTATGATTTTCTTCTTTTTTATAGCCATATAGTATTCCATTGTGGAAATGTACTACAGTTTTTTTATCCACTCATCTATTGATGGGCACTTGGTTCTGGGAACATAGCCTAAAGAACCCAAAACACAATTTCTAAAGAATATATGCAACCCTGTGTCAACTGCAGCATTACTTAAAATATCCAAGACCTTAGACCCCACTCTTAAGAAGCTCTGTATATCTGGCCCCTAGCGGCAAATGTAGGCCAGATGGATTTTGCAAACTAATGGGTTAAGAACAGATGCCTTGTCCAGTATTCCCCTTGTCACCCCGAGCCCATATCCTGCCTCCACACACTTTCCATGTTACCCAGTACACCCTGCAGCCCTCCTCTGCGCTCCACGCTCCATCTGTGCAGCTGAATCGCCAGGATAATGAGGACTAGGAGGAGAAGGGTCCCCAGGATGAGGCAAAGGATCCCAGGCAGGGAGAAGATGCCAGGGACAAGACTTGGGCCAGATTTGGTCCCTAAAAAGAAAAAAGCCAAGAAAATTTGGAAAGGGCATATGTACAGGGAAACTCACTTCTGCCAGCTTTTCCAGAGAGCTCAAACAGTGAAATTCCAACTTCTAACATAATGTGACCCTGGGGGGCACTCCCCCAGGCCGTGTCCTAAGATTAATTCAATTCCTCTCCAGTGTGGTCCAAGGGAGTGCTGAGGATTATCAGGGAGCTCCGGCCTACAACAACCTCTGAGGGCCAGGGCCCAGCTTCAGCCCCTTCTCTGGGGCTCCACCACACCAGGGCATCGAACACTTTAGCATAGGTATCAGCTGCTGAAGAGCAGCATCATGGACAGGTGAAAAAACTTAGATTCTGCACACAAGACCCAGCCTCCCACGGCCTGAAGGCATGAGAAATATCTGGCACAGTGAGTCAACAAGGAAGGGGAATTTCTCCCAGGAATACCCTGTTGCCTCCCTGCCACCCAGTCGCTCCTCACGCTCTTTCCTTTACTGGGTTGGCTAACTCTGTCAGAGATTCTATAGAACATGTCCCAAGAATTCAAACATTCTCCCCCACTCGTGGATGGTGGCACTGTACCTGCTGTAGTGGTGGGCAATGTTGTTCTTTCACCTGGAGAGGAAAACCGGAGTTCTGAGCACAGGAATGGGCCAGACCACAGGGTAGCCACTTCTCCCCTGAGCCCTGAAATCATCCCTCATCAGAATATCAATCCCCTCAGCTCCCCCTCTTTTGGACCCAGGGCTACAGCACCTAGATGCTTTCTGAGTACAAACTCCCCATCCACCCCCAGCCCGGCCCTTGGCCCCCACTATCCCCTCCCCCCAGTCAGAGCTGACCCCACGCTCCCCCACTCACCAGAACACCTCACGCCAGCATCCTCCTCGTGCTTGCAGTTGCTCTGTCCCCAGGGCTTCGCATGGCAGGCCCACAGGGAGGGCTCGCTGCCCCTGCACCACACCTCATCCAGCCAGATGCTCCCGTTTCCGGGGCCAAATGCCGCCCCCTGCAGGGCTTCCAAGGCAGAGCCACAGCCTAGCTGCTGACACACCACCTCGGCCTCTGACAGGCTCCAGGAGTCACCACACACCGTGCCCCAGGAGCCATTGTGCCAAACCTCCACCCGCCCTGAGCACTTCGTGTCTCCATCGCTCAGTCGGAGCTTCTGTTTGTCTGAAAAGGCGGCAGCAGCTCCTGTTACCGCCCCTGGTAGGAGGAAGGAGCCCTGGGATCCAAGAGGGGAGCAGGAGGGGCTGGTATACCTGTGCAGGAGTCAGCAGTGGGACAGCTCTTGGGTCTCCTTCCTGCAGAAGCAGACATTGGGGAAGCACGGGGTCAGGGACGGCTGGGCGTGGTCTTGCCCCACAACAAGATTATTCAAGGTCTTGGTTCAGTCCAATGACAAGTTGAAAACACAAGCGTGATTTTCAACCTTTATTTCTCACACACTCATAAACTAATTACTAAAGAAAAAGGGTCCCTGACCTCTTCTTCTTTAGTAACTAATTTATTTGTGCCATGAGATGAAAATGGATGTATTTAGTCAGGGGCACTGACCTTAGTAATTAATGTGTGTTTGTGCCATGAAAAAAAAAAAGGTTGAAAATCATATCACCTGCTGAAATTACCTGTTTATCACTCTTGACATTTCACAACAAATACACACACACACACACTCACACACACACACACACACACACCATACACCTGAATGAAAGCTCCCCAGAGGAAGGACCTTGCATATCTTATTAACCTCCGTGTCCCTGCGATTAATACAGTGCCTGGCACATCGTATGCATTCATTCAATGAGTATACATTGAGAATCTTCTATAAATAATATTTATAGGAACTTGATCGATATTTATTTAATGAAAGAATCATTGAAAAAAATCCAGTGAAATATATCTTTTAAATCTTTGCTAATCAGTAAGATAATAAAGGAAATACAAATTAATATTAATGATCTAGAGTAATAAATAGTGGATATTAAAAACAAATAAGTCCAGAATCACATAAATAATTTATATTCAGTATTCCACTTATACTCTTTAAAGGGAAATCATACAAGATTGTAAACTTGCCTTATCTGTTTTTTTGTGTGAGATATGAACAAGCAAAGGAGATTACTATAGGGACAGGACATTTGTTAAAGACCAGGACAAGTAGAATTTAGAGAAAAATAGACAAGTAGCTAGTTAGTAAGACAAAAATGTCTGCATGAGACTTAACTAAATATACTAAGAAGAACTATATTAAGAGGACACCAAGAACCAAAAGAACATATATAAGAATGGAAACCAAAGGAAATAGACACATAAATTCAAAACAACATACGAAAACAGAATTATACACGGTGCTTGACGTAGAATGTCAAAATTAGCATTATCTTTCCATATTATCCCATCAAACCTCCTAACCTGTGCAGAGAACATCTCTGAAAATGATGGCAGGACTTCTCTTGACTGCTCACTTGAGAATCAAAAACCTCACTACCTCTCATTTATTGTGTTTGATTGTGGAAAATCATCATCAATATAAGCTCTTACAGTTTAATATCCCTTCAGTTCTTCATAGGAGTAAGAAATAAAAAGATGAATAAAGAGAGGCAAGAAAAGGAGTGAGCCTCTGCCTTTACAATATTGATTTCCCACTGCTGTGTATTTCAAGCAACTCCCAGCAAGTTGTCCAAGGTACACCTGGATGGGTGGGGCAGGGGGTGGGAGGGAGAGAAAACAAACCAAGAGGCAGGAAAGAGATGTTGAGGGAAGAGAAACACTGTGAAAATGCAGAAGAAGGGGGAAGAGAGAGAGAGAGAGACAGAGAGAGAGAGAGAGAAGAGAGGGAAGGAAAGAGGGAGAAGAGAAGGAAAAAAAAGAAGCAGAAGCAAAGCAACCCTTGTCCTTATTCAGACTTCAAATATCTTAGAACGAGATTTGTGGGCTTTGTAAGCTGATTGATTTTGGAGCATCTTTGGGATGTGACTTTGGTTTAAAGGTCAAGCTCTTGAAAAATCCCAGCATCTTTTATCTAGATATAAAGGAGACCATTGAAAATAATTCAACCTAGAAAGTAATTGGACAATATCCTAACATTTGTGTGTGTGAGCACCTGCCTATCCTTTGACCTAATAATATCAACATTGGGAGTAATCCTATAGCAATAAACTCACTAGTATGTAGAGATACATGAAAGAGACATTTATCACAAAATTATTTGTACAGGGGGGAATTTGAAAATAATTGGACTACCAATAAACAAGCAAATGGTTATATGATCTGTAGTACCAACCTCTCATGTATGAAATATTTGCCATTGCTTAAATGTTATATCTACCTGGAGTAATGTCAATGATATATTGTTAAGTGACAAAAGCCAATTTAATAACAGTGTGTTTGATTAAATCTCAATTTTGTTAAAAACCAATAAAAAATAGCATCAACGTAAATTATTTTATGTGTATATGAGTTTGAATATGCTTTAGTAAAAAGTGGATGAATTTAGCAAATGGTACTTACTAGTCCATTAATCTTGTTTATATCATAAACAAGCTAGTGGAAAGAACAGAAATTCTTTAGTGCCAGGCCTGGTACAAGCCCAGCAGGAGCAGGTGTGGCTGATTCAGAGAAGAGACAGAGACAAGCAAAAGGGGATATAAGGAAACGCTGGCTGGCCATCCTTCTTGCCTCCAGTGTTCTTTTACCTATAATAGTGTTCATTCCTGGGGGAGCTTCACAGTGGCAAGATTCCCTTATGATACTTATAGTGGACCCAAACTTGCCTCCTTGTAACCTCCACCCATCAAGTAGGGCCCTGCCCCCTGAGGCAGCTCATGGTGAGTCCCTCCCTCTTCCATGGGAAGTCCTTCTAAGTCTGAGGTCAACAACCAGGCTACATCTACTCTTGCATTTCTGCTCATTAGCCTAATTGGAGACTCCCTGTGACATGGTTTCTAGTTGCTTTTGCATATGACACACATGCACCTAGACCCTTGGTCGGCAAACTGCGGCTCGCAAGCCACATGCAGCTCTTTGGCCCTTGAGTGTGTGGCTCTTCCACAAAGGGTACTCCACCCTAATGAAGTTAATAACAATGTACCTACCTATATAGTTTACGTTAAAAAAATTTGGCTCTCAAAAAAATTTCAATCGTTGTACTGTTGATAATTGGCTCTGTTGACTAATGAGTTTGCTGACCACTGACCTGGACAATGAAATGTACCAGCAGCAATTCTAAAGGGAGTTCACCCTATGGTGGGTCAACAAATTCATCGCCCTGGTACTTAAAAGAAATTTATTTCCAGCATTGGGTACAACACTCTGGCACCTTACTTCCAAATATTTGCCCTTCACAGTCTCAAAAATGTTATATGTATTTTCACTATCACCTTATTATTTTTTTACATAAAATGTTTTTTATTTTTGAGTTGAATTTATTGGGGTGACATTGGTTAATAGAATTATATAGGTTTCACGTGCACAATTTTATAATACATCATCTGCATATTGTATTGTGTGTTTACCACCCCAATTCAAGTCTTCTTCCATCACCACTCATCCCCTCATACCTTCTTTCACCTTCCACCACCCCCTTTCCCTCTTGTAATCCCCATACTATTATCTATATCCATGAATATTTTTTTTCTTAATTCCTCCATCTTTTTCACCAACCCCCAATGCTCTGACAGCCATCAGTCTGTTCTCCATATCTATGAGTCTGTTTCTATTTTATTTGTTAGTTTATTTTGTTCACTGGTTTCCATATAAGTGAAATCAGTTGGTAGTTGTCTTTCTCTGACTGGCTTGTTTCACTTAGCATAATGCTCTCCAGGTCCATCCATGCAGTGGCAAAAGTTTCCTTGATATTTTTTTTTCATTTTTTTTTTTTTTGTACTTTTCTGAAGCTGGAAACGGGGAGAGACAGTCAGACAGACTCCCGCATGCGCCCGACCGGGATCCACCCGGCACGCCCACCAGGGGCGACGCTCTGCCCACCAGGGGGCGACGCTCTGCCCCTCCGGGGGGTCGCTCTGCCGCAACCAGAGCCACTCTAGCGCCTGGGGCAGAGGCCAAGGAGCCATCCCCAGCGCCTGGGCCATCTTTGCTCCAATGGAGCCTTGGCTGCGGGAAGGGAAGAGAGAGACAGAGAGGAAAGAGGGGGGGGGGGGAGAAGCAAATGGGCGCTTCTCCTGTGTGCTCTGGCCGGGAATCGAACCTGGGTCCTCCACACGCCAGGCCGATGCTCTACCGCTGAGCCAACCGGCCAGGGCTGTTTCCTTGATATTTTAATCTCTGGCATCCACTCACACACTCCACCCTCAAAAGAGTTCTAGTTAACACAATCAGTGATGTACAATGACTTTAATCTAATGGGCACATTTCAGTTCTCATCTATCTAATGTCCTAGTAGTATTTAACACATAGGAATGTTCCCCTTTCATTGAAATTTTTTTTAACCTGACTTTCAAACACAGTATTTTCTGCATTACTATTTCTCTGTTAGCTTTGTATCAGACTCTATGTCAGTTCATAGAGTGCTCTATTAGCTTTTAAACTTTAATGTTCCTTGAATTCTATACTAGGAATATTTATGTTCCTAGTGATCACATTCACTCTGATCTAAGCATTTCTATGGTAACTTCTAAAGTTATATCTCCCACCCAGATTTCCATTCCAACCTCAAATTGCATACTTCTAAATGCCTAATGACATCTCACCTGAGTCTTCTTATCTACTTTGAATGTAACATATCTACATATCTATCCTGAGCCTATAGATTTCTTCCCATAAGATTCTGTGTTTCCCATATTAATAATAGGCACTGCCATACCTCTAGCAGTCAACCTTGACACCTCCAAGCTATTTCAAGTCACCATGTACAATAATCCTTTGTCTATCCTGTCCTCAAAGGATGTTCTCTTAATGCAAAACTGATTAATTTGCTCTTCAGTTTAAAAAACTTTCAATTGCTTTTGATTACACCATCATAAATGTCTCTCAGATTTTGACCATACAGCCCAACAAAAACAGAATAGCAACATGCGGTGTGTTCTTCTCCTGCCATTTCATTAGTTCAGTACAGGCAAAGAGTAGTTAGGTAGTTGACTTTAACCGTTCTCGTGTGTGCCAGTGAAGGCTGACAAGGACAAGGCAAAGGAGTTGAGTGTCGTTAAAGAGAATGATTATAATGTTGGCTCATCTAATTAGGCTAAGAAAAAAATGTGAAGACAAAGAGAAAACACATTGATAGGGAAATGATAGTGTACTCCATAAGGATGAAAAATTATTGGAAAATGATCATTAAAGTTTATGAGCCACAGGATAAGAAGCAATGATAAAAGTATAGAATAAAGAGATCAAGATTTCAAGGTGTAGTTAGCAATGGTCAGTAGTGTACACATAGCCAGAGGTAGGATGGAAGAGAAGATGCTTAAAAATGAACTCAACGAACTGAGAGGCCAGGATTGTGGCCTTAGTTGCATTTAAAGGTGTTGAAGTAACCACCAAGGGTTCCAGGAGTATGACATGGGTGAGGAGCCTGGTGAGCCCGTGCTGCAGTCGTCAGTGGATGAGGGGAGAGGCCAGAAGGTTGGATGATGACAGCAACCAATGGAAGTAGTGCAGGGTATTGCCTCTTGGTGTGAATTTCAAAGTAGCCATATGTTGAGAAGAAACACAGAAGAGGAATTAATAAAAATGACAGCTGAGAGCAAGGAGCATGCCTTTCCAAGTCTCAGCCCAGCAAAAAGCATGTTGAAGGAAAAACACACAGCCTTCAGATGACAGGGAGATCAGTGTTTTCAGGGCAATGTCAGGTTTCGATCTGAACATAAAGTGGAGGGAGTATTAAAGGTAGAAGAGCTCAGAATTTTCATATGATAGGCTCAAGCTTCCAACAGGCTCTGCAGATAATTTTGAAAAATGGAAGGAGAGAGCAGAGCATACACAATAAAGGGGAAAGGCCCAGAGGATGAAGTATCTGCTAAGAAGACCAATATACCGAGGCTGCTCAGAAGAGACAAATTCAAACAGAAAAATATAAAATATGAGGCCACTAATCTTGCAGCAATTCTCTTTTGTGTCATTCACGAAGTAAAAAAAATTCCTCTTTAACAAAATTATTTTTTGTTTCCAGCCTAATCTTTGCTCTGCTCACCATTCCAAACTAATCCTGCGTCCTTCTCCTACACCCTCTTTCTGCTCTGCCTAATGGAATTTTCTCAGTATCTCAAATATACCACGCCCTGTCCCAGCTCAGTATTTACAATGACCAAAATGTTTTTTCCACTTTCTTCTTTTAAGGAACTCTTACTCATCCTTCAGGACTCCACCTAATAAACTTGGGTATTTTTTTCCCAAATTACGTACTTACAAGCACTTTCTCATTCTTCATGACACTTGAAATTTCTGCCTCATGGGAGTTTTCAGCACAGGATCGTACGCTCTATGAGACCAGTGACTATATTTTTCTCTGCTCTGCGCTCTTACCTAATGTATAGATCTGTACCTACAGGTACTCAACTACTATCAGCCAACAGACTGACTTGAGAAGTAGTCTAAGTGGTATAGATGCATCTCAGAGTAAAATACCCTGAGTCTAAGAGACCGAGCAATCAGGATTGATTCTCTGCTCTGCCCCTTACTTACTTCAAGGTGCTTGGCATATTTTTTAACCACTCTTAATTAGTTAGAAATTCCTTAGAAAGTTGATCAGAGTGTTACTCATGCTGCCCACATGTTGTTTTTTTTCCAATCTCTCTGGTATTTTTCACATAAACTGCTATAAGCACAGGTTTTTAATTTTTTTTTTAACAAGATTGCAACATGTGGATTAAATCATCTCATCCAACTTCATTTTGTAACACTCATCTTAAATTCACCTCTTGGATTTGAAGATATAAAGTCCCACTAACAACATCCTACATAGAAACAGTAACTCACCCGCACATGTGATATAAGCTTCATCACTTTGACGGCATGAATTATATTTCCAAGGATCAGAAGGACACTGCCAGAGAGACCTATCAGTGTTCCGACACTGGATTCCATCCACCCACCGCGGCCTCGAACCTTCCCTGAAATTAACAGAAGAGTCAAGGGTTCCACTGTCCCCACAGCCAAGGTGTCTGCAGATCGTGGATAAGGTCGTGGCTTCCATGGGGCTGCGGCAGACGCTGCCCCAGGTCCCGTTGTAGAAAACTTCCAGCCACCCAGCACACTCCTGGTCTTCGCTCACCATCCTGAGGGCCAGGAACTCTAAACGTGAAAGAAGGGAAGACAGGGCACAGTGAGCATCCCGCTCAACGCTCTGCGTTTTCTCTCTCCCAGCGACTGTGAATACTTGTTGCTGACTCTGCTGAGGAGATGCCCACTAAGTGGCAAGACTGAAATTTGTGTCCCTTCCCTGACTTTGTACACTGGTGTCTCTCTACTTCTAGCACAATGATGCAGTGGAATATGAACAGAAAGAAACACCAACCCGGTCCTTCGCCGGGAGGGAAAGCTGAGTGCTGTTTCCTGACTTAACTTCCGACAGAGTATGTGAACGGGCTTGTGGATAGTGGGTGGTGATCAGAATAATGGGCCCCCAGAGATCTCCACATCCTAGCCCGTGGAACCGGTGAAATATTACCTTTTATGGCTAAAGGGACTTTATAATTACTGCTAAGATAAGGACTTTTGGATGGAGAGATTCACCCTGGATATGGATTAACCAGGTGAACCCAGTCTAATCACATCCTTAGACTCGCTCTCCTTAAAAATGCATAAACACAAAATGGATGGATCTTGATAACATTATATGGAGTGAAATAAGTAAATCAGAAAAAACTAAGAACTGCATGATTACATACATAGGTGGGACATAAAAATGAGACTAAGAGACATGGACAAGAGTGTGGTGGTTTGAGGGGGGGGAGAGGAGAGGAAGAGGGGGGGAGGGGAGGGGCATAAAGAAAACCAGATAGAAGGTGACGGAGGACAATTTGACTTTGGGTGATGGTTATGCAACATAATTGAATGACAAGACAACCTGGAGATGTTTTCTTTGAACATATGTACCCTAATTTATTAATGTCACCCCATTAAAATTAATTTTAAAAAATGCACAAACGTTCCCAGCTTCCATTCAGAGGGAGATATGACTAAGGAAGAAAGGTCAGAGGGAGGCAAGGTAGTGTGTCTGAAGAAAAAGACAGGGAGCTAGGAGTGAAGTTATGCACACCTCCTCTAGAAACTAGAAAAGGCAGGGTAAAGGAACCTTCCCCAGAGCCTCCAGGAAGAATGCAGCCCAGAGAGACCCTTTTCAGACTTCTAACCTACAGAATCATAAAATAGGAAATCTGTGTTGTTTTAAACCACTCAATTTATGATAATTCATTACATCAGTAGGATCTGAAGATTTTACTGACAGGCAATTGCAGAGTGAGCCCAGCTTTCAAGAAACGGCTGTGTCAGGAGACGTTGCTGAGAAGGAGGCACGGGGCCTCAGCGGCTGCGGAGGACACCGGAGCGCCGTCGCCACAGCTGCCAGAATGACGGGCACCATGGAAGGAAGCTTCCTTCTCCTCTGGCCCTTTCAGCAACGTCTCCTCAGGGTTCCGATTCCCACCCTCCAGGGCCCCACCTGCTCCCCCCCAGCCTGTGGACAATGTGCAGCGCAGACCTGAGCAGATGACCCCTGCGTCCTCCTTGTGCCTGCAGTTGTGCTGTCCCCAGCCCCGGGAAGGGCACTGCCACACGCGGGACTCCTTTCCTGCGCAGTTCATGTCATCCAGCCAGATGTGTCCTGATCCCTCCCCGAAGTGAGCAGAGACCGTGGCATTGAGGGCATCTCCACAGCCTAGCTGTGCGCACACCACCCGGGCATCGTTCAGGTCCCAGCTGTCATCACAGATGGTGCCCCAGGAGCCCTGGTGAAGGACCTCCACTCTGCCGGCGCAGCGACCGCCCCCGTCCACCAGGCGGAGCTGTCTGCTGTCTGAGGAGAGAGAGGCCAATGGGGTATTTACACAGGGAAAGAGAAGGGTTCCTGGTGCTGTGGGGCCCCTCACCTGAGCAGTTGGCAGCGCTCTCTTCTGAGGCTGCAGAGCCTGGTGGTTCAGACATGGGGTCACACTCGAGCAACACGTGAGTCTGGTTTCCTACAGAAAGTGTGGTGGTCAGAGGCTTAGTAGGGTTGAAGAGCAGGAAACTGAGCTAAACTAAATAATAACCTAGTGATGGGGTCTGAGTTGATACTGTAAATTAGTAATTATGTTATCATATTAGATATAATATTAGAGTTCACCTTTTTTATTGTGAGTTCTGCTTCAACAATGTCAAAATTTCTGGGTTGTATTGTTTATTGGGGATACATTGGTTAATAACATTATATAAATTTTAGGTTTACGACTTTGTAATACAACCGATGTGAGTGTTCGCCACCTGAAGACTAGTCTCCTTCTGTGACCAAGTATTTACCCTGTTTGCCTTTCCCTACCCCCCTCCCCTCTATATCTATGTTTGTTTGTTTTGGTTTATTAGTTGCTTTTTGTTGGAGGTTGTGGGACTGGATGAAAAAGGAAGGATTAAATACAAATTGATAGTTACAAAATAGTCATGGGGATGTAAAGTACAGCATAGGGAATATAGGCAATAATACTGTAGTATCTATTTATGGTCCCCGGTGAATACTAGAGTATCAGGAGAAACACTTTGTAAGTATATGATTGTCTAACCACTATGGTGTACACCTGAAATTAATATAAAATAATATTAAGTGTAAACTGTAATTCAAAAAATTTTAAAGAAGAGTACATTTTTATAAGTTTTGAGAATTACATGTACTGCACAACCACCACCACAATTAATATACAAAATAGACACATGACCCTAAAAAGCTTCCAAGTGTCATTGCAACCAATTAAAGTCCCCTTAAACTCAGCCCCAGAAAACCACTGACAGCTTCTATCACAATAGATTAGTTTTATGTTGTCCAGAATTTAATAAAATAACACAATATGTACTCTTTTGTATGGCTTCTTTCTCTCACCATGTTTTGAGATTTATCTGTGTAGTTGGATTTACCTGTGTAGTTCTTTCTACTGCTGAAAAGCTTTCTTCCATTGGATGGATATGCTATAATTTGTTTATTTATTCTTATGTTAATAAAAATTTGTTTGGTTTACAGTTTTTTGCTCTAGTGAGTAAAAATGCTATGAACTTCCTTGCCTAGATTTTGTATGTGGTCATACATTTTATTTCTCTAATAGTATAATTATCTAGTAGTATAATTTTTGGATAACCTACTAAGCATTTTTTTAAAAAAGAAAAAAGAAAACTTGATTTTCCAAGAAATCATTTTCTTTTACATTACCACCAGCAATATATGATAGTTCTAGTTAATCCATATCATTGACAAAACTTAGAATTGTCTCTAACTTTAGCCATTCTAGTTTGTGAAATTATATCTTTTTATACTTTATTTAAAATTTTTGGTCTTGGCCAGTCGGCTCAGTGGTAGAGCATCAGCCTGGCATGTGGATGTCTCGAGTTCAATTCCAGGCCAGGGCACACAGGAGAGGCAACCATCTGCTTCTCCACACCTCCCCCTCCTACTTCTCTCTCTCTTTCTCTCTCTCTCTTCTCCTCATGCAGCCATGGCTCAATTGGTTGGAGTGCATTGGCCCCAGGCACTGAGGATGGCTTTGTGAAGCTTCTGCCTCAGGCACTAAAAATAGCTCAGTTGTAAGCATTGCTTCAGATAGGCAGACTGTCAGCCCCAGATGGGGTTGCCAGGTGGATCCCAGCCAGGGTGCATGCAGGAGTCTCTCTATTACTCCTCCTCTCACTTGGAAAAAAATATTTTTTTAATAACTAATTATATTGAGTTTTTCTTTTGCTAATTGGTAACTTGTAAATCATCGCTCACTCTGTAGGTTGTTTTTCCATTTGGTGATGGTTTCTGTTGCTATACAGAAGCATTTTAGTTTGATGCAATCCCACATGTTTATTTTTGCTTTTGTTGTCTTTGCTTTTGATGTTAAATCAAAAAAAGAATCATTATCAAGACTGATGTTAAGAACTTTACTCCCTGTGCTTTATTATAGGTCTCTCATTTTTTAGGTATTGCATTCAAGTCTTTAATACATTTTGAGTTAATTTTTGTGTATGGTGTAACATAATGGTCTAATTTCATTCTTTTGCATGTGGCTATCTGGTTTTGCCATGACATTTATTGAAGAGATTAACCTTCCAGATTGTATATACTTTGCTCCTTTGTTGTAAATTAATTAACTATATGTATACATGCATGGGTTTAGTTGTGGCCTCTCAATTTTGTTCCATTGATCTATGTGTCTATTTTCATAACAATATAATGCTGTTTTGATTACTATAACTTGACAATATACTTTGAAATCAGGAAGAGTGATGCTTACTGCTTTATCCTTCTTTCCCAAGATTGCTTTGGCTAATTGGGGTTTTCATGAATCCATAGAAATATCAGGATTGTTTTTTTTATTTCTGTGGAAAATGCCATTGGAATTTTTATAGAGATTGCCTCGAATCTGTAGATGTCTTTGGGTGGTGTTGGGCAGATAAGATGTATTATGCTCACTTTGTTAAAGATAACACGAGGAGGCCATCGCCCAGGTGATATTAATGTGTGTTGGGGTGGGCTAACGGCAGGCAGAATCCTTGTAGCCTGGGGCTTGGTTTTGGGATTAAGCCTTTCCTACCCTTTTTGATGTGGGGTGGTACAATCCAATCATGCCTCAGAAAGTGACTTTGTATTAGAGACTTCCCTATTTTGTATATTGGATTAAGGGTTTGGATTTCTACACTATAAAATGGGGACTGAGCGGGAGCTTGCGGTTTTAGGTTCCTGAGATTAGCATTAGAGAAGAGAGCAGAGTGGAGAACAGAGAAAGGCCACGTGGAGTAGACCAGGAGAAGCAGCCAAGATGGCGGAGTGCTGAGTGAGATGCCAGTTTGTGTGCAGTTTGTATCTGGGATAAGGAAGGAGATGGGGAACAGAGGTGAAGAAGTCTGGTGAGCTAGAAACCTTTGATTCTAGGAAACTTGGATAAGTCAGTGCCTTTGTGAGCACTGAATGTGAGTGGGTTTTGGAGCCCAGTGTATGTTTTTACTTGCCCGCCGGGTGCAAGCTAGGATTAAAGACTATGGCCCACCAGTTTGTGGCTCCATTGTTTCTTTACCGACTGTCCGAATCCAATGTGAAACTGCATGGGCTGGGCTGCTGTGATGGTGGCCCTTGCCTCGGCTTCTGGCTCTACATTTGGCGTAGTCTGTGGCAGGATTCGATACAGATCAGCAAGGAGCCTTTGAGTGGTGGAATAGAGGACTGGCTAGTGTTAGGGTTCCCCATGGCTGTCCTTTTGGGGATCGTAGGCTGGCTGACTTTTACAGCCATGCATGAGGAAACCGAGCGCTCTGTGGAAGAGGCTGCCTGGGACCTGCAAACCGAGCAGTGGAAGGAGCTGGAGCAAATGCAGGAGAAACCGATGCTGACCCTGGAGCTGGAGGAAATGTTGGAGGAGGAGGCCAACCAGGTGTTCGAGATTTGCCTGGAAATGGAGCAAACGCTGGAGGAGGATTCAGAGGTTTGTGAGTTGCAGCTTGCCCTGGATGTTGCGGAAAGCCAGCAGCGGCAGGAGGCCGGGGCTGAGGCTGAGGCTGAGGCTGAAGCTGAGGCCGGGTCTGGAGGTACAAGGTCTGCGGAGCAGAGGGCGTCAGCGGCCCGGGACTCGAGCCCGGCAGTGGGAGCTGATGTTTCCAGTTCCTCTTTGGAAGTTGAGGAGAATCGGGCTGGAGTTGTGATCTGCAGTCTCCAGAAGATGGAAGCCCAGCTGGAAGGAGCACCTACTGCGGCCCCGGTAGGTCTGCGATTTTGAGATATAGGGTTGGACGCTGTCATGCTTTCCAGAGCAGAGATGGAAATGCTGACTGCCATTGCCACGTGCCCCTCTTTGGGACAGTGTAAGACCTGCCAGGATGGCAGGGATGAGGGGGGTGGCTGACGCCCCATGTGCACGGACTGATTTCCTGGACTACGACCGGAGTGGGCACTGCCTCCTTTGTTGGATGGACTTATGGATTATGGATTTTGGACAATGTGAAATATCCTGATGGGGGTGGAGGGTGGGGGGTGGCTTTGCTGGAAGCACTCCCTTGCCCCAGGAAGCTTTTCCCATGGCTAGAAAGAAGGCCAAGGACATTTTGCGCTTTTGGCAAAGTGCTCAGAGACTGGTGAAGTGTACCTTTGTGATTGTTGAAACTGTATGATTTGTGCTGTTGTAATTTGTGTAATGTGCCTAATTTCCTTGCACAGGGATGCTGGTGATATAAATTGTGGGTAGTAAAGTGAGCATAGGGGTGGATTGTTGGGCAGATAAGATGTATTATGCTCACTTTGTTAAAGATAACACGAGGAGGCCGTCGCCCAGGTGATATTAATGTGTGTTGGGGTGGGCTAACGGCAGGCAGAATCCTTGTAGCCTGGGGCTTGGTTTTGGGATTAAGCCTTTCCTACCCTTTTTGATGTGGGGTGGTACAATCCAATCATGCCTCAGAAAGTGACTTTGTATTAGAGACTTCCCTATTTTGTATATTGGATTAAGGGTTTGGATTTCTACACTATAAAATGGGGACTGAGCGGGAGCTTGCGGTTTTAGGTTCCTGAGATTAGCATTAGAGAAGAGAGCAGAGAGGAGAACAGAGAAAGGCCACGTGGAGTAGGCCAGGAGAAGCAGCCAAGATGGCAGAGTGCTGAGTGAGATGCCAGTTTGTGTGCAGTTTGATACATCTGGGATAAGGAAGGAGATGGGGAACAGAGGTGAAGAAGTCTGGTGAGCTAGAAACCTTTGATTCTAGGAAACTTGGATAAGTCAGTGCCTTTGTGAGCACTGAATGTGAGTGGGTTTTGGAGCCCAGTGTATGCTTTTACTTGCCCGCCGGGTGCAAGCTAGGATTAAAGACTATGGCCCACCAGTTTGTGGCTCCATTGTTTCTTTACCGACTGTCCGAATCCAATGCGAACCTGCATGGGCCGGGCTGCTCTGATGGTGGCCCTGGCCTCGGCTTCTGGCTCTACAGGTGGTATAGATATTTTAACAAATTAATTTTTCTGATCCATAAACACATGATATCTTTTCATTTGTTTGGTTTTTCTTCCATTTCTTTCATCAAATTCTTATAGTTTTCATTGTACATATCTTTCACTTTCTCAGTTAAATTTATTCTGAAGTATTTTCATCTTTTTGATACAATTGTGAATGGTATAATTTTCTTTATTTATTTTTCAGATGTTTTATTTTTATTGTATAGAAATGCAGCTGATTTCTATATGTTGATTTTATATCCTACAGCTTAACTGAATTTGTTGAGTACTTCTGTTTTTTTGGTCGTCTTTAGGATTTCCAATATCTAAGATTATATCATCTGAAAATAATGATAATTTTACATTTTTATTTTTATTTTACTTTTTTTCTTCTTTTCCAAGTGAGAGGAGGAGATATAGAGATACAGACTCCCACACGTGCCCCAACCAAGATCCACCCAGCAACTCTCATCTGGGGCGATGCTCTGCCTATCTGGGGCACTTTGTTTATATTTTAGATATCTTTTATTTCTTTATCTTGCCTGATTGTTCTAGATAAGACTTCTAGTACTATGCTAAATAAGAGTGGTGAGAGTAAGCACCATTGTAGTTTTTCCGATCTTAGAGGAAAATCTTTGAACCATTCAAACTTGAGTATAATGTTAGCTGGGAAATTGTGATATATTGAGGGGGTTTTTTTTTTTATGTTGTGGTAATAATCTTCCATACTCAATCTGTGTGCTTTATAATGAAAGGATGTTGTATTTTGTCAAATGCTTTTCATGCATCTATGCAGATGATCATATGATTTTTTTTATCATATGCTTTTTATCTTTTATTCTAGTAATGTGGTACATCACATTTATTTGCATATGTTGAACTATCCTTGCACCCCAGGGATAATCCCACTTGGTCATGGTGTATGACTTTTGAATGTGTTGTTGAGTTCAATTTGCTAGTATTTTATTGAGAAGTTTTTACTCACCAAAGAAACTGGTCGCTAGTTTTCTGTTAGTGTCATTATCTGGCTTTATTATCAGGGCAATTGCTGGCCTTATAAGATAAATTTGAAAGTGTTTCCTTCACTTCTATTTTTTAGAAGAGACTGACAAGGACTGGTGTTAATTCTTCTTTATCAGGTAGAATTCACAAGTGAAACTATCTCTCCTGGACTTTATGCTGGAACGTTTAGAGAATTGATTTAATCTCCTTATTTATAATTGGTCTGTTCATATTTTCTATTTCCTCATGGTTTGGTCTTGGTAGGTCTAGCAATTTATCCATTCCTTTCATGTTATCTAATTTGTTGGCACATAATTGTTCATAGTGGTCTCTTATGATCATTTGTATTTCTGTGGAATCGGTTGTAATGTCTCCTCTTTCATTTCTGGTTTTATTTATTTGAGTCTTTTCTCTTTTTTTTTCTTAGTCTAGCTAAAAGTTTTTCTATTTTGTTAATCTTTTTATTAAAAAACAACTCTTAGTTTCATTATATTTTTATTGTCTTTTTAGTCTCTAGTTCATTTATTTCTGCTGTGATTATTGTTACTTCCTTCTGCTAATTTTGGGCTGTTTGTTCTTTTTGTAGTTCTTTGAGGACCTCTTCTTGGGAGGGAAGGGAGGGCAGAGTGACTGGTGGGAAGGAAAGGTGACTTCCTAGGTGCCATTAGTGTTTTCTTTAATAACCTGGGTTGGAGTACACAGGCAAGGTATACAGTTATTGTTTACACATTATTCTCTATGATTTCACTTAAATAATATTGTTTATTTTTAAAATATTATTTCTTGTAATACTTCTTGCTCTGACCTGAAAAAATAGATAAACAATTTAAAGAACCGTATTTCACCACGAAATACCTTATTTTTAAGGTTGTTTTTCCACACTTCCGGCTCCGAGGTACATTCCAATAAGGATAAGAAACATTCTTAGTACCAGAGAGCCCTTCCCTTTCTCTTACCTGAGCAGATCACAGAGGCCATGTTTCCATGGGTACAGTCAGGAATGCCCAGGGCAGTCATAGAGCACTTCCACAAGGAGGACTCAGCCCCTGAGCAGTGAAACTGTGCTTTCCAGATCTGAGTATCTCTTTCCACAAAGTATGCTTCTTTGGGGATTGAGAGGGCAACTCCACAGCTGAGCTGACGACAGACAACATTGGCATTGGCCATATTCCAGTGGGAGGCACAGAGCATTCTCCATTCTCCAGAAACATTCACTTCCAAATTTCCCTCACACTGAGAGGTGCCATTTTTCATGAGCCGGATTTCTGTGTATGCTGGTAGGAGAAGACAGGATTTTAGCAAAATCTTCTATTTTTCTTACTCCAACAGAGAATGCAGGGAGGTTAAAATCTTGCTCTGCATCTCACCAGAACAGACAATTTGAACAGTTCTACTGGGCTGGCAAGTGCCTCCTGGACAGGACACTCTGGGGCAGACCCTGAGCTCAGGCTCCTTCCCCGCACACCAGAACTCTTCAGCCCAGACCTGTCCATCTGACTCTCTGAAGGGCACGTCTACAAGGACGGACACAGCTTTGCCACACCTCAGCTCTGCACAGATGACTTGGGCACTGGAGAATGTAAAGTTCCCACCAGATACTGAATTCCACTTTCTTCCAGAATGCACTTCTACTTGCCCTGAGCAGGGTCCATCCCCTCGAACCAGACGCACAAATCCTAAGAGAAAACAAACTCAGTGAATGTTTACAATCACATGATGACAATTAGAAGTGACATTTCATAAATAATGGTGTTAAAGGTTTTCTTTTCCAGGGAATAAGAAATAGGAAGAGAATTCAACAGTCAGTGTCAGAATAGGGCCTTCCTGAGTGAGTCTCTGAAGATAAGTAATTTGTATTGGCTGGATATCTGGAATTTGTATTTCAGAGTTGGTTAGAGAAGTGAAGTCCTCATCTATGGGACTTTATAGAGGAGTGAGACCTACACGGTGCAAGGAAACTGCATAGTACATAAGCATTCAAACTTTAGTGAAGAAGTATGAAGAACAGAACCAAACCAGAGGGACAAAAGCTATGAAAGGGTAAAGACCTATCAGTGACAAAAAGTTAGAAAACCATCCTGGGACTTGTGGGGCTCAAAGTCTGATTAGCTTCTTTCTCAGGGGCCAATCCTCAAATGAATGAAGATAGAGAAAATCATAAGGGCTGTATCCATGGATGCATGTCTATGTCAACCTATAGACAGAATGATGGCTCAAGATTAGAAGTATAGGCATTACAACAAATCCACTTTAATGGTTTCACGTTTTGTCTGATAATTTCTATGGCAAAAAAAATTCCAAGAGTATCTTAGGTGATCTAAATGGGAAAAATAAGTCTAGATGTTAAGAAAGCTCAGAGAGTCATAGCAGAGGGAGGGGCTGATCCTAAACATCACTTGAAACATTAAGATTTGTTGATAAGTTTGGATGAGAATGAGTTCTCAGGGCGAATTTATAAGACAGCTAAGTTTGCTGATCACATCCTTTTATAGGTTTTCTTCTGAGATACGTGAGTCTCAGTGAATGCTAAGGGATAATAGTAATTGATTTTTATCTTGTCCTTATGCTAACTCAGTTCCTATGTGACATCAGCAATATGGCAAAATAGAAAATCCTCAACCTTTGTTTTCTGACAGAAACAATAATTTGGCAGCCATCCATACACACAAGTGCCCTTGTGGGAGCTTTGGGATCCAGATGAGAGGTTGCAAAATGCTAGTGGAGCCAAAGACTAAGGAGGGTCCATAAGAGAAGTCATCTCCAAGTCCCAGTGTCAGGCCTTCTGATGTGGTACCAGCTCAGACCTGGAAACAGCTCCATTCCCTTGTAGATTTGGCTCTAGCCTAGCCTGTCCATGGTCCTGTCAATAGTCCCATCCACCAAAGAACCCCTGAGAATACATGTTAATCCAAGCCCCCAGTAACAGGTCTGGCAAATGTAGTCATGACTGTAAACCCAGAAGCAGTTCCATCACCTGGATTCAACCCTGCACCATTGTGGTCCTAGAGGTAGTTCTGTCAGTTCAGGGACCCAAAAGGAGCTATGGCCAAGTAACAGGAAGACCAAATGTGAACCTGACTGTGGATCTGAAACAACCCCATGCCCTGGCTCCAGCCCCTTTCTACCACACTCAGGAGGCAGTCCCGCCCACCCAGGAGCCCAGCAGGAATGACATCTATCCATGCCCCTGCTACCAGAAGCGCTGACCATAGGCCCAACAGCAAAGCTGGCAGCAGCCACATGACCTGACTCCAGCTCTGATAGACCATGATCCTGAAAGCAGTCCTATCAGTCAAGGGATGTAGCAGAAGATCTTTACCTGTTTTAAAAAAATAATAATAAAAACAGTCTATAAAGACTGAAACAGGTGTCTGCTTCTTCAAATGCAGACATCAATGTAAACTTACACAGATCATAAAGAATCTGGCAAAGATGGTATCATTAAGGAAAAACATAAGGCTCAAGTAATGAACCCTAAATAAATGAATATCTATGAACAAATAATTCAAAATAATTGTCTTAATGAATCCTAATAACATATAAGAAAGCACAAATAAACAATTAAACAAAATAAGAAAAAAAATACATGAACAAAATGAAAAGCTTAATAAAGAAATTTCATGTAAATGGTAACCAAAAGAGATCAAAGGTAACTATACTTATATCAGACAAAATAAACTTTAAGTCAAAAACTATCAAAAGAGAAAGTCATGACATGATGATAAAAGAGTCAATTCAACCAGAAGATATAATAATTACAAATATATATGCACCTGACATCAAGGCACCTAAATATAGAAAGCAAACATTGATAGATCTGAAGGGAGAAATAGACAGCAATACTATAATAACAGAAGACTTCAGTACCCCACTCTCTATAATGGATAGATCATTAAGACAGAAGATCAGGAAGGAAACATTAGAACTCAACAACAACAAAATTTTTAGATGAAATGAAACTATCAGACACATATAGAAAATTTACCCAACAGCATGAAAAAAATATGCATTTTTTTCAAGCACACACAAGATAGATAGCATGCTAGGTCACTGTCAGTCAAATAAGTTTATAAATATGATATATACATTTGCTCGCTTATAGTTTGCATTGGGTGTGGGAGATAGGCTGTAAGCTGGCAAAGTCATTATAGCCTAAGGCTTAGTTTTAAGACTAAGCCTTTCCCACCCTGTTAATAATAAGATCTTTTCAAAACTAAGCTTATCCCCTCACCCTGGATGGACTATTGCATGATGTGGGACTATTGCACTTTTATGAGGAATCCCATTTATGCCTCAGATAAGTGACTTTGTATCAGAGACTTCCTTATTTGTATTTTGGCTTAAAGGTTTTAATTTCTACACTATAAAATGGGGCAAACCAGGGGCTCGCTGTCTCTTGGTTCCTGCTGTTGGCACTGCAGAAGAAAGGCAACCAAGATGGTGGAGTGCTGAAGGAGAAGCCAGTTTGTGCAGAGAGAAGGAGATGGGGAACAGAGGTAAATAAGACTAGTGAGGTAGAAACCTTTGATTCTAGGAATGCTCCGATAAGTCAGTGGCTTTAGGAGCCCTGAATGGAACGGGAAGTGTTTTCCCACTGTGTTTATTTCTTGCCTGCCAGGTGCAAGTAGGATTAAAGGTAATGGCCTACCAGCTCATGGCTTCATTGTTTCATTATTGTCTGTCAGAATCAAATGTGAACCTGCATAGGCCAGGCAGCTTTGATGGTGTCTGTGACTATTGGCTTCACAATCATATAAGAAGTCTTAACAGCCCTGGCTGGTTGGCTCAGCGGTAGAGCGTCGGCCTAGCGTGCGGAGGACCCGGGTTCGATTCCCGGCCAGGGCACACAGGAGAAGCGCCCATTTGCTTCTCCACCCCTCCGCCGCTTTCCTCTCTGTCTCTCTCTTCCCCTCCCGCAGCTAAGGCTCCATTGGAGCAAAGATGGCCCGGGCACTGGGGATGGCTCTGTGGCCTCTGCCTCAGGTGCTAGAGTGGCTCTGGTCGCAACATGGCGACGCCCAGGATGGGCAGAGCATCGCCCCCTGGTGGGCAGAGCGTCGCCCCATGGTGGGCGTGCCGGGTGGATCCCGGTGGGGCGCATGCGGGAGTCTGTCTGACTGTCTCTCCCTGTTTCCAGCTTCAGAAAAATGAAAAAAAAAAAAAAAAGAAGTCTTAACAAAGTTAAGAAGATTAAAATCATTTCAGGTATTTTTTTTTTTTGTATTTTTCTGAAGCTGGAAACGGGGAGAGACAGTCAGACAGACTCCCACATGCGCCCGACCGGGATCCACCTGGCACGAAGCTCTGCCCACCAGGGGGCGATGCTCTGCCCCTCCGGGGCGTCGCTCTACCACGACCAGAGCCACTCTAGCGCCTGGGGCAGAGGCCAAGGAGCCATCCCCAGCGCCCGGGCCATCTTTGCTCCAATGGAGCCTTGGCTGCGGGAGGGGAAGAGAGAGACAGAGAGGAAGGAGGGGGGGTGGAGAAGCAAATGAGCGCTTCTCCTATGTGCCCTGGCGGGGAATTGAACCCGGGTCCCCCGCACGCTAGGCCGACGCTCTACCGCTGAGCCAACCGGCCAGGGCCCATTTCAAGTATTTTTTTCTGCCCACAATGAAATGGAACTAGAAATCATAACAGTAAGAAAACAGAAAAATTTATAAGTACTTATAAACTAAACAACTGACACAACATATTTGTATTTTAAGATTATTTTTCTATTTCTATAAATAAAACCATTGGGTTTTTTATAAGAATTGCATCAAATTCATAGATTTAGGGTAGTATAGACGTTTTAACAATATTAATTCTTTCAATCAATGAACCTAAAATGTCTTTCCATTTATCTATATCTTCTTTAATTTTCTTTATTAACATTTTATAAATTAAACATTTTATAATTTAAAAAGAAGTCAGCATGCTGCAAAAAAGAAAAGAATGAAATTCAGGAACCAGAGCAAGCAAACCATAATTTGGAGAATAAAAGAATTGTGAAGTTAAACACAGCAGTAGAGACTATCTAAACTAAAACATAAATATTTTAAAAAGGCAGAAAAATATTCATGGAAATGTGGGATAGTATCAAACCAAATAAAAATATGTATATTTATAAATTCAAAATAAGTGATGAATAGAGAAAATATTTGAAGAAATAATATATGCAATTTTTTTTAACTTAATGAAAACTATAAACACCAATCCCAGAACTAAACTAACCCAAAACAAGATAAAGAAAAATACCTTAGGGCAACTTGATAATTGCTGAAATTCAGTGATTTTTTTTTAAAGCAGCCAGAGAATATTGATTTATTGTATAGAGAGGAACAAAAAAAAGTATTACTTAATTCTCAGTGGAAGAACTGCACACCATATAACATATCATATAATATAGATTACAATATAAAATCATTTTTAAAGTACTGGGTAGGAACTGCCAACCTAAAATTAAGTAACTGGTGAAAATGACTTTTAAAACTGAATGAAAATAAATGATAGATAAAAGATTATAGAATTTGAAAACACCAGATCTGCACTGTACTAAAATCTTACAGACAATTATTACTTAATTAAGCTTAATCTAAAGGAAAGTGATAACAGATAAAAATTTGGATCTACCCAAAGCTATATAAACTGTTGGAAATAAAAAATCTGTGGCAAAAACATATAAAAAACATTTTCTCACTTCTTAAAATAAAAAAATATTTAAAGCAAACAGTAATGTATTATAATATTTATAACATATTTATAAGTAAAATATATGACATCACAGCATGAACATCAAAAGTAATAAAAAGGAAATACACTGTAGTAATGTCTTACATTATATGTAAACTTATATAATATCATTGGAAGGTAAAAAGTGATTAAAAAGTAATAATTTCAACATTATGGTAAGCTCTAAAAAGTCAAATAGCTAATAAATTAATACAATAAAATAGAATACTAAAAATGCTCAATTAAGGATTAATATAGGGAAAAAATAAGACAAATAGCAAGCTAGTAGACTTAAACCAAATTATACAAATAATTACATTAAATTTGAGATGATCAAACTATATGAAAGACACAACCATATGCTGTCTACAAAAACATATATATGTTAAATATAAACACAGAATTAAAATATATATACCTTGCAAACACTAATCCAAGAAAGCTGTAGTATCTAAGTTAATATCAGATAAAGTAATACAAAGAATATATTCAGAGAGAAACAAGAAACATTTTATGATACTAATATCCAAAAGAAATTATGTATCATCAAAGTAATGAGATATAGCTAAAAAATGCTTAAAAGAAAATTGACAGCCCTTCCCTCCCCCCTATTCTATTCAAATAGAAAAAAAAAACTAAATGTACATGATTTAAGATCTATAAAATTAACACCAAATTATTATCAAAAAAGTATGAACACTAAGAACAGAACTCAAAAAAATAGAAAGCAAATACACAATGAAGAGTATCAACAGAGTCAAATGATTATTCTTTTTAAAAGAATAATAAAACTAATATTTCTTTAGCAAAACCAATCAATAAAAAATGAGAGAATATACAAATTAATAATATCAGGAATAAGAAGAAAGATATCATTATAGATCCTACCACTGCAGTGTTGGTGGGACTTCAAATTTGTGCAACCACTATGAAAAACAGTATGGAGATTCCTCAAAACACTAAAAACAAATTTATAATATATAACCCAGAAATTCTACTTCTGGGTATTTATATAAAGAAAAAAAATGATTTAACAAGATATGTAGCCCTCTATGTTCACTGCGATATTTTTCACAATAGCCCAGATTGTGACAGCATGGATAGACCCAGAGGATATTATACTAAGTAAAATAAGTCAAAGAGGAAAACAAATACCATATAGTTTCTTTAATATGTGGAATCTGAAAACAAAATCAAACATAACAAAAACAGACTCAGAAACAGAAATCAAAGGGATGGTTACCAGAGGGGAGAGATGGGAGGATAGATGAAGAAGGTGAAGGGGAGCCTGACCTGTGGTGGCACCGTGGATAAAGTGTTGACCTGAAATGCCTAGGTCACCAGTTCAAAACCCCGGGCTTGCCTGGTCAAGACATATACGACAAGCAACCAATGTACAACTAAAGTGAAGCAACTATGGGTTGATACTTCTCACTCTTGCTCCTTCTCTCTCGCCTCTCTCTGTAAAATCAATAAATAAAATCTTTAAAAAAAGAAGAAGGTAAAGAGGGACAAATATAGTGGTGGAAGATTATTTGACTTTGGGTATGGGGCATACAACACAATCAACAGTTTAAAAAAATGAAGAAGAATATAGTCGATAATGTGATAAGTTTGCATGGAGACAGGTGATTAGTAAAATTAGTAAGGTGATCACATTAAGGTATAAAAATGTGAAATCACTATATTGTCCACCTGGAATTAATAAAATTATATAGGTTTCAGGTATACAATTCTATAATACATCATCTATATACTGTATTATGTGTTCTCTACCGCAAGTCAAGTCTCTCTCCACCATCAGTTATCCCCCTTCACCCTTTCCTACCTCCTCTACCCCCTTCCCTCTGGTAATCACCACACTGTTAGCTGTCCATGAGTTGCTGAGGACTTTTTCGGTGTTTGTTTGTTTGTTTTGCTTAATCCCTTCATCTTTTTTGCCCAGACTCCCAACTTCCTCCTCACTAACAGCTGTCAGTCTGTTCAGTGTGTCTGTGAATCTATTTCTGTTTTGGTTTTTAGTTAATTGTTTTGTTAGATTCCACATGTAAGTAAAATCATATGGTATTTGTTTTTCTCTGACTTATTTCACTTAACATAAGTGAAATGAGGTTTTCTTAAAGCAAAAATTCCTAATTGAAATTAAATGCTCCCTTGAAAATAATTATCTTCAATAACCATAATAATGAAAATGGAACAAAATCTTTGAGTTAATAGACAGGTTTATGGAACAGATTTTGGTAATGGTTTCACTGATAGATACTTATCTCCAAACTCATCAAGTTATATACATTAAATGTGTTTATCTTTTTGTATTCCAATCGTTTCTCAATAAAGTAGCTTTTAAAATGAAAATAATTGTTTTTTAGAGGCCCTATTACTATCATCAATGATCTGCTGAAGGTTAGATTTAAAAAGACTACTTTTCCAGTGATCTTCTCTGTGCATAATACAAAAATGTTGATTGTTTATGAAGTCAGTCTTTTGGCCTGCTAAGGACCTATTGCAAATGTATTTAGGTTTCTACCTGCCCCAACATTCCATCAGATGAGATGGGCCTTTTCTAAGACCCAATCACCTACCTTATGAAACTCACTGTGGTATCTGATGGTATCTTCCTCAAGGAAAGCTGTTTTGGTGGTATTAGTGTCTTGGACATCTTATGAACCATTGTGCTAACAACTGGAAACATCTCTGGCAAATACTAAGACCACCTATTCACACTCTAGTTTCATTGCCGTCTTCCTTGGCTCCATCTTGGCACAGGTCAAATATACTTAGTATTGAACACTTCATATGTGCCACTTCAGGTTTTCTTGACCTCACTGTCTAATACTTTCTTCACTCCAGGTACTGTATTTTAAGTTTTAAAACTTTATATTTTCCTGCTGCCTCAACGTCCCCACAAACAGGCTCTGGGCCCACCTCACCTCAGTGACCAGGTGCACCAATATGACAAGGCTGATCCTTGCCACAAGTCTCTTCTCTCGTTCTCCCATGACTATGACCTAATAACATTCAAGTGCACCAATGAAATCCCCTTACGCATTTCGCTTATGTACTCCACCCAGACCCCCACATAAGTAGGTCTTCACTCTCTCTTTGCTCCCCACATGCTTGGTTGAGCCTGTTTCCTTGGCATTTTCCCCATGTGGCCCCCTTGTGGCAGTAAGTGACTCTGTCTCTCCAGGACTATATATATAAATATAATAAACTTTGTTTTCCTGTACCTCTTCCATGTCCCCTTTTGTGGCTACACCTGGCTGATCATCTCATGAAAGATTACAAACAGCTACCATGATGAAACAAATTCATATAAGTACAACCCAACAGTTGTACCTATAAGAAACTTTTGACCCTACCTCCCTACTTATCATAACATAGCACAGAGACGAAAAGTCCAAGCATCCATAGGTATGGACTTTTTATTGTCCAGGGCTAAACAAGCCCTTATGCTTCCTTGAGTACCTAAAGCTCTCAGAATCACTGTGTAACTGGAATCTTCACCCAAGTATGCTGTAAAAGCTGTGATCCTATCCTCTCAGTTATTCTGAGAATGAGACTGAGGCTAATCCTGCTGGGGATCTCCTACCAGAAAAGACAGGTCTTACCTGAGCAGACTACTCCAACATCCCAGTTATGGGAATAGTCAACGTTATGATAGTTTTGAAACATAGAACGGAGACAGTCATTGACATTCAATTCTGTGCCTTTGCAGGAAAGATATGAAAGCCAAATGGGCCCAATCCCTGATCCAAAATAAGCCCCTCTGGGAGCATCAACACCATCTCCACACTCCAGTTGTCTGCACACGACAGCTGCTTCAGCCAAGTCCCAGTCAGGATCATTCACTGTGCCCCACGTTCCTTGGTAGTTCACTTCCACTCTCCCCTCACAGCGGTGGCCTCCATTCTGTAGCCTCAGGTCTGAAGCTGCAGGAGAGACACAGACACAGAGAACATGACACAGAAGAGATTTTAGGAGACCATACAGTAGTGTGCAGGTAAGTATCAAAGAACTAGGTCTCTGGGAGGGTTCTAGTTCTGAAGACTAGTTGAACAGAAGTCTTATAACAAAAGATATAAAGAAGAAGCACATAGTAACAGGTAGGAGACATGTAATGGGCTAGCCCCACACCCACACATGGTAGTTGAGAATCAGGAGAGAGATCTCAGCTGCAGAGGTTCCCTCTAAAGAGCGAGGGTCCCCAGCAATCCCTCTACTGGGTATATACCCCAAAACCTCAGAAACATTGATACGTGAAGACACATGTAGCCCCATGTTCATTGCAGCACTGTTCACAGTGGCCAAGACATGGAAACAACCAAAAATCCCTTCAATAGAAGACTGGATAAAGAAGATGTGGCACATATACACTATGGAATACTACTCAGCCATAAGAAATGATGACATCAGATCATTTACAGCAAAATGGTGGGATCTTGATAACATTATAAGGAGTGAAATAAGTAAATCAGAAAAAAACAAGAACTACATGATTCCATACATTGGTGGAACATAAAAATGAGACTAAGAGACATGGACAAGAGTGTGGTGGTTACCAGGGGTGGGGGGAGGGAGGACAGGGGGAAAGTTAGGGGGAGGGGCACAGAGAACTAGATAGAGGATGGCGAAGGACAATCTGACTTTGGGCGAGGGGTATGCAACATAATCTAATGACAAAATAACCTAGACATGTTTTCTTTGAATATATGTACCCTGATTTATTAATGTCATCCCATTACCATTAATAAAAATTTATTTAAAAAAAAAAAAAAGAGTGAGGGTCCCAGCCCCACAGAAGGCTTCCCATCCCAGATCACCAGTACCGGAAAGAGAAGCCCCCACCACATCTGGCTGTAAAAAATTAGTGGGGATTCAGTCTATGCAGGCGAGATGGAAGGCTGATGGAAACCCAGGTGTCCTTTTAAAGGGCCCACTCATAGACTTGCTTACAGGTACTTACCTTGGGCTCTGGTAGAGGGATAGCTCAGGGGGCACCAGGGATATACAAGTGAAAATGAGTTGTATGTCTTTGAGATGATGGCTAGAGGGACAGCCACCATTGTCCCTGTGTTGAGTACTTCTCCCACAAAGCCAAAGCTAAATTTGCATTAAACTGCTGGATGCCCCACTTTGACAAATTACTGAGATCCTACCCAACCAACCTGAACACCACCAGAGGCTCTTTTAGTGGCAGGAAGCCAGCCTCAGCCAGGCTGACATCTTTCTTAAAAAGCTCTCAAATGTCTGCAGGACCCAGGCAGGTGGCAACTGCCTTTGGTGTGCCCTGTGCCTTTTTCTGAGTGGTACCTGCCTTAACCTGGTGAACACCACTCACCCCACCCTAGTGACTGAGACCCCACTTCACTCCACCTTTGTTCTACCTGAGACTCTTTCAGGCTGAACCTATGGGCATCCAGCAAGCTGTGGCAGGTCTTGGGGTGCCATTTGCTTTTGCTAGCGACCCTAGGCCCGATACTGGTGGCAGCCAGCCTTGATTCACAGTGTAAACTTTCCCACATGCTTCCAGACCCAGCATAGACAGCTACCAACCACAATCACTTTGTAGCTCTGCCAGGTAGTGCTGAGGAGGTCAAAGGCAGCAGCTGACCTTGGCCTACACCAGAGCCCCTCCCAAGATGCCCCAGAACTAACACACATGATGGCAGTTTTGGACCACAACCAGCACCACCACAAGTGGCATACCCAAAGAGTGGCCTCAGCAGGCACCAAGGGTGAAGCCTTCTCTTAGGTCAATCCCTGCACAGCAATTTATACACTGTGGTCATGGTCAATCCTCACAGCCAGTCAGCCTAAAGGTCAAATCAACCCACTGCACTGACATACCATAAGCAATCAACACTCAACTACAATAAGAAAGCACATACAAACCACATAAGAGACACTCCTGGAGCACTCAGCTCAGGTACACCACTGGACCCCACAGGAAACCTCCTCCATAAGGCCATCTTGCTGAGACTGGGAGACATAGCAACTCTGCCTAATACATAGAAACAAACACAGAGAGGCAGCCAAAATTGGAGACAAAGAAACATATTCCAAATGAAAAAAACAGGAGAAAGCTCTAAGAAAAGACATAAATACAATGGAGGCAATAAGTCTACCAGATACAGAGTTTAAAACAATGGTTAAACCTGACCTGTGGTGGTACAGTGGATAAAGCGTCAACCTGGAATCAGTTGTGGGATTCAGCTGGTTCACACAGGTTCAGCAGAACCAATACCTAATTTTTTGTTGAGTTTGGTGAACTGGTTGTTAAAATGGCACTTGTAAACAATGTTCTCTCTAAGATAGGTACCTGGGCAGCTGCCCAATGTGGAAATCACAAATTTACAGTCCTTACTCTTTTTTAAAATTCATCTGTGCGGTTCCAAGATGGCCACAGAGTAGGCAGATGCTCCAACTCCCACTTCCCAGAACCAAGGTGGATTACAACTTAAATCTGAGAACACTCACCATGAAAGACAAACTTTGGACTAAACTAAGAGCATTCTACAGCCAAGGAACCCACACTGAGACTAATAGGAAAGGCAGAGACGTGGAAAGGGCTGCACCACTCTGGGGAATGAGTGGCAGCCGGGAGGGACTTTTGCAATGGGGAGGGCTGTCCAGCGAGTTGTAGATCCTTATCCCCAAAACTGGAATCCCAGCCTAGAGCCCTGGAACCTGGAAAAGGCTTACAGACTATATTTGGCTGAGAAAAAGCCTAGAAACCATTTGAAAGAAGGAGGCCAGACTCTCAGACCCAGGCTCCGTATTAAAGGAACTGCACTGAGAGCCTCACTCACAGCCACTTTCCTGGAGCTCCAGGAGGACACCCTAACCCCCAGGCTGAGTCACTTCCTAAATTTAAAGTGAACATTTTTCCTGGGAACAGCATCACCAGCAAAAGAAAGAAAGTGCCCCATCCACCGGAGGCTCACCTACCCTAGCTAGAACAAAGGCGCTTAGAGCCAGGTACCATGATAGGGACACAAATAGGGAGGTGCAGAGGTCTAAGCTACACCACCCCCCTGCACTGCTGAGTGCTCACCAGGCCGGAGGCAGCAGGGCATGGCTGCAGAAGTTTGAGCGAGCACACGCAAGCCGGCAATGGAGCCAGGAACCACTGCTGCTGCTGCTGCGGAGGTCCTGGCTCACACACAGTCTTGCTCGCTGGGTGGGCCTGCCCTTGGCAGGGGCGGAGGCCCAAGCAACAGCGGAGGGGGTACACATGGGCACATGCGAACCCGCCAGCTGCTGCAGGGATCCGGGTCCACGTGCAAACCTGCTCAGGGTGTAGGCACGCCCTCAGCAGCAGCGAAAGCAGGGGCGACCTCAGTGGTAATCCAAGCGGGCGTGCATGCCACCCAACCCCCCAAGGCAGCTACTGAGGTCTGAGATGACAGAGGCAGCTCCAGAAGTGGTCCGAGCGGATGTGCATGGCCCCACCTGCAAGGGTGAAAGCCAGCGCAGACAGCCAAGCCTGTGAGCAAAAGTGCTCACAGCACAGACCAGCCCTCAGAGGCAGCAGAGGCTGGGGAAGCCACAGAAACAGTCCAAATGGGCACGCAGGCACGTGCTAACCCAACCAGAGCAGCAGTGGCTGCAGAGGCAGGCTGGCACCAACAGCACTTGAGCCCCAAAGTCCTGGCAGCAACAGCAGGCCCAGTAGACAGACAACACAATGGAAGCACAGGAACCACAGTCACTGGACCCCTGTGACTAAACCCTACTGAGTGCTGAAAAAGAACAAAAAAAAATAAAAGAAAAGAAGTAAATAAAATGTCTGGATAGAATGACACCCGAGGCTAAGGAGTAGGCCACATCTAATACAGTACCTAATAACTGAATTACAGTGCTGAGCCCAACAAGTAGCCAGCAATAAGAGACAACAGAAAGCGAATTTTAGGGGAACTTGAACTTTTAAAGGAACTTCTCCCAGGCCAAGAGTAGATAAAAGCAAGCCTAAGAGTGCAGCTGAAATTTACAATGGCATCTGGACCCAGCAGAGACAGCCACAAGATCTGGATAACCTGTAGTTCCCAAAAGGTGGATAAGAACCAGTCATAGGCAGTAACCGCCACTGATCTGTGACAGGCCCCGGCCAAGGAGGTCCAGGGCAACCCAGACAAAATGGGAAGGCAGAGAAGTGCAATCCAAATGAATCAACAAGAGAAACCCCCAGTAAATGAACTGAGTGAGATGAAAATAAACAAACTACCAAATGCAGAGTTTAAAATAATGATTATTAGAATGCTGAAAGATCTTAGAACAACAATGGATGAACACAATGAGCACATAAATAAAGAGATAACAAGCATCAAAAATGACATTGAAATAATAAAAAAGAATCAGTCAGAAATGACAAATACAATATCAGAAATGAAGACCACAATGGAAGAAATTAAAAGCAGGATGGATGCCCTGGCTGGTTGGCTCAGTGGTAGAGTGTTGGCCTGGCGTGCAGGAGTCCCGGGTTCGATTCCCGGCCAGGGAACTCAGGAGAAGTGCCCATCTGCTTCTCCACCTCTCCCCCTCTCTTCCCTCTCTGTCTCCTCTTCCCCTCCCGCAGCCAAGCCTCCATTGGAGCAAAGTTTGGCCCGGGCGCTGAGGATGGCTGTATGGCCTCCGCCTCAGGTGCTAGATGGCTCTGGTTGCAGCAGAGCAATGCCCAAGATGGGCAGAGCATCACCCCCTGGTGGGCCTGTCGGGTGGATCCCAGTCGGGTGCATCTGGGAGTCTGTCTGACTGCCTCCCCATTTCCAACTTTATAAAAATGTAAAAAAAAAGAAAAGCAGGATGGATGAAGCTGAGGGTCGAATCAGTGAGTTAGAGGACAGGATACATGAAGGCATGGAAGCAGAGCAGCAAAAAGAAAAGAGACTCAGCCCTGGCCGGTTGGCTCAGTGGTAGAGCGTCGGCCTGGCATGTGGAAGTCCTGGGTTTGATTCCTGGCCAGGGCACACAGGAGAGGCACCCATCTGCTTCTCCACCCCTCCCCTTCTCCTTCCTCTCTGTCTCTCTCTTCCCCTCCCACAGCCGAGGCTACATTGCAGCAAAAGATGGCCCAGGCGCTGGGGATGGCTCCTTGGCCTCTGCCCCAGGTGCTAGAGTGGCTCTGGTCGCAACAGAGCAACAGAGCAATGCCCCGGATGGGCAGAGCATCGCCCCCTGGTGGGCATGCCAGGTGGATTCTGGTCGGGCACATGCGGGAGTCTGTCTGACTGCCTCCCCATTTCCAGTTTCAGAAAAATACTAAATAAATAAATAAATAAGAGACTCAAAAAGTCTGAGGAAACTCTAAGAGAGCTCTGTGACAACATGAAGAGAAATAAAATCTGCCTTATACAGGTTCCTGAAGAAGAAGAGAAAGAACAAGGGATAGAAACTTTGTTCAATCAAATCATAGCTGAAAACTTCCCTAAATTGATACAGGAAAAAGTCACACAAGTTCAAGAAGCACAGAGAATTCCATTAAAGAAGAACCTAAAGAAAGCCACACCAAGACACATCATGATTAAAATACCAAAGCTAAGAGATAAAGAAAAAATATTAAAAGCTGCTAGAGAAAAAAAACTATCACCTACAAAGGAGCCCCCATAAGGATAACATCCGACTTTTCAACAGAAACACTTGAGGCCAGAAGGAATGGCAAGAAATATTCAAAGTAATGCAGAAGATGAGCCTACAACCAAGACTACTTTATCCAACAAGGCTATCGTTTAAAATTGAAGGAGAAATTAAAAGCTTCCTAGACAAAAAAAAAAAACTCAAGGAATTCATTACAACAAAATCAATGCTGGAAGAAATGTTAAAGGGCCTGTTGTAAACAGAACAAAGGGAGGAAAAGAATATAGTAAAAGAGGAAGATAGCTTTAAAGAATAAAGTGGCAATAAACAACTACATATTGATAATAATCTTAAATGTAAATTCATTAAATGATCTAATCAAAAGACATAGGGTAGCTGCATGGATAAGAAAATAGAACCCATACATATGCTCTCTACAAGAGACACATCAGAAAAACAAAAGATATACATAGGCTAAAGGTAAAAAGGATGGAAAAAAATATTTCATGCAAATGGAAATGAAAAAAAAAGCTGGGGTAGCAATATTTATATCAGACAAACTGGACTTTAAAACAAAGGCTATAGTAAGAGATAAAGAAGGTCACTACATAATGACAAAGGGAGCAATCCAACAGGAAGATATAACCATTATAAATATCTATGCACCTAATATAAGAGCACCTAAATATATAAAGCAGATGTTGATGGAAATAAAGGGCAAGATCAACAGCAATACTATAATAGTAGGGAATTTCAATACCCCACTAACATCACTAGATAGATACTCAAGAAAGAAAATTCACAAAGAAACAGCAGGCTTAAAAGGCATACTAGATCAACTGGATTTAATAGATATCTTCAAAAACTTTCACCCTAAAGCAGCAGAATATGCATTATTTTCAAGTGCTAATGGCACATTCTCTAGAATAGACCACATGTTAGGGCACAAAAGCAGTCTTAACAAATTTAAGAAGATGGCATGAAACTAGAAATCAACTACAACAGAAAAACTGAAAAATACTCAAACACATGGAAACTAAATAACATGATATTAAATAACAAATGGGTTAACAATGAGATCAAAGAAAAAATTAAAAATTCCTAGAAACAAATGATAACAAGCATACAAAAACTCAAAATTTATGGGACCTAGCAAAAGCAGTACTGAGAGGGAAGTTCATAGCACTACAGGCATACCTTTAAAAGCTAGAAAAAGCTCAAATAAACAACCTAACCCTGCATCTAAAAGAACTAGAAAAAGAACAGCAAATAAAGCCAAGAGGTAGTAGAAGAAAGGAAATAAAAAAGATTAGAGTGAAAATAATGACATTGAGGCTAAAGAAACAATACAGAAGATAAGTGAAACCAAGAGCTGGTTCTTTGAAAGGGTAAACAAGATCGATGAACCTTTAACCAGACTCACCAAGAAAAAAAGAGACAGGACTCAAATAAATAAAATTAGAAATGAGAGTGGTGAAATAACAACTGACACAACAGAAATATAAAATATTTTAAGAAAATACTATGAAGAACTGTATGCCAAAAAATTAAACGTAGGTGAAATGGACAAATTTCTTGAAATATATAATCTTTCAAAAATCAATCTGGAAGAATCAGAAAACCTAAACAGACTGATTACAACAAATGAGATCGAAACAGTTATCAAAAAACTTTCAACAAGCAAAAGCCCTAGGCCAGATGGCTTCACTGGTGAATTCTACCAAATATTCAAAGAATTAACTCCTATCCTTCTCAAGCTATTTCAAAAAATTCAAGAGGAAAGAAGACTTTCAAGCTCTTTTATGAGGTGAACATAATTCTGATTTCAAAACCAGGCAAAGACAACACAAAGAAAGAAAATTATAGGCCAATATCCCTGATGAGTTTAGATGCTAAAATCCTCAACAAAATGTTAGCAAACAGGATCCAGCAATACATTTTAAAAATCATACATTACGATCAAGTGGGATTTATTCTGGGGAGGCAAGGATGGTACAATATTCGTAAATCAATCAATGTGATTCATCACATAAACAAAAGGAAGGAGACAAACCACACGATAATTTCAATAGAAGCAGAAAAAGCATTACATAAAATCCAGCACCCTTTATGATCAAAACTCTTAGCAAAGTGGGAATACAGGGAACATACCTCAACATGATAAAGGCTATCTATGACAAACCCACAGCCAACATCATAATTAATGGGCAAAAATTAAAAGCAATCCCCTTAAGATCAGGATCAAGACAGGAGTGCCCCCTTTCACCACTCTTATTCAACATAGTACTGTAAGTCCTAGCTACAGCAATCAGACAAGAAAAAGAAACAAAAGGCATCCAAATTGGAAAAGAAGAAGTAAAACTATCATTATTTGCAGATGATATGATACTCTATATAGAAAACCCTAAAGTCTCAGTCAAAAAACTACTGGACCTGATAAATAAATTCAGCAAGGTGGCAGGATATAAAATTAATACACAGAAATCAGAGGCATTTTTATACACCAACAATGAACTATCAGAAAGAGAAATGAAGGAAACAATCCCCTTCACTATTGCAACAAAAAAATAAAGTACCTAGGAGTAAATTTAACCAAGGAGGTTAAAGACTTGTACTTGGAAAATTACAAAACATTGATAAAAGAAATCAAGGAAGATACAAACAAGTGGAAGCATATACCGTGCTCATGGTTAGGAAGAATAAACATCATCAAAATGCCTATACTACCCAAAGCAATTTATAAATTTAATGCAATACCAATTAAAATACCAATGACATACTTCAAAGATATAGAACACATATTCCAAAAATTTATATGGAACAAAAAAAGAACACGAATAGCCTCAGCAATCTTAAAAAAAGAAGAATAAAGTGGAAGGTATCACATTTCCTCATATCAAGTTAACCTACAAGGCCATTGTACTCAAAACAGGTTGGTAGTGGCATAAGAACAGGCATATAGATCAATGAAACAGAACAGAGAACCCAGAAATAAACCCACACCTTTATGGACAATTGATATTTGACAAAGGAGGTAAGAGCATACAATGGAGTAAAGACAGTCTCTTTAACAAATGGTGTTAGAAAAATTGGACAGCTACCTGCAAAAAAATGAAACTAGACCACCAACTTACACCATTCACAAAAATAAACTCAAAATGGATAAAAGACTTAAATGTAAGTCGTGAATCCATAAGCATATTAGAAGAAAACATAGGCAGTAAGCTTTCCGACATCTCTCGCAGCAATATATTTGCTGATTTATCTCCACGGGCAAGTCAAATAAAAGACAGGATAAACAAATGGGACTATATAAAAATAAAAAGCTTTTGTACAGCTAAAGACAACATGAACAGAATAAAAGGACAAACCACACAATGGGAGAACATATTCAACAATATGTCTGATAAGAGGTTAATAACCAAAATTTATAAAGAACTTCTAAAACTCAACACCAGGAAGACAAACAATCCAATCAAAAAATGGGCTAAAGAAAAAAAAAATCGGCTAAAGAAATGAATAGACACTTCTCCAAAGAGGACATACAGATGGCCAATAGACAGATGAAAAAATGTTCAACATCACTAATCATTAGAGAAATGCAAATTAAAACCACAATAAGATACCACCTCACACCAGTCAGAATGGCGCTCATTAACAAAACAACACATGATAGGTGCTGGCAAGGATGTGGAGAAAGGGGGACCCTCCTGCACTGCTGGTGGGAATGTAGACTGGTGCAGCCATTGTGGAAAACAGTATTGAAATTCCTCAAAAAATTAAAAATGGAACTCCCTTCTGACCCAGCCCTCCCATTTTTAGGAAAATATCCCAAGAACACTATATCACTGATTCAAAAAAAAATGCACCCCCATATTTATGGCAGCATTGTTCACAATAGCAAAGATCTGGAAACAGCCCAAGTGTCTGTTGGTGGACGAGTAGATTAAAAAGCTTTGGTACATATATACAATGAAATACTATGGGGCCATGAAAAAGAAGGAAATATTACCTTTTGCAACAACATGGATGGACCTGGAAACTATTATGTTAAGTGAAATAAGCCAGGCAGAGAAAGAAAAATGATCTTTCTCATTTGAGGAACGCAAGAAACAATGTGACCTGAGTCGTAGAATTAAACTTGAAGAGAAGGGGGAGGGAGCTGTTGGGGGGGTAAGGGAGATGTTGAAGGGAATACAGTGGAGGGGGGATGCATTCAGGGCAACACTAGAATCTATGTAAACGCAGTAAATTAAATCAAAAATAAATAAAATTCATCTGTTCAATACTGTATTTTAAGCACCCATAGTAATGTTCATTCCATCCATAGGTGAAGAAAATAGCAAGTGGGGATACCAGTCAAGAAGCAATATGGAGGCCCTGGCTGGTTGGCTCAGCGGTAGAGCATCGGCCTGGCGTGCAGGGGACCCAGGTTCAATTCCCGGCCAGGGCACATAGGAGAAGTGCCCATTTGCTTCTCCACCCCCCCTCCTTCCTCTCTGTCTCTCTCTTCCCCTCCTGCAGCCAAGGCTCCATTGGAGCAAAGATGGCCCGGGCGCTGGGGATGGCTCCTTGGCCTCTGCCCCAGGTGCTAGAGTGGCTCTGGTCGCAGCAGAATGCCCCGGAGGGGCAGAGCATCACCCTCTGGTGGGCAGAGCATCACCCCTGGTGGGCGTGCCGGGTGGATCCCAGTCGGGCGCATGCGGGAGTCTGTCTGACTGTCTCTCCCCGTTTCCAGCTTCAGAAAAATACAAAAAAAAAAAAAAAAAGAGTAAAGAAGCAATATGGAAATACCTTAAATAACAGTTTTGTTTTGTTTTTTTGTCAGTTTTTCTTTTATTAAGTGAGAGGTGGGGAGGCAGAGACATGTGCCCTGATTAGGATCCACCTGGCAAGCCCCCTACTGAGTGATGCTCTGCCCATCTGGGGCCACTACTCCATTGCTCAGCATGGGAGCTATTTTAGTACCTGAGGCAAGGCCATGGAGCTATTCTCAGCACCTGGGGCCAACTTACTCAATCCATTTGAGCCATGGCTACAGGAGGAAAAGAAAAAGAGAGAGAAGGAGAGGTAGAGAAGCAGATGGTCACTTGCCTTGACTGAGAATAGAACTTGGGACTTCCACACACCAGGCTGATGCTCTACTGCTGAGCCAACTGGCCGGGGCCTGTCAGGTATTATTTAATATTTTTTATTAATATTTTTAAACTTTTTCTTGTAACATAATCTAGTTTTGTGTACCTCTTTTATTGTTCTTAAGTATTAAATGCAAGAAATAATAAACTACCTTTTGTTATATAATTTTTTTATACTTAAAATGGCCATTAGGGCAGAGAACCAGTTGTTAAATTATTTGAATCCCACCACTGCCTGGAATGCTTAGGTCACAGTTCAAAACCCTTGGCTTGCCCTAGCAAGGCACATATGGAAAGCAACTGCAACAAGTTGATGCTTTCCACTTCTCCCCAAATTCTCTCTCTCTCAAAATCAAATTTAAAAAAACAATGGTTAAAAGGGTGCTCAAAGAACATAGTGAGAACCTCAACACAGAGATAGTAAGCATAAAAAAGGACATGGAAATCATAAAAAAAGAACAGTCAGAAATGAATAACACAATAACTAAAATGAAGAATACACTAAAGGAAATCAACAGCAGATTAGATGAGGCAGAGGATCCAATCAGCAATATGAAAGACAAGGTAGTAGAAAACACCCATTCAAAAAATAAAAAAGAATTTTAAAAAATGAGGAAAGTTTAAGGGAACTTAGGGACAACATCATATGTAACAGCATTTGCATCATAGGGGTAACAGAAAAAGGAAGAGAGCAATAAATTGAAAACCTATTTGGGCCCTGGCTGGTTTGCTCAGTGGATAGAGCATCAGCCTGGCATGTGGACATCCCAGGTTTGATCCCTGGTCAGGATACACATGAGAAGCAACCATCTGATTCTCTTCTCCTTCCTCTCCTCTTTCTTTCTTCCCCTCTTGCAGCCAGTGACTCAATTGGTTCTAATATCAGCCCTGGGACCTGAGGATAGTTCCGTTGGTCTGAGTGTTGGCCTCAGGCACTGAGAGTAGCTTCGTTGATTCAAGCATCAGCCCCAGACAGGGGTTGCTGGGTGGATCTCGGTCAGGGTACATGTGCGAGTCTTTCTCTCTATCTCCCATCTTCTCATGAAGAAGAAGAAGGAGGAGGAGGAGGAAGAGGAGAAGGAGGAGGAGGAGGAGGAGGAGGAGGAGGAGGAGGAGGAGGAGGAGGAGAAGGAGAAGGAGAAGGAGAAGGAGAAGGAGAAGAAGAAGAAAGAAAACCTATTTGAAGAAATAATGACAGAAAATTTACCTAACCTAACAAGTCCAGAAAGTACAATGTTTTAACCAAGATGAACCCAGAGAGACCCACACTGAGATGCATAATTAAATGTCAAATATTAAAGACAAAGAGAAAATCTTAAAAGCATTAAGAGAAATACATTTGATTATTTACAAAAGGTTCCCATAAGACTGTCAGCTGATTTCTCAACAGAAACATTCCAGGCCAGAAAAAAATGACACAAAATATTCAGCGATGAAAAGCAAGGACTATTCCGAGATGGCTGCAGAGCAGGCACTCACTTGCTCCCAGCCCCAAACTGAATTTACAACTACATTATAGAGAAATCAACCTGAATAGCTAACTGAAGGCTAGCTAAACTATCATATACTGCACTGCTCACAAAAATTAGTGGATCAGGGAACATGCAGATATTCCAGTACTTTCAGCCTTTTGTATAGTGTATTTTCACCAATGAAATAAAAGTTGGTTTTGTATTTTATTTGCATAATCAAACAACTTTCTTTGGCTGTCATTTGCTTTTTTCATGTTCGTGTTTAATAAAATAAAATCAAATGCTTCTTTTTTTTATTGCTTCATATTCATTTTGAAATATCTTTTAATTTTTGTGAGCAGTATAGCTAAGAATTTACAAAAGAAGTCACATAGGTACTAGTAATAAAAGTGGAGACACAAAGAGGGTTGACCCGCACACCTAGGTGCAGCAGCTGAGAAGTCACAGGGACATCATGGCAGCATAACTCCCTCTCTCCAGAGGCATGGGGCCTCAACCCCATACAAGGATCCCCAACCCACAGCTAGAGAGACAAGAAGAGGAGCCCACATAGCATCTGGAGGTGAAAATCAGTGGAAATTCAGTCTGCCTGGGAGACCCAGATGTGTCACCTCCCCAGAGACAAGCAATTCAATAGTTATAGCACCAGCTTGAAGAGTGCACTGCTGGTCCCCAACTGCTTGTGGGACCATTCTGCCATGCTCGTGCTCACTCCTGCATGGGGGTCTTCTGGCTGCAGCCAGCAGTGTCTCTTGGGGTACCCTTTTTCTGGGGAGGCTTTTGACAGAGACTCAGTGTCAGGCACATGAGTTGTAAAATCTCTATTTTCTGGTTTTGTCACTTTTTGTTAAAGATGGTGCTGCCTGTCACCCAGGTGATAGTATTAGTGCCCTTCTTGCTTGGGAGGGGCTTGGTTATACTAATGTGTGTTGGGGGAGGGTTTTTGCACCAAAAGGTTTTTAAAAGGAGGAGCTAGGAGGCCATTTTAGGAAGAGTGGCCCTGTTCTTATAGAGAGGAGGAGGCCGTGCAGTAGCAGGAGAGAGAGAGAGGCCACGTGGAGGGGAGGAGGCAGCCAAAATGGTGGAATGGGGGAAGGAGAAGCCAGTTCGTGGAAGAGATGGGGAACAGAAGTGAATAAGACTGGTGAGGTGGAAGCCTTTGATTCTAGAAAAACTCAGATGAGTCAGTGGTTTTGGGAGCCCTGAATAGAAAGGGAAGTGTTTCCCACTGTGTGTATTTAGTCCCTTGCCAGGTGTGAGCTAGGATTAAAGGAAAATGGACCACCAGCTTTTGGCTCAATTGTTTCTTTACAATCAATCCGAATCAAACTTGTACCTGTGTTGGCCAGGCGGCTTTGATGGTGGCCGTGAATACTGGCCATACACTCAGACAGTAACTAAACTGTGTGGCTTTGGAAAGAGAGACAGCCTCCCCCACCTCAAGCACACAGTTGGCACCCCTCCTCCACTTGTTGAAAGCCCTCTCCCAACAACAGTCAGCCAGTTCTGCTGAGGTCAGCTGTGCAAGGAGATTGAGTGTCACCGTGCAATGCCAGGGCTCTTGCAGTGTGTCTCCAGGGAAATTCTAGTCCAGGAATGAGATGAGCAGAAGTAGGGGTATGTGGTTACATTATGGAGGGTGGGCAATTCCTATCTCTCCAGGGAGTTCAGCCTGCACTATCCTAGGAAGGGGAAGAAGTGACCACCCTCCTCCTATAAGTTTGTAGGCACCATCCCCAAATGGAGACATGGAGACTGTTTGGATTAGCCTTGCCAGGTCCCAGACCTCCTGCCCTGCTGGGCTCAGTTCCATGGCATGGAGGTGGGGGGGAGTGGCTTAGAGTTCAAACATTCAAAGTGTGAGTCTCTCAGAGGCTATTGTCTGGAATGGGAATGAAGTACTTAGCTCCCTCCTGCAGGGCTGGGTAAGCCTCACCCCCAATAGTAGACTCTTTTGATCTGTCCCACTGAGCCCTGCAGCAATGCTCAGTTGAAATTGCTCCTGCAAAGGGGACAACTAGCCACACCCAATCTGAACTTGAGGCTCATCCTTCCTGGGAGAACTAGAGTTGGAGACTCTGGCAGAGATTGAGTGGTTTGTGTATAGAGTGGGGGTCACTTTTCTTTTGTCAAGTGCTTGACCACGTGACTCCCAAGTAGTGGACTCACTAGCCCTGTCCTCCCAACCCCAGTTGCCCCACTCTGTAGAGTTTGCAACCTGTGGTAGGGTCTGTGGAGTGCATCCAATCTGGACCTACTCTGCAGACTTTCTTCAGAAGGCTCTGGAGGAAGACCAGGCAACCTCAGGGAGAGGCAAAGTAGCTGACAGGTGGAGACAGACCTCAAGAAACCTTGCTCGTTTTACATATATGCTCCCTGCTTTAAGCTGGAAGAAGCTGACCCTTAAACATAGATTGACCCCTCCCAGGCATACCCAGGCCCAGTAGGTGCAGCCTCAAACAATGAACACTGTGGTAGCTCCAGACAGGTAGCCCAAGGCCAGTTACACAGTGTCAGACATTGACCTGCACCTGAATCCCGCCCAAGTGGACCCAGAACCAACACAACCAGTGTCAGGCTTCAGATCACACCAAAGATCATCCCAACTAGCCACACAGTGGCATACCCAAAGAAGAATTCAGGCAGGCACCAGACCATGCTGGGAACAACTGTACCTCAGGGGGCAGCCCCCGCACAGCATTTCATAATGGTGATGAAAATTTACTTTTATGGGTTCATTTCACCCATGAAAGAGCCAACAGCATTCAAGACTCACCTACAATAAGAGGGTGCATATAACCTACAAGAAATATTCCTGGAACACAGAGCTCAGGTGATCTGGAATATTGTGCCACTGAGCCCAACAAGACACTTTCATCTTAAAGATATAACAAATTTGGGAGTCAAAATGTATCTACCTAATACATAGAAACAAGAGACAAAGAAATAAGCCCCAGCCTGACCAGGCAGTGGCACAGTGGATAGAGCATTGGACTGAGATGTGGAGGACCCAGGTTCAAGACCCTGAGGTCACCAGCTTGAGCACAGGCTCATCTGGTTTGAGCAAAGCTCACCAGCTTGGACCCAAGGTTGCTGGCTCAAGAAAGGGGTCACTCAGTCTGCTGTAGCCCCCCAGTCAAGACACATATGAGAAAGCAATCAATGAACAACTAAGGTGCCGCAACAAAGAATTGACCTCAACTCTCTCCCTTCCTGTCTATCTGTCCCTCTCTCTGACTCTCTCTGTCTCTGTCACAAAAAAATAAAAATTTAAAATTTAAAAATTTAGAAAAGAAATATGCCCCAAATGAAATAGAAGAAATTCCCAAAAAAAAGTTAAATAGAAGCAACCGAAATACCAGATTCAGAGTTTAAAACAATTATAATAAGGATGCTCAAGGACCTTATGACAAAAATGAATAATCTCAGTGAGAACTTAAACAAAGAGATAATAAACATTAAAAAGTGCATAGAAATCATTTTTAAAAAGTCATAAATGAAGAATACAATATCTGCAGTAAAGAATACACTAGAAGGAATCAACAGCACATTAGATGAAGCAAAGAATCAAATCAGCAATATGATAACAGTAAGCATCCAAGCTGAGCATCAAGTAGAAAAGAGAATTTTTAAATATGAGGAAATTCTAAAAGATCTCTGGACCAACATTAAGCATAATAACATCCACATCATAGTGGTACCAGAGCAAGAAGAGAGGGAGCAAAGGATAGAGAACCTGTTTGAAGAAATAATGGCTGAAAACTTTCCTAACTTGGTGAAGGAAAAAGTTACTCAAGTTCAGGAAGTATAGAGAGTTTCAATCCAGATGAACCCAAAAGGGCCCACACTAAGCCACATCATAAACAAAATGCCAAAGATAAAACACAAAGACTTAAAAGTCACGACAGAATTTCTGATTAGACTATAAGAAAAAAATTCTCATTTTGATTACCTCATTTCAAAGCTAGTGCAGTGATTCTAGGACTTCAGAAAACTCATTTCTCTGTTCCTGACAGGAAAGCAGGAATCTAAGGAACTGAATGAGAAACAGATAACGACAAAACAGAGGTGGTTTGGTCCCAGTTTCAGGTAGAATCAAGGCTGTGGTGTTGGTCACTCAGGAAGAAATCTGATTTGGATGAAGTAATTAAGCCAGTCATATAAATCTCCAGCTTATCCACTGTGTTATTTTCTAACATTGGAGGAAACTCCTAAGTTAGTTATATATTGCTATGCCACAAATTACATTATACTAAAACTGCCTTTTTCCAAAGACAAAAAGAGAACTTTTTAAAGTAGCATCATGACTACACCACATACACCTTCCTAGACCTAAACCAGGACCTCCTGAAACTTCAATTGCTTCAGCCCTCTTCCAGACCAGTCACCTCCCCACTGAGAGCTCAGTGGAAAGATTACCTTATGTTGTCTGTTGCATTCTTGACTATACACAACTTCTGCCTTGTAGAGTGTTGTGCACTAAATGCAGCATAAGTATCTGGTGGCAGTAGTTATAGTTGTAGTAGTAATAGTAACAAGAACCCTGGTAGAAATTGTGACAAAAATGACAAACATCCCAAGACAAAAAGGCCAATGTCATGAACAAGTAATTCACAAATGAAGGATTAAATTAGTTAATATATGCCAAGTTTTGCCTAATATACCCCAGTTTGGGCTAAGATTTAAAAACTTGATAAAAGCCAATGTTTATGAAGGTATATGGAAACTGATGTTCTCATCCAACATTAGTGGGAATAAAATTTATTGCAAACATTTCTGGCAGGTCATTAATCTCTATGTATCAAGAGCCTTAAAGGAATTCACAGTTTATAGAAAGCAATCCCATTTTTAGACTGTTAAGAGAACCAATCATGGATGGTCCTTACATTTAAACACAAAGAGGTTTAACAACTTTTTTTCAGGCCCTAGCTGGTTGGCTGAGGGGTAGAGCATCAGACCGGTCTGTGGAAGTCCCAGGTTCGATTCTCGGCCAGGGCACACAGGAGAAGCACCCATCTGCTTCTCCACCATTCCTCTCCTCATCTCTCTCTCTCACTTCCCCTCACTCGGCTGTGCCTCAAATGGTTCAAGTGAAGTTGTCCTTGCCTGATAGGGAACTTGCCAGGTAGATCCTAGTAGGGGTGCATGTGGGAGTCTGTCTCTGACTCCCCACCTCTTACTTAATTTAAAAAAAAATCTTTTTTTTATAATAGCAAAAACGATAACAACTAAGTGCCCAAAACAAGTGATTAGGTGAATATATTGCATGTTAGCTACATAATAAAATAATTGAAAACAATTAAAATTTTCAAATTATCCTTATAATATTCTATATTTTTGTAATACTACAATAAAACATTTTAATGTGTAAAAACAGAATAGTTAATTATATAGAAAGATGCCCAAAATATATGTTAATTTTTAAAAACAGGTTAACAAATAATGTAAACTGAATCACCTCATCTTTGAGGATCATGTTTTTGTGTGTGACGGCATAAATTGTGTTTGAAGGGATAATTTTTTCCAACACCTATCATGGATTTTACTATGGAGACTCCTGTAATGTGTGCCCATCTCAGAAATCATCAAATGCTCAGAAAGGTCAGGACTACTGTTTTACAAGGACCAAGTCGAATGTCACATAAAGTAGGAGAATAAATTTTTAGCAGGATAACACTGAACAGTGCTGTTTCAGAGAAGATAAAAAGAAATACTTTGCTGTAGCAAAATGTTCTTGGTTCTTATGTAACTGCTAAGGAAATTTCCTACAGTTTTTCTAATAACAAGAGGGGACCTTTTATCAAAACACCCATTGTCTCTTCTCTTTGTGGAACCAAAACCCACCTCTGCACTTCAGAGCCATAGAGAGAAGAGTCTTCACTAGCATCTGGCCAACATCCGAGCAGAAACTCCAAGGCAGGGGTCCCCAAACTACAGCCTGCAGGCTGCATGCAGGCCCCTGAGGCCATTTATCCTGCCCCTGCCGCACTTCCTTCCGGAAGGGGCACCTCTTTCATTGGTGGTCAGTGAGAGGAGCATAGTTCCCATTGAAATACTGGTCAGTTTGTTGATTTAAATTTACTTGTTCTTTATTTTAAATATTGTATTTGTTCCCGTTTTGTTTTTTTACTTTAAAATAAGGTATGTGCAGTGTACATAGGGATTTGTTCATAGTTTTTTTTATAGTCCGGCCCTCCAACAGTCTGAGGGACAGTGAACTGGCCCCCTGTGTAAAAAGTTTGGGGACCCCTGCTCCAAGGGATGAGGTTCCCAAGCAGAGCATTGGACTGAGAGACTGCGCTCTAGGCGGAAGACAATGAGTGTGGAGAGGAGACAGACCTGTACACCATCTCAACCTGGCCAGTACCCAAATCTGAGAGAGCTGCCTCCTCCAGACTGAAGCCCAGACTTTCTACAACTTTACATCTGATTCTGGCAACCCTCTGGCTCAGGGGAAGCCAGTTTTCATGGAGGGAACACATGAGAGAAAACACACCCTACATAATTCACAATAGATCCTAGCAAGTAGAAAGGATCAGTCCAGGATCTAAACAAGTCAGGAAACAATTCACGAGAACTGGGAAAGGAACTTAAGAAACTTTATATATAAGTGATGTTGTGTATCAGTTAATCTCTATAAAAAAGAGATCCCCTCTCATGGTTACAGATTCCTGGTAAGAATAGGTGATCCAGGAGGGAAAGCCTCTCACAGAGCCCAGTGCTGGCCAAACACTAGTCAAGCAGAGAAGAGGCTGTGGGATGGAAGAAGAGCAGCCAGAGAGAAGCAAGCAGGTGCAAGATTATCTATGATCTGGTTACATACAGTTTACATGACACCCAATGGTGTGGGCACGGTGTGTTCCACAGACCAACGGACTCAGTCACTTCTCGGCAGCCCTATTCCTCTCACACAGACAGCCTTCCCACCTCCTCACACATCCTTCACATACACACACACACACACACACACACACACACACGCCTAAAGGAGCACAAATACAGAAAACATAGAAATCCTTATGGAGCAGTTTTCTACAAAACAGGCTAATTAGGAGTGTGTGAGGAATAGCCCAGAAACCCAGCTGAGGTCAGTCGCTGGTCCTTCCCACACACTGGGAGCCACTGGCGCAAACTCTTTCTTAAAAACAAGGAGACCCAGGAAAGGACTAAAACTGACTTACCTCAGTCTGTGATCAAATATCATTTTTTTACAAACCTGTCACTATGACCAGTTGAAACCCCACAAGAGAATAACCAATATTCACAATCATTGTGGTACCTTTTCAGTCAAAAACATTGTCTACATTGAGACGTTGGCTCCACAACTTCTGGTACATCCTCCTTTGCCAAGGTGTCCACTCACTGTTGATCTCAGGAAAGAGAGGCAACTCTTACCTCGAGAATCCACCACAGTGCTGAGGAGGAGAAAACAGAGTCCCTGAAGAGAGAGATGTCCATTCAAAGTCATCCTGACTCCTATGTCATCACGGTCACAGTCTCAGCTGCAAAATAACCCTGCAAGGAAGCATCAGGTTATGGCCAAAGTCTTCAACAATGGGAGGGGAATATACAGACACTTACACTGACATCCTCCCTGAGAGCCAGTAGAGATAGCTTTTACCATTTCAGATGCTATCGGAGACTTCATCTACCACCTTCTGCAGCTCAAACACCAATTAGATTCTGAATTTTCAATATCTCCTTATATGAGCAACATGGCCCTTTGATATCATGTTTCCTTAGGTCTCTTAGAACCAGGTCTCTTAGATCGGGGCTGAGGTAGAAAAAAATGAAGCAAAAAGCAAGGGTGGTTCTCTCTCCACCAATAGTCCTGGTTAATCACCGCAGACTATGAGATTGTTGAGGGAGTGGGGAGTCACACTGCTGCAGTCAGTTGTCCTTTGGCCCATGGAAGGATGACATTGTTGTAATCAGGCATTGTTCTTCCCTGTGAGAACCACAAGAAGCCTTAAAATATAAGAGTGAATATTAGGCCAGCAGAATAATAAGGACCAGAAGCATAGAAATTCACAGGTGAGTGTGGAGGGGGTGTGGTGGGAAGCACTGAGTGGGAGAGGTGTGACTCCTGGTCTTTCTCCCTTTCTGTAATGATCTGGAGACTGGGGACCTGGAGCAGAGGAGTTCACAGCAACGCTGGGCTGTGACAGAATCTAACTTTTCCTCCTCCGGAATCCATCTTAGCCCCTAAAACACTCTCTCTAACCCACGCATGTCACCTGAGGCTAAATTCTCCTTCTTGGGGGATAAGGAGGGGCTGCAGTCTACAAGGTATTTAGACCAGATCACCTATTTATGCAGCTGCCTAGGGCCAGAAGTCCTGGCCCGAGATTCACACTTGTGCTCAGGAGTCAGGAATAAATGTATCAGCCAATTGGTTGATCTACTTGTATCATTTTTCTTCCTCTGTCTACCCTCCCAACTTTCTGGAATCTCCCTTAATTCATAGCTCGGTGTAGCATAAAGTTTACTCCAGTCCATCGTATCCTTGCTATCTCTAATATATGTACTAATTCTCTTTTCACTTTTAATGGTTTTACTGTGAGTTACACCAGGGGAAGGAGGAGCAAGGGAAGATAGAAATGACAAGTGCTGTCAAGCAAAGTTTTAAACTCACTGCTTCTCTTCCCTTCAGGGTTATTTGATGCTATTTTAAAAATCACACAGAATCCTTGTACTCCAGTCAAAAGGTTGACAACACAACCCTCTGAATCCAGCTCACCCTCCATTGATTGTTTTGACCTCATTGTCACCCACAGAGTATGCGTGGGACTTTGACATTGTGGGACTCTGTTTAGAGTCCTCCTAACATTCAGTCCCAAGTTTCATCAGCTCAGTATCCCCTACACAGGTAGCTATAAAATACTCATGGTTCTCTCAAGTTCCACTATCTGAAGATGAAAGCAGAGATTAGAGTTTACTTCCTGCAGCCCCACTCCAGCTTTGAGCATGGGTCAAAAGGCAGGAAGACCCCATGGACAGTTAGGCAGCAATTTTAGCTAACTAAAATTTTTCTGTATTTTTCTCTCCTGATTCACGAAGTTTCAGAGTAGACTTTAATGCCTTCACTTTCATCAGGCAAAGAACATTCCAATTACTCACTTTCATGTTTCAACCATTTTTCCTCAGCAGCTATATTTCTACAGCCAATCAGAAGAAGGATATGATGAGGTTTAGTGGCTTGAAGTTTAGTGCTTAAAAAATAAAATTCTTAGGAATTTTGTAAATATTCCTGTCCTGTGTCAGTTCACACCTTGGATGGCATAGATAAGGTTCACACAGCCCTCAGAAGAGCCTGCTTCTTATTTTTATTTTTGTGGGGTATATGGTACTGGGTTAGGCCCATTTTTTTTCTCACTTGGTTTCTCAAAGGATTGAGATCTAGAATGAGAACGGAGAGACAGGTCTTGAGCTAGAAGAAAACAACTCTTTGTTCTCAGAGGTGAGAGGAGTGAATACCTACCGGTGCTGCTGCAAACACTGTGTAGTGAAGGGAGAAGATCATTTACTGAATCTTGTCTGATAATTTCACTTTTCAGTGAAATAGAAAACCAAGCTACTGGAAGGAAGTTAATCATTACCAAAGGGTTTGAAGAGAGAAGCAAAAGGTTGCAATTGCCCCTGATAGGAAGATGCTTTGGTCATAATCAAGTAATATCCAGCCCATCTGACCATTGCATTTCCCAGTGTAAGTTAATAAAAATGATATTCTGGTTTAAAAGTTAAATGGTTTTCTCAAAAGTTGCAGTTAGTAGACATCTCATATCTTTTTAAAAATAAGAACATATTAACAGTTAATTTCCTTAATGATAATAATTTATCAATAATTATCAGAGAAAAAAGAAGATAAGAACGACAATAAGGAGAAAAGTGGAAAAGAAATTTTCATATAATGAACGTTAACATAAAAATCTTTCACATAAATTTTTTCTGCAAATCAGATTATTTCCTTGTGCTAGATATCCAGAGAGGGGATTGTTATTATATATACAGAAAAGGAATTTATTAGTAATCAAGTAGGAAAAATATTAACTTTTTTACTTTACTATATTGTCATTCTCTTCTGAATCACTCAACCATTTTGAAAAAGGAGAAAATTTTAAAATTAACCAATCTCCTTCAGTTCACTCCAGGTCTAGGTGACTGTCTCTTCCAGTATTAGTTCGAGTGGGGAGTGTTTAAGGCAAAGGAGACTCTTGTGTTGATGACTTCCTCCAACCTTTCTTTTGCCTTTTACTAGGGCTGACTACTAGACCTCAGTTAACATAGGCATGGGATCTTTACCCAGTCCTTGATGGTCTCATTTATCTCAGGATTGAAATCTCATAGACAAGGCACTGCTATGGGCTCCAGAACCTATTATAAGGAATGATGGGCTAAAAAGAGAAAGTTCAACTCAGGGTCAACATGCTGTCTCCAAGAAGCATGTATTCCAAATCTTGATCTTCACAGTCAACTTGGGCCAACTTGCCTTCTGATAAAGACAAGAGCTTCTTTGACACATAAGGAAATATTAGTGTAAAATTTTATAAACAATGAAAGAGGAAAGTTTTAGAGAGGACACCAACCCAATGAACCTGAGACACTGTAATGTAGTGATTAAGAGAACAGACTCAGGAACCAGACTGCCTGGTCTTGACTCATAGATCTGCACATACTGTATGTGTGACCTTGAATAGGTTCTTTAAACTCTCTGTGCCTTGGTTGCCTCATCTATGAAACGAGGGTAACAGTCATGCCTAGATAATAGAGTTTTGGTGAGGATTAAATGAGTTGGCTTTACTAAGCAATAATATAAGTGCTAGATAGTGGTAATAGAGAAGTAGTATTATGGCATCTTTCTCCATCCCAACTCAGGAATCAACGGACTCTAGAATGTCAAATTAAATTCTGTTACCTCTAGCTTTGATGGAATCTGTCAAAAATCTATCATGGAACTATAGTGGTGCTTTGATGGTATAATTATAATTGTGCCACTCAGCTATGAGGCTTCTACAATTGACCGTCTCTCTTTTGTGTTCCCCTTCTGATCATGAAATTCTATCTTCGCTTCTGTAACCTTTCATGAACTCATTTATTTACTTGCAAATTTTACTTTATAAATTCTAATGTTCTTAGTAGAAGTTCTATGTCTAATTCACCTCTATGTCCTCTAATTCACCTATATGTCCGGCTATTTAAAAACTCCAAATACATCTATTGACTAATGAATTGAATGACACACTGCTAAGTGTTCTACACGAGTCATTTCAATTAAAAAGAACTATTTTGAGAACATTATTCAACTTGATGTGAGGACTTAATATCGCAATGGAAAGTTATATCATTCAATATGATGATAATAGTGTTAAAGGATATTATATTAATGTATTTAATACAATACCATTACATGGTATGAGATATGGTTCAAAGCAATACAACATTTCTGCAGTGAATAGAGTACATTTCAATTTCCAAAAATCAAATGCAGCCCCATTTCCAGGGCAGGCTGAGATAGCCAGTTCTAAAAACATGTAAATGCTACAGGTTTCTGCAACATTGTAGAAAACACACTACAGTGTACTGACAGGTGAAGACCATGAAGCCTCTCACTCTATCAGATACGGCTAAGTGGGCAGGCAGGATGTTTCTATATTTATCATTTGGCACATTTTCAGTTAAAACCACACATGACTGTAACAGGAAGAAAATTTTGTTGTGAAAATTTTAGTTCAGCAGCTTTTATATTAAATAAAAAATGCAGAAGTAAAGAGCAGAGAGAATTCTGTTCTTTTACTTAGGTTAACTGATAAATTGGCCATATGGATTGTAAAACAGTACAGTATATTACAAGATTGTTACATAGTTCTGTCATTCCCAATTTACCCATAAGAAAGTGGAGGTTTAAGGGGTTAAGTAATCTCTTTTCTGGGGAAGTTAATAATTAGACATCCTTGCTTGGGGAATAACTCCTCAAGACTTACCATAAACAGAGTGACTAAAATATAAAATATTCCTTAGGAATTTAAAAAAGATCTATAAAACCTTAAAAATAAAGTATTAATTGTACTGTTTTACAAAAGCATTGAAGATACACCTCACAAATCTGTGCTCTTTGTGGATGGTTCAGGGTTAATAAAGGTTCTTCTACCAAAGCCCACCTCATCGCAAGAGCATGGAAGAGCAAGGTCATGAGCTGGTTTATGTCTAGCCCATCATTCTTGCTCAGTACTTTGCAGACTATGAATAGCAACAGCTAGCAAAGAGCTTAGCACTGAATAGACCTCATTCATTTCTCCACAAGTCCAGTGCATAGAGACAATACAGATCAGAGACAATACAGATCAGATCTACTAAATCAAAGACAAGCAGATACTAAGTGGAGAGCATGCAGACTAAGGACCGTTTCCCAAATGTGATTAGGAAAAAAAGCCCCCTCATCCCAGACCATCTTTGGGAGGAGAAACAGAGGGAATGGCTCCTGAAAAAGAGAAAAACCAGTGGGAAGTTTGAGCCTGGAATTGATGAAGTATCCATTATGCCAAACCTGAGTTAAGTGGAAGAGGACATTTTAAGTGGAAGAGGCTCAGTTAACTTTATGGAAACTTTTAATTCACACAAACTCCTCTTACTAGTAAGTAAAATGAAATCAGCTACAAAAATAGAGAATACTTTATTTATGCATATGCATTGTAGAGGACATGTTTTCAAGCCCATTACAGATAAATAATTCCCAAATCTAAATGCACACAACTATCACCTCTATGAAGCTCTTTCTGGTTCTTCCAGCTCAAAGTTACTGTTGTGTCGATTTAATCTGTACAAACTTGCTTACTGCCTCCAAAGTGGAAGCTTCTTGAGAACAAGGACTGTATCTTATTCTTCAATGTCTCTTTAGGTCTTTAGGGTCAAGTAAAGGTACACAGTAAGATCTTAATAAATATTGAATAGATGGAAGGAAGGAAGGAAGGAAGGAAGGAAGGAAGGAAGGAAGGAAGGAAGGAAGGAAGGAAGGGAGGGACGACCCTGCTGCAATTAATAATTATTGGGAGACATGGGAGGTGGGGAATAAACAAATCTGAATAATCACATTTGGCACAGACTAAAGCAAAGGTAAGGAGGTAGAGACCCACTAGTCAAAGGAATAAAATATAAAATGTCTTCAAATCCCTCTGAGAACGTTCAGGTCATGTTCAATTTCTGCACAAAGCTGTACCTCAGAAAGTTCTCCAAGGCAAGAAAAATCTGACAGCATCACTACGAAAAGTTTGATTGAAGGATGTGACACAGACTACCATATTTCCCCATGTATAAGACACACCTTAATTTTGGGGCCCAAAATTTGAAAAAAAAAATGTATTACATAAAGTTATTGAATTCAAGTTTTATTCATCATAAAATTCAAATCACTGACTTCATATATCACCTCATCCTCAGTTCCATCTATGGCATTTGAAATGCCACACTTCTTAAATGACTTGACAATGATCTCAATCTTGATATTATACCAGGATCTTTTCACCCAGGTACAAACTTCTCCTATAGTTGGTTTCTTCACTTTTCCTGCTGGTGTCAATTTGTCCCCAGAAGACTTCATTCATTTGTTCCATTCATCTCTCATGGCAGCTTTGAAGAGTTTGTTAATGCTGACATCAAGTGGTTGGAGCTGAGATATCAAGTCTCCAGGTATGATGGCAAGTTTTGTTTTTTGCTCTGCAGAAATCTTCTTTGTGTTTTTGTTATGTGTGCCCTGAACTGATCAAGCACCAATAGGGCAGGTTTGTGTAAGAGCCCACCTGGTCTCCTCCAAACTTTCTTTTTTTTTTTTTTCTTTACAGGGACAGAGAGAGAGAGTCAGAGAAAGGGATAGATAGGAACAGACAGACAGGAATGGAGAGAGATGAGAAGCATCAATCATTAGTTTTTCGTTGTGACACCTTAGTTGTTCATTGATTGCTTTCTCATATGTGCCTTGACCGCGGCCCTTCAGCAGACCGAGTAACCCCTTGCTTGAGCCAGCGACCTTGGGTCTAAGCTGGTGAGCATATTTTATTTTGCTCAAGCCAGATGAGCCCGCGCTCAAGCTGGCAACTTCAGGGTCTCAAACCTGGGTCCTCGGCATCCCAGTCCAACACTTTATCCACTGCACCACAGCCTGGTCAGGCTCCAAACTTTCTTAAACAAGATCTTCATCACATCCTGATTCATCCAACCCTTGTCTTGAACATAGAAAATCTCTCCTCAAGGAATGTCTTCTTTTGGCATTGTTTTGCGTTTGAAAATCAGCACAGGAGGCAGCTTGGTTTCATTGGCACAACAAGCTAGAACAACTGTATAGTGGCTCTTTTCATGTCCACTTGTCTTCACAGTTACAGTTTTCACCCCCTTCTTATCAACAGTTCTATTACTTGGGACATCAAATTGAAGGGGGACTTCATCCATATTTGCAATCTGTTCCAACTCAAACTGATATGTCTTCTGACATTGAATGACAAAATGATGAAATTCAAGGACCTCTGCTCATAGCTTTCAGGCATCTTTTGGGCAAGTCTGGTGCATGTACACATGCTTAGTCCATTCCATTTTATGAACCTGAAATGCCAATTGTGTCCTCCTTTGAAATCAGTAACTTCTTTTTCACCAGCAATTCTTCTTGCCTCATGCTGAACCATCTTTGTGGACACAAGAATTCCAATTGCCCTTTGCTCTTCAATCCATACCTTCAATTTCCTCTCTAAATCAGGTCATTTTGCTGACTTGCTTCTCATGGCCTTCTTTTGCCGTGGCATTTTCAGTAGGGTTTCTTCCCATAGCCAGTCTCAGATTGATTTCTCAGTTGGAGGAGGACCAACGTTACATTCAGCAGCATGATTTCCATTCACTTCTGCAAACTTGAATTCAGCACTGTACAAAATTTTTTTCTAAATCACCACAGAAACACATGGCTTAAAAAAAAGAAGAAACAGAGGAAAGAAGTATGGAATACAACTAAACAAAAACAAATGCTAGAAAAACAAAAGAGAAGAACCAAACAAGATACAAAGCTATCAGAAAGCAATATATAAAATGGCAATAGGAAACCCTCAAGTGTCAATAATTACACTAAATGTAAATGGATTGAACTCACCAGTAAAAAGACACAGAGTAGCAAAATGAATTAAAAAAGAAAATCCAACTGTATGCTGCCTTCAAGAAACATATCTAAGCTACAAGGATAAAAACAAATTAAAAAAATATTTTCTGAGCCATTTCTGGGCAGAACATGGCAAAATGTAACCTATTGTAATATACTGGTAATAAGTGCAAAACGATGAGCACAAAGACAAGGAGCATGAAAAAGCAGGGAATGCAAGGGAAAAAAATCTACAGCCACCGTATAAGGAACATCCAGTTTTTAGGTCCCAAATTTTTCAAAAAAGAGTGTGTCTTATACATGGGGAAATATGGTATAACACTCATCAAATATTTACTTTCCTAATCTTCAATGAGTAGCTATGGTCAATGAAATGTCAGAGGGTGTCACATGTATCACTTATGAGAGGAGGCAGTGAAAAAGCTAAGTATGATTCTATAGTCTCTCTCTTTCCTACCCCAGAGATTGCAAGGGCCAGAAAGTACATCTATAAGATGGTGGATCCTCAGTCAGCCTGGATCCCTGTCACTATGTGGAGCAGAGCCCTCCATTGACCACAATAGATCTGATAAATAAATTTTTGTGTATGAAAGCTACTGAGATTTGGGGGTTAACTTGTTCCAGTGGCATATTGTGACTGAGATAAAGGATAAAGAAGACTTAAAAATAAAATGGAATTTGTCACTTGAAGAAGGTGCTTCTGAATAGTTTCCTGGAGAAAATAGTTCCCTAGGTTTCCTTCTGAGTATTTATTCCAAGCTGCTCTCTCAGATCTCACCTCACTTCCTGTTGGATTTTGTTGGTTTGCAGTCACCATTTCCAATTTATGGACAGCTAGATCTAAAACCCTTTTAAAGAACACCTGGACATAAGTGAATCTCCTTTTTCATTTTATATCGGTCTGTGCTGGCAGTCACATTCCCATTACCCTGCTTTTGTCCCTAAGCACCTTGACCTTAATCCTTTATCATCTTCTCTTTCCTTCAGCTTGGTCAATCCATCATCTTTGATTTTATTTTTATCTTTCCACCATCCCTGTACTAATGAAAAGATATCAGGTGTTTTTAACCCTCTGAAGTTTCTTCTTGATTTTCTGAATCAATCTGATTCCTAGATTTAGTGTTTCATGTTCAGTTCCATTAATTACCTTCTTGGCCTTTGGGTAAGAAATAATTTCATTGAATTACTTCTTTTTCTCAATCCAAGAAAATTATATATTGAAAATATTGCCTGACTTGTGGTGGTGCAGTGGATAAAGCATTGACCTGGAAAGTGAGGTTGCTGGTTCAAGACCCCAAGCTTGCCTGGTCAAGGCACATATGGGAGTTGATGCTTCCTGCTCCTCTCCCTTCTCTCTCCTCTCTCTAAAATGAATAAACTAAAAATAAATAATATATGCCCTTGGCTCTTTCCAGGTGGCTCAGTAGATAAAGCATCCACCAGGCGTGTCAGAGGTTTCAGGTTCGACATCCCACTCCCACCCCACCCCAGGCCAGATCACATACCAGAAGCACCAATCGTTAACTAAATGGAACTAAGTGAAAGAATGAGTTGATCAATTTCCCTCTCTCTCTCTTCCACTTTCTTTTTCTCCAATCAATGAAAAAAAAATTTTAATCTATGAAAAAAAATTCTTTTAAAGAAAGATTAAAAAAGAAAACATATGCCCTTGTGAGCACAGTGCTAGAGCCCCTTTCAAATCAGTGGGAATTTTTTTTTTAAATAAAGAGAACAAGGAAACATATGTCCTTGTGCTAGAGTCCTTCTCAAGGCCTTGGAAGGTACTGGTGTTATGAGAGATCATGGTGCTTAAGCTTCATTAGCTTCATGATCAGAAGTTATATAAGTACCAACTCCAGAGCAATCTGAGTTCTTGTAGGTGATGATTCTTAAACCACTTAAATCCAAGGTTAGCACCTACACCAGGGGTCGGGAATCTTTTTGGCTGAGAGAGCCATGAATGCCATATATTTTAAAATGTAATTCCGTGAGAGCCATACAATTATCCGTGTACGTTAGGCATTATCCAATAAAAATTTGATGTTGTCCAGAAGGACAGCTGTGATTGGCTCCAGCCACCCGCAACCATGAACATGAACGGTAGGAAATGAATGGGTTGTAACATGAGACTGTTTTATATTTTTAACACTATTTTTTTTATTAAAGATTTGTTTGCAAGCCAGATGCAGCCATCAAAAGAACCACATCTGGCTCGCAAGCCATAGGTTCCCGACCCCTGACCTACACAGTTTGCTCTCTAGTCTGAAAAACAGTTTACATCAGAATAAGAGGAGTACAATTTGGTCAGCTGATTCAACATTGCCCATCTAGGGCTGGCACTCGAAATTCAAAGCTACATCTCTCACACTGGTGCTCTGTTGCACATGAGCTTTGGTGCAGTGTAGTCCAGCCTGCAGACCTGCTTGAATATACAGCAAAAAAATGTGTCTTCCCTTTAACATCTAGAAAGTCTGTGAACAAATTTTTTCCTTATACTGGGAATAAGGCTTTGGGTGCTGCAATTGTCACTTTTGGTACTCACCAAAAGTACACCCAGATCAGCCTTGATGAGGAAAAGTCCAATTGCTGATCCCATTTATAATCTCTATTCTTCACCTGAGGACTACTTTGTTTATAAGTACAATAAGCAAGTACTGAAGTAGCTTGGGAAAACAGTTAATTGGCATCTACAGAGTATGTTACCTTGTCAAGATGATTTTTATGCACCATCTACATCAGGGGTCCCCAAACTTTTTACACAGGGGACCAGTTCACTGTCCCTTTGATCATTGGAGGGCCGGACCATAAAAAAAACTATGAACATATCTTATTTTAAAGTAAAAAAACAAAACGGGAACAAATACAATATTTAAAATAAAGAACAAGTAAATTTAAATCAACAAACTGACCAGTATTTCAATGGGAACTATGGGCCTGCTTTTGGCTGAGATGGTCAATGTCTGGTTCCGTATTTGTCACTGCTAGCCATAGTAAGTGATATCACGTGCTTCCGGAGCCGTGAGGTGTGCGTCCCGCGTCACCGAAAGTAGTACTGTACGTGAGCAACGCCTCGCTTTGTGGCACCACCACATACAGTGCTCCTCTCACTGACCACCAATGAAAGAGGTGCCCCTTCCGGGAGTGTGGTGGGAGCTGGATAAATGGTCTCAGGGGGCCCTAGTTTGGGGACCCCTGATCTACATGATAAATGACCTTTGGTGATCATTTACATGGGACACAAATATCCTCACACTTTGTGCACTTACAAAAGGTTGATCTACATACCTCCTCTCTGTCTCCTTCTTGTTAATCTTTCCATCTTGTTCTTTCCCAGGTCCTAACATCAAGCCAAATCATTAGCCACCACCCATGAATCATTACAGCTCTATAACTTCTAACCTTCTCTTTTTCAGGTCAAGTGAATAACTAAATGCAGTACTCTAAATTCTGTCCATGGAAAAGGTATTTCTTTCTCACTGCCTTTCAGGACCACCCTTTAGGTTTCTATCTATAATACAAAGACAAAAACCAAGTTAAATAACTCATCCAAGGACACCCAGCTAGCAAATGTGGTATTGTGAAGCCAGCTAGTCTGACTCCGGAATCTATGCTCTTTAGCACCACTCCATACAGTCTTGGTAAATGGAGTGGGAAACAGCAGTTAATCATGAAGAAGGAAGCAAAACTGTTGGTTGCTACTAATTTTCTTTGGTACCATCTCCTGTTGACCTAGGGTTGGCAGTCACAAAAAGTTTGAATTCCCTCTAGTTGTTTTTCCTTCCTCTTGCTGGACAATCTGAATGTTTTTTCTTCTTCTGTTGGATCATTTATCAAAACAAAGAGATTGAGATTAATTGGTTCTCACTTAGACTAAAATAAACCAGTACCTTGAACTGGTTGATTAAACTGAGAAATGAAAGACAGAGGATGATGACTCCCGAGTTAACCTGATTTTTAGAGTCCATCTTACTTGTGCTTGGCTTTAACATGGTCTAAACAACTTAAAATAACCTTGGCTTTGAGAACCATCGGACAGTAAGATAACTTCAAATATACAAAAGTGATAGTAGTAGTAGTAGTTTTTGCTGCATAGCAGCATCTACCAAATGTTGTTAGTGGAGTCAACACATGAATTTTTTAAACTGATGAAGCCTATGTAGTCATACTTAGAGGAAAAGTCCTTTAAGCTCTGTCCGATTCAAATTTTTCAAAATCAAGCCATTGACTCAGCCACTTCCTTCTTAAACATCCACGCTGTAGAAATGACTGCCTCAGCCCCCCCAGCCCACTCATAGCCCAGGGCTCCGCAGGGCCCAGTCCTCACAGCTGAGGGCTCCAGCTGCCTGGAGACCACCCAGGCGGCGGCAGCAGATGCCCTCCTCCTTCATGGTGTTCTGTTTTCTTTCCAGTGGAAGTATTGCACATGAACTAAAGAAAAATTAGAAATTACAGAGAAGTATGACCAGTCATAATCTTCACACTTTTAGCGTATTGAGTATTTCCTTGTTCTCTTTTTAATGCATTTTTTTCTTGAGACAACCTGTGGTTTGCTAAACTTTTCTCATTATTTTTAGCATTTACTGTCCTTGGAAAATGTACCATAAGTAACTACATAATACTTCACTGTCTGGAAATTTACTAAACCAGTTCTCTTTTAGACATTTTTTACCTTCAGTTCAAACATGGGGATGAACATTTATCTCCAAATATAAATATTTGTTTATATGTTTTAAATTTCCCCCAGGATAGTTGCCCACACTAGTATGGGTCACTAGTATGCTCTTGAGACGGTCCTGAGAAAACCAAGCGGAGCCAAATGAAACTTTAAAAAACTATAAAAATTCTCCCATGTAATTCACAATAAAATATCAAGCAATGACATAAGAACCCCCACATTGTTTTTATAGAAGTACAGTGTAGAAAATGCATGATTATTAAACATCTGTCTGTTGCTAAACCACAAGCTCCATGAACACAGGGACTCTGTCCAGCTTATTCCTAGTACCTAGCATGTATTAAGTACTGAATAATCACTAGATAAGACAGATGTGTAATCAATATACTAATGAGAATTTGAAAGAGAAAAATAGGAAATTGTTAAATACCAAGCCTCCAAACACCAACCTGAGTCCCACCACCCCAAGTTCACATGGCAGAATTCAGACCCTTGTCAGTTCCTTTTATTCTTCATACAAATATTTTACAGTTTTATTTTAAAATCATTTACACATATTTATACAAGAAAAATAAATTTCAGGATGGAACCTTGGGACCATGGTAGTTTAAAAAAAAATCTCTCTGATCATTAATTACTGAAGACAAGGCAAGAGGCTCAGCAGTCATTTCTGGGGGTTAATGTAGCTCCCTCCACGGGGCACAGCTGAGAAGAATCCAAGCTGTTCCCTAACCTTCCCTCCATCTTCACCTTGCAGAGGTACTACAGGGGTAGGGGTTTTTTTTGACATTGTCCCCTGGAAACATTTCAAGAAGTACAGCAAAGACCTAACACTGAACTTCCTCTTCGCTAGGAATTTGGCAAGATGGCAATTTCTGAACCAACTTTCTAGAACAGCTACTAACTCAAGTCCTACTCATAGGTCTAAGAGGAAGAGGGACTGCTGTACCCACCACATGCCTCTCCCACTGCTCTGTCCTCCCGCCAGAGGCCGAACAGAGCCCTTGATCTGATCCCATCTGGCCCCTTCCAGGCTAATTCCACAAATAAGCCTTCCTCCTACCCAACACCCAGAGGACTCTGCATAGCAATGGACCCTCACAGCTCTTGATAGTGATCTAGAGCCCTAGATAGTGATGCTGGCATTCCTGTAGGCAGCATTATACCCAGGGAATCCGAGCCACAGCCAGGAGAGGTCCAAGAATGACAGAACTATGAGTACCCCTACCAAAACTTGGCTCTACTGAGCCCAACCTACACTGAAATCAAACAGACCAACTCCTGACTGACATCCTATCCTAGATACAGTCATCACAAGTGCACGGTAGAAGAACCTCCTACATACATCTGCCCAAGGACATTGCACTATTATGAGTGCCCAGTACAAGTGGGGAAAAGAACAGACAGTACAAATGTGGTAGACCCTATGAGAAATGGCAGCTGATGACAACAGTAACCCTTTACCTCTGGGTCCTACCCATAAAGCAGCACCAAGAAAGGGCATGATGAGCAGAGAGATCTGTAGCTGGATGTGCAATCCCTGAATTAACAAGGGACTCAGCAATAATACAGTTCATTTTCCTACAATTATGTAGGAACTAGGACAAAACCTACCCACCCCTACATTGAGGCCACTCCTGAGAGGCAGTACCGCTTATGATCGTCAGCCCACCCCCTTGGTAGGCCCATTTGGGGAGAGGGAGTCACATCCGGAGCGGGGACCCATCCAAGCAGACACTCACAGGGCAGCCCATCCCACTGTCACTGAGGCAGACCAAACATGGCTAAGAGGGTGGACAGATCCCGGGCATCAGCCGCCCCATAGGCATCGCTCTGGCCTAACATAGACAATGCCAAACGCAGGGTGCTCCAGATGTTCTCTGACATGGCGCCCCCTTCGCCCCGAGGGCCCCGGCTTTTCCTCTGCATGTTTAAGGCCTCCAAAAAGTGTTCCACAGCCTCCCTGTAAAAAAGAGTAACAAGAGCTGGTGAGCAGAACACCAAGAAAGGAAGTAGGTCAGCTGGTATGGGGCGAAAGAAAACTGGGGCTCATTAGTCAAATAACAGGAACAGAGCATAAAGAGTTAGGGCCAAAAAGGGAGAAAGAGTTCATTCATTCATTACTCAACAGATACTCTCACCGGTGAGCCCCAAGGTTGATGCAGCTGATGCCCAGGTTGTAACGGGACCGAATATAGCCAGGCTGTAGCTCAAGGGCCCGACGGTATGCAGCTACTGCTTCTTCACTCTGGTTTCCATTGGCCAGCGTGGCCCCTAGTTTATTCCACAGTAAATAGTCCTGGGACAGGGATGGAGAAGGGTTAGGAACATGGGCCAGGCTCAGATCAAATTCTGCCTAGTCTTTCCCCAGATTCACCAATCTGTTTAGCTAATATATGTTACGATCCCCTTCCTTTCTCCTCAAAAGTTTACTGTGTGGTTCAATGTAACCACTCTCACCCCACACAGACTCCCTTAAGTTCAAATGACTCTACCTACCCACCCCTCACCCATCTTTGCCCCGTTCTATCAAGGTAATCAGTACATGGGAGACTAGAATAAAATATCCCAGTACCCCAACCAATGATTCTTCCACCCTATTTCCACTCCTCCGAGGCTCACATTCGGACGAACGCTGAGGGCCGCTGTGAAACAGTCCACCGCCTTGTCATACTCCCCACTCAGGTTGAAAAGGACCCCCAAGCCACACTGCACATCAGGGTCAATGGACGTAGGGTCCAGGCGCACAGCAGCCAGGAAAAGCTCTTTTACTTCAACAAACAGGGAGCTGGAAAGGAAGGAGAAAATGCAAAAAATAGGCAGAGGAAGATGTCTGTATTCACACCCCTCCAAAATAATTCCTTAATTATTCAATCATATCCCGGAGATTCATCAATCTATCAGCCATCCCTCCTACTCTACTCCCAAATTCCAATTTAGAAACCTGTTCTTGCCTGACCAGGTGGTGGCGCAGTGGATAGAGCATCGGACTGGGATGTGGAAGACCCAGGTTCGAGACCCCGAGGTCGCCAGCTTGAGCGCGGGCTCATCTGGTTTGAGCAAAGCTCACCAGCTTGGACCCAAGGTTGCTGGCTTGAGCAAGGGGTTACTCGGTCTGCTGAAGGCCCGCAGTCAAGGCACATAAGAGATAGCAATCAGTAAATAACTAAAAGCGCCACAACAAAAAATTGATGATTGATGCTTCTCATCTCTCTCTCTGTTCCTGTCTATCTGTCCCTGTCTATCCCTCTCTCTGACTCCCTGTCTCTGTAAAAAAGAAAGAAAGAAACCTGTTCTTTATCCCGTCCCAGCATTACACTGTAGAATGCAGCCCTCCTTCAAGTACAGCCTGGGTCCTCCATCTCACTCTTAGACCCTCGAGTCTGAATCTATCTAAACTTACAAAATCAAGGTTCTCCTCCCAGTCAGGTTACCATGCTCACCCCAGGAGCTCCTCACTCACTCGGACAGCAGAGACCCCAGGATGCGCTTGCTGGGGCTGAGCCCTGCGCCGCCAGCCCCTGCTTCCCCGGGCACCACTAGGTGGGCGTAGGCCGGTGTGTAGCGCAGCCAGTCTCGCAGGGTCTCACAGGCCTGTCGCTGCAGGGACTCATTGGTGAAGCTGACAGCCAGTGCCATCAGTGCAGTCCGGTTATCTGGCTTTAGCTCCAGACACCTGTTTGGACAGAGATGGGCAGAGCGGTCACTACAGTGACGCTGGCACCCATCAGCACCCTGGGATGCAAGCCAGGCTTCAGAATGTAATCATGATGGCCTCATCTGCCAGCTCCAGATTAAGATACAGAGGAATCCTCTGCGTGCAACTTATTAAGAAAGTCACAGGAAACATTTTAGCAGCAAGGGAACCTGCCAGGGTCCCACAAATAAAATGTTTTTGAAGGAACAGAACCAGTTATCTACAACTCACTACAAATGTTAGAGTTTCAGTCATGAGACACACTCTTGTTAGTGGCCAGAAAGAGACAAGGATCTGGACCTGAGCTCCTATCATTCCCAAGGCTTTCTGCAGAGCCCCGGAGCCACCGCACCGCACCCTCCTGTGTACTCACTTCCGCAGTGCGCTGATGGCTAACAGTTCCTGTTCATTCTCTGCCTGGGTGGTACCCAGATACTGCCAAGCCTAGGGAGAAGTTGACAGATTCCATCACCCCTGTTTTCACCTTTCCGTCCTCCCTTCCTCTGTCTCCCCCCAATCACCATCTCACTCTCAGTCCCCACCCCAAGCCATCACCCAGGCCCTAATCCATCTGTATTACTACTCTTTGGGGCCTCCCTCAAAACTGGAGGAGCAGTCTCCACCTGGAAGTCAGAATGAATCACTCACTTCCATGTGCTTAGGATCCTGCTGCACAGCTGCCTCAAAAAGCAGCACTGCATTGGGCAGGTCGCCCTCCTGAAGTCTCCGCAACCCTTCCTCAAAAGGCTGGGGGTGGTCACGCAGGGGGTTCTCCTCCTCAAACTGGTACCCCTACAGGGAAGAAAAGACAAGTGAGATCCCATATAAGAAGCAGCCCTCACAAAGCAGCTGGAATAGACGACAACCAAGACAGAGGTAGAGAAGAAGTTGAAGGTCTCCAAAAAGGTATCTGAATAAACTCTGGCAAGTTTCCTATATTAATAATAGATCATCTATGACCACAGTAAAATCATTCAGTTTTGTGCTCATGCTTCTATATCCTGTTCACAATAAGGATATAAACTAGCCTCACAGTGAGGCTAGTCTACAAACTCCAAGATGGGAATAAGTTTATTTTAGGAACTCTTTATAGGCCTGGATTTCCACATCCTTGACTGCTCAACCACGGAACAGAACACGTGTCTTACCAGGATTTGCTTACAGTAATGAGATAAGCTCTCCTTAGCTACTCAACAGGCACTTCTTGTTATCCTGCAATAGCGTGGGAATGTATAAAGGAAAAGGCAATTTGGACTCAGAGACCCTGCCATTCAAATCCAACTCTTACTTAGCTCATAGAGTCATTGTGGGCAATAACAAGATGGAATGTGTTGAAGCACTTTGAAATTCTTAATTTATTCCTCAATTTCATTCTTAAGAGTTCTTAATATTAAACTGTATCTGATAGTAAACGAAAGCTAGACCCCAAATTCCTGAGGGTAGAAAATGCTTCAGAAAGATTCTGTTCCCTTCTGCGTGAGGATTTCTCATTTGAGGGAAGACATGGTGCTCTTTGCACAGTTCTGTCTAGTAGTATTATTTCATGTTAGGCAGGGAGGTAATAAAGCAAAATGGCAGTCACTAATAAACTGCGTGATTTCAAACAAGCAAAAAAATGTTCCCTTTGGAGAATAAATGGTTACTATCACAAAACAATATACCAGAAAGACAACAAAAAGCAAAATATTGCAGTTAAGGATAAACTGAAATGAAAGTATACATAATAAGCACACTACTACTGAGAAACTGCTGAAGAATCAGGAACACTTATCTTACCAGAAAGTTCTAAATAAAAGTCATCAGATTGAAATTATTTGTGACAAAATTAAATAATTACAATGAAGGTTTAAGAAGCGAGACATACACAAACAAGATGGATTTGGGGTCAATGTATAAAAAGTACGTTCATGTCGAACATAGGTAATGTTCAGGGACATCTCTATACAATATGAAAACTCACAGGCAGAAAACGACCCTACAACAGGCATCAGCAAGCCTTTTCTGTTAAGTAGGGCCAAGTAACATTTTGTCACAACTACTCAATTCCACCACTGGATTGAGAAAGCAGCCATAGATACTATTTAAATAATTAAGTATGGCTTATCTAATTTTCACATGTCAAAAATCATACGTTTCATTTTTTCAACCACTTAAAAATGTTAAAACCATTTTCAGCTCACAAACTAATAAAGAGGTGGCAAGATAGATTTACTGGAGGGCTTTAGTTTGCCAATGCCCACCTTAGACTATTAAAGTTCAAAAAAATAAATCCTTCTATATTCATTCTCAACTACTGGCCATCATCAGTCCTTGTCTTAAGCATCATGTAGGAAACAGAGATCATGGTCACCTATAACACAATTTCATAATGAAAGTAATTCCTGCCTCTCAGACCTACTGAAAGCATCAAATAAGAATGGTCACGCCTGACCAGGCAGTGGTACAGAGGATAGCACATCGAACTGGGATGCAGAGGACCCAGGTTTGAAACCCCAAGGTCACCAGCCTGAGTGTGGGCTCATCCGGCTTAAGTGCGGGGTCAGCTGGCTTGGGCATGGGATCACAGACATGACCCCATGGTCACTGGCTTGAGCCCAAAGGTCACTGGCTTAAAGCCCAAAGTCACTGGCTTAAGCAAGGGGTCACTCGCTTTGCTGTAGCCCCACTCCCGTCAAGGCACATAAGAGAAAGCAATTAATGAACAACCAAAGTATCGCAACAAAGAATTGATGCTTCTCATCTCTTTCCCTTCCTGTCTGTCTGTCCCTGTCTGTCCCTCTCTCTGACTCTCTCCCAGTCAATCACACACACAAAAAAGAATACTCACAAAGCCTTACCAAAAAGCTTAAAATACTATTCATGAATAGGTATTATCCTCAGCAGACAATGCAACAAGTCAGTGCCATCATGACGCAACCACAGGATTCTCTAAATATCCTCCTGCTCATGCTCTATTCTCTTTGAGATTTTATCAAATGCTAATGAGGGAGAAAATTTCAAAATTAGAATATTTACATAGATGAAAAAGAGTACTCTAGAGGTATCTTTAACACTATTACTTCCTAAAAATCTAATCCAAGCCAATCACTAGGTCTGATCAATGTCTGGTCTATTCAAAAATCTCATAGGACCACACTGCAAAAATAGGGTGACTACTAAGAGTGTGCCCCATCACAGAAACTTCTCCTTAATGCTTAACAGTATACAATATCTGATTGAATGATAGCTGTTGTCTTGAAAAATTAGAGTGCCATCAATAAAAAACAGTATATCAGAGACCCATGAATTTATCTGATAAAAGTCAGATTCACATTTTGGGGGGAAAAAAAGTACTAATGACATATAATTCAGTAATAGCACAAAGCCAAATAAAAGTCGAATTGTTCGTTATTAGTGAGTAATAAAGTAAAACATACTTCTGTGGACTACTAATGCAAATGTTTCTAATCCTAATTTTACAATACATCCCAAGGTATCAATCATATCAAATAGGGTTTAAGAATCTAAAAGCATAATTATGTTTTTAAGTTTTTAATTTAAAATTTTATTCCGAGCATGTCATTAATATGTGAGTAAACAAAAGCTAACAGAAAATGCTCATATGAAACTAGTGCTATGTCTATATTTATCAGAAGCATAGAGATTTTTATCTAAAATTTTATAACTTGCCATTTTTTAGTCAAGGGGGCCTAGGTAATTTATCAAATTGTTAATACAAATTAATAAAAGAAATATCTCCAGGTACTTCCTAAAGTTCTTCCAGATCAGAATGCTATAGAAGAAATTCTTATTATGCTAAAACATAGGATGGGGTCCCCAAGAGTCAGCTCTTTTCTATATATTAGTGCAGCAATTTTCAACCAATGTGCCACAGCCGGCGCACTGGGGAACCGCAAGGATTTTTAAAACATACACTACCTGACTCTTCAGTCAGGGCACTGACCTCTTTTCCTCAGATTGTCAAATTTAAAAAATGACAACAGCCGACACAACAATAACTCTGGTATGAATGAATCAAAATTAGACCATTTTTGTGTGTGTGTCAGATCAGTAAAAAAGATATTTTTTGGTGTGCCACAGAATTTTAGGAATTAGTTTACGTGTGCCACGAGATAACAAAGGTTGAAAATCGCTGTATTACTGGATAGCTCTCAGGAAATCAGACTGGGGTAACAAACAAAATCATATTTCTCTGAGTACTAAGTTTTTCACTGGCTTTTTAAGTTATCCTTGTCTTTTTAAAGTTATCTTGAATGTTATTCGTCTCTATCTCTGCACAGCTCCCTTATGTCATCAAGGTCTACCTCCAACATCCTGTCTTATATCGCATCCCTGGTTCCAACCCCAGAATCCCTTCCCAGACAGATCGGAGCTGAGAAGACATCACGAAACCAAGAAATTCTCTCCCTTCCCAATCATGCTTCATCTCGGCAGCTCAATTATTAACCACACCCCCAAATGCCCTACAACCCACCAGTTGTATTTTTTTCACAGTGATACCCCTGAAATAACACACACTTCTAGGTCGACCGTATATGTTATATGCAAAATTCGATCATCTTTCACCATGGATTGCTAGGAAATTTTCCTAACATTTAATATAATTCTTTGAAAACACTCTAAATTGGAGCGAGTGGTTCTAATTTCAAGGAAGAGGTCAGAATTTAAAATAAGCCTGTCAGTTTTAAAAAGTACAAAGATATTAAGGTATGGAAACACAAAGATAGTCTACCCACTACCACTCCACACTAAAGGAGTTATCAATTTACTCAAAATGTTTTCAATCTCCAAAGCAGAGCCTCCTCGTTTGTGCTCTGACTGCATCACGTGCAAACCTCTATCATAGGTGGACCACCACTGTGTCACTGTTATTTAATGAGGGTGGTCTACTATTTCTAACCATCAAACTCTATGAATACAGCATACTCTCAATCACTAGAGGACATCAGGGGTACAGGAATGTTTCAGACTTCTTCATGCGAAAGGGCTCAAGAAAATAATTACTTAAAAGTGAGTACCCAAATTCAGGATTAAAGGAGAGATAACAAAACAAGGAAATACTGCCCTGGCCAGGTTAGAGCATTGTGGTTACAATCCTCGATCACAGTACATACAATCAACCAATGAATACATAAATAAGTGGAACAACAAAGCAGTGTTTCTCTCTTTCTTCCTTCCTTCCTCTCTCTCTCAAATCAATTAATAAACTTAAAAAGAAAAAACAAACAAGGAAATCCTGCAATCTAAAAAACTAGTTCTTACCTTGTCATAGGAAGCAGTCGTGAGGTCGTCATAGTCAGAAAGCCAGGGGTGGGCCTCAGCATCCCGCTTCGCCATCTCCTCCAGCTCTGCCTGCAACTTGTCCCAGAAATCGACATCAGACTGTAAGGAAGGGAAGGCAGATAGAAAAAGGGGGATACATCATGACCACCCCATCCCACCCTCAGCTCCATTAGAACGATTCCCTAAGGCAGCACTTCTTAAATTTCAATGTGTTTACGAGCATCTGAAGCTTTGTAAAAATGCAGATTCCTAGATCTTACCCCAGATTCTGATTCAATCATCTGCAGTGATGCCAGGTATTGGCATTTTAGAGGCACCCACCCTACCCCTAGCAATTCTGACATGGAAGATCCAGGAACACCGTGCTCATCATCTTTGATGTTAACACACCCACTCTCTCCAATGGAGTCTTTTCTTTTGGGGCGTCTGCTCCTGCACTATCTGCTCTCACCTCTATAGCTGTTTTGGCTCGTTCAAACTCCACATCAAGGGCAGATGTGTTTCCTGATCTTGTGAACTGGTCAACCCAGGCATCTGATGTACCCTGTGGCAAAGAAGTACAGTCATACCACCACCAACAACTAAATACCCCCTAAACACCAACTAAATACCCCCTAAACACCAACTAAATATCCACTGAACACCGCCAACCTGGATACTTCTGAGAACCTTCTCAGAATCTCTTTCCCACCCACTCAGACCTGGGTGCTACCAAGACAAGCTGGCAACAAAACCCCTTCCCCATCTGGAACCGCTGAACACTGGACCCAAGGCCTAGGGCACCAGCTGGCTCCAAAGTGGGACTGGGAAGTGACAATGTCCTACCTGCTGCTGTATAAACTCTGCTGCCCACTGTTCTGCCTGAGCTCGGCCCGACCCTGCACCGGACTCCAGGGACACCTGCCCCTCGCCAATCTGCCGCACGAATTTCAGGAACTGGGGCACAGAGACACACATAGGCCACTCGGGAGAGAACTTCCAGGTGTGCACTCTCAACCATGCCCAAGAGGAGCCTGCGCTTACCCTCCCCTCTGACCATCTCTGGCTACAGACAAGATATGCTAAAGATCCTAAAAAATGTAGAGAGCAAAAAAAGAAAGGGATTTCTGGCTCTAAAGATCTGAGAAGGCACAGAAAAGAGAAAGGGTTAGCAGGCAAGGAAATGAGGGAAAGCATGTTGGAAGGAAAGAGGAAGGACTCAAAGTCTCCATTCTCCAGACTGGAAGGAATGGGCCTGGGATCTCATCTCCTTCTCTTTAAACTCAGCTAGGGTAAGAGAAGCCAGACCCTTCACTTCCAAGACCAGGTCTGCTGGGCAAGGCAGCAGTGGGTTTGGCTTACCTCAGAGTTAGCCAATTTGGGGTCATCTACTTTGGCCACAAAGTCACTGGCAGTGTGCCGCAGATCCTCATCAGGATGATACTCGTCGTACCTGGAACAGGTAAGGCCAGACTAACTTTAAACATTTGTTAGCCATTACCTTCCCCGGGCTATTCCCCACTCCCAGCCCACAGCAATCACAGTTTCTGTGGGGGAAAAGAAAGTGACCTTACTCAACTCTCTGGTTAAGGATGTACAAATTCCAATTTACATTAAAGAAGGACATTTGGGCAGGAGTGGTCAAGTGCTAGTGACATCCTTGTACCTCTCCCTTTTCCCAAACATATCTTTACAGAGAGAAGGAATAGATTGGCTCCAAAATAAAACGGAAACAGAGTGCATAAGGTAAAACTATGAACTTCTGTATGGACAGTTAGGATTCTCAGGGATCATAACACAAGTGGAAACCTTAATGTACAAAACGAGGGGGTTACAAGCTGGTTTGGGAATGTGGAGGAGACTGGAAGGGGCTGGAAAACTGTCCCACCTCCTTCCACAGGGACCCATCCAGAAAGAAGTAGCTGCACTCACCAGCGATCCGCGGCAGCTGTTGCCTCAGGCTCTCCCAGCCACAACTTCTCCTCTGACTGTTCCAGATATTCCTCAGCCCAGCGCGCAGGGGACACAGACAAAGGGTCTGCAAGGAGCAGAGAGTTGGGGAAATTACACAGGACTCAGTGAGCTGGCAAGGAAAGAGTACTAACTGGACCAAGCCAAAGCAGTCAAAATCCTACTTGATCCCTCAGAAACCCCTGGTCAAAAGAAAATATTACTAAATTTCCCATATCCAACCTGCTCCCCCTCAAGGGGCCTGGGGAGGAAACTTACTGAGTTGGGAACTGGAGACAAAATAAAAAGGCTCAGAAAAGGAGTAACGACCAAACCCTTTTGCATGAAGAGCCAGGAAACTCAGTAAGAAAGAGCAGGCACTAGAGCAGGGGTCCTCAAACTTTTTACACAGGGGGCCAGTTCACTGTCACTCAGACCATTGGAGGGCCGGACTATAAAAAAAACTACGAACAAATCCCTATGCACACTGCACATATCTTATTTTAAAGTAAAAAAACAAAACGGGAACAAATACAATATTTAAAATAAAGAACAAGTAAATTTAAATCAACAAACTGACCAGTATTTCAATGGGGACTATGCTCCTCTCACTGACCACCAATGAAAGAGGTGCCCCTTCCGGAAGTGCAGTGGGGGCGGATAAATGGCCTCAGGGGGCCGCATGTGGCCCGCGGGCCGTAGTTTGGGGACCCCTGCACTAGAGTCTCCACCTTCCTCGAAGGTACTGCTGGGAAGCAGCAAGGGATCCATGGAGAACAGAGCAGCTCTTGTTCCGTAACCAGATCTCCAGTCTGTCCCCCACCTAGAGTTCACATCCTCCCAACGAAAGCAGCCAAGCAGCACGTTTCATCTGAATATACCTACCAAGACCATCTGAAAAGCAGAAGGCTGAGCTAGAGTTAAAGACACATGGGTCCACTCTTCCCAACGGGCGTTTGTTTTTTTTACTTTTTAATTGAGATGTAAAATACAAACATGAAAGTACATAAAGCGTGCCAAGCTTAAGTAGACTGCTTCATTCGCTTCCACATATAAATACACTCAATCACCACCACCTGATGAAGATACAGGATATTCAGAGTTCCCTCGAAGTTTCCCTCATGCCTCCATCCCCCAGGGATAAACACTATGCTGACTTCAGTCACTTTTGATTAATTTTGAGGGCTATGTTTTTAAGTCTAATTCTAGAAATTGTCTTAGCTCTAGTGACAAAGGGCACTGCTGCAACATCTGAATAAACAAATCAAGGCCACAGATAGAATGAGGGTGCCAAACTCTGTTTCTCAACCTCTAGGACTTCGCCCTTTACTATTCCAGGGGACCAGGGGGAAAAGGCAAAGAAAAATTATTCAATGGGACTGTAAAGAATGAGTAAACAAGGCCCTGGCCAGCTGGCTCAGTGGTAGAGCATCGGCCTGGCATGCAGGAGTCCTGGGTTTGATTCCCGGCCAGGGCACACAGGAGAAGCACCCATCCGCTTCTCCACCCTTCCCCCTCTCCTTCCTCTCTGTCTCTCTCTTCCCCTCCCACAGCCAAGGCTCCATTGGAGCAAAGTTGGCCCGGGCGCTGAGGTTGGCTCCATGGCCTCTGCCTCAGGCGCTAGAATGGCTCTGGTTGCAACAGAGCAACGCCCCAGATGAGCAGAGCATCACCCCCTGGTGGGTATGCCGGGTGGATCCCGGTCGGGCGCATGTGGAAGTCTGTCTGACTGCCTCCCCATTTCCAACTTCAGAAAAATACAAAAAAAAAAAAAAGTAAAGAATGAGTAAACAGAGAAAACGTGAGCCTGCAGTGTTCCTCCCTTCTACTCTGCATCACATCTTTACAAACCAGATACGAAGATGGACATCTTGTCTTTGTCCCCAATTTGAAGAGCTGTCATTAATTTTAAAACTGAGGAGATTTATCCCCCCAGTATTAATGTTTAGCAGAACTTTACACTCCATTTAACTGAGACTTTGCTTTAATAATTTCAACAAAGTAATCTCAATATCTGAGGAAGTATTTTCAAAAGCTGAAAAAAAACAAAGGAGCAAGACTCTCAGAACATACCTAAGTATAACTAAGTAATCTATTACTAGTACAATAAAAAATACAGTTGACAAATTTTTTGGTCATAAATTCAGTCTCTTATTTTCACAGGTTCTCAACATTTATATCCAGATTTCCCTCACTCGCTCTTAGAGGCAACATTTTTCCTTTGCCCCAACGAGACTGTTGGCTCAAGAGTAGTGACCTAAGCAGATGCTTAACACATAGACTTTATAGCACCCCCTAGTTCCTTTATCCCATTCTGTTGAAAAACCACTAGTTCCTCCTCCTTACTCTCCATTCACTCCTTACTCTCAACTAGAGCTTCTTGCAAAAGCATACTCCAACTACAAATGCCCCTTCTAGAGAACACCATTTCTGTGAAAAAAATACAAAGTACCTGGACTTTAAAAGAGACATGAGATAGATTAAAAGAAAATCACTGAGGTGAAAAAAGACATCTTCAAATATCTGTAATTTGACATCTGGCCATATTAGCCACAAGACTCAGAATTTTCTGGCATTGGGAACCTGCTTTAATAAAGAAGTCAAAATAAAATACCACTTGGCCTTCACAATATTTTTTGAGACATTTTACAGAAAATCGGATCCATATGGATACCTCTAAGATTGAAGCAATTAAGGCCGACAAAGGGAAAGGGACTCTCCTAGGTCACACAGATGAGTAGAATTAAGCCAACAACCTAGATACCAAACATCCAACTCAGAATGTTCACCACATACAGCTTCTCACTGTGTGTTCCTTGCATCTAGGCACATCGACCCCAAGTCAAAAACTCAGAACTTCCTACCCTTATCAAAAGTTTCTGTGTTTGCTAGACAGCACAGTGGTAGAGAATGTAGCTTCTAGAATCAAGCTACCTGCACTCAAATCCCACTCCACCATCCAGCTTCAGACAAATTACTTAACCCTCCAAGTTCCCATTTCCTTATTTATAAAATAGAAATAATAGTAGCTACCTCATAGGGATTGTTATAAAGGCCAAATAATATAATGCACATATAAAGCACAAAATAACAAATATTAGCTATTGCTATCACAGCTGTTTACTGCAAATCCACACCACAAGTAGTAAACATCACAATGAGATGGTTATTCCTTTTGTTCCATAGCCTCTTCCTCTGTTATCCAGGGGAGATCCAGGACAATCCCCTTCTGCTACTGCTGCCCACTGCTTTCCTACAGAAGTACAGGTTTCTCTCTCATGATTATCACTGAACCTTACATACCATGTTAGCTGAGGCTGTCTAAACTAATGATTGATGCTTCTCATCTCTCCGTTCCTGTCTGTCTGTCTGTCCCTGTCTATCCCTCACTCTGACTGTCTCTGTAAAAAAATAAATAAATAAAAATAATTTAAACTCAAACTCATTAAGGTTATGTTTCATTTCTAGACGTGAGCAATCATGAGACGGAGAATTATTCAGCCCAGAAAATTAGGGTTAGGGGGACAGAGTCCATCAAGAAATATGGCAGACTAAAAACTGAGCTTGATGTGGTCATGGAATAATTCTATACGTTGATTGTGGTGGTGGTTACACAAATCTACACGTGATAAAACTGCATGAAACTATACACACACATAAATAGGGGCATGTAAAACTGGTGAGATCTAATAAGCTCTGTGGGTAATTTCCTATTTTGATATTTTGCATAACTAACAGTTATTTATGCAAAATGTTATCACTGGTGGAAACAGTGTAAAAGAAAACCAGAACCTTTCTGTACATTTTTTTGCAACTTCCAGTAAAACTATAATTATTTCCAAATAGAACATTAAAGCAAACAAACAAAAATTAACTTCAAGGTGCCTTTTAAACTTAAGTCTATATTTGTAACAATAGGGATTAGAAAATAATAAGACTTTCAAGAATATATCCTTATCTCATCTCAGTCTACTTAACCATAAAGCAGGGGTCCCCAAACTTTTTACACAGGGGGCCAGTTCACTGTCCCTCAGACCGTTGGAGGGCCGGACTATAAAAAAAACTATGAACAAATCCCTATGCACACTGCACATATCTTATTTTAAAGTAAAAAAACAAAACGGGAACAAATACAATATTTAAAATAAAGAACAAGTAAATTTAAATCAACAAACTGACCAGTATTTCAATGGGAACTATGGGCCTGCTTTTGGCTAATGAGATGGTCAATGTGCTCCTCTCACTGACCACCAATGAAACAGGTGCCCCTTCCGGAAGTGCGGTGGGGGCTGGATAAATGGCCTCAGCGGGACGCATGCGGCCCGTGGGCCGTAGTTTGGGGACCCTTGCCATAAAGTAATAGGTAATCTATATCATCAGTATAATTATATCACCCACTAGTGTTATCAGGATAATAAAAAAATTTTAATTACTAGAAAATCAATTTTCTTTAGCCTTTTCTCCCAGATCTCACTTCATTCATTCCCTAAATACTGAAGATCCACTACATACAAAGCAATATACTACTGCAATAGGACATTTTTTATGAAGGCAGACTCCAGCTCAGCTTCTCTTCCCAGCTTCCCATGTCTTTGCCCCTGTGAAGCAGACATGGTTACAAAAGAACATAAGAAAAAGAAGAGAGAGCTCTCCCAAAGAGGGTATCACAGGTAAGACAGGCCCAAAGTGTTTTTTTGAAGCTTACACATTATGGAAGATTTCAACAGCTGCAAACAATTCAGATAATTATAACAAAAATCTCATCAGTCTCAATGCCTATATAGTAGTGATTTTTTTTCTTTTTTTGAGCTATGAAAAATAACTGATGCCCACACATTACAACAGAAGACTCTCCATAATGAGAGACAGCACTTAGGTCTAAGGTTTCCATGAGACACCATCTCAGTCTAGTGGAGGGTCCCTGTTACAGCTCAGATTTCTCAATGATAGTGTAATGGTTCTAAGTATAGAGACTACAGGCAACAGACATGCGTTCAAATGTCATCTCTTTATTGAATAATTCTGGACAAAGTATTTAACCTTTCCAAATCTCAGTTTCCTTATCCATAAAATAGGGGAGGAATACCTACCTTGTAAGTGTTCCTATAAAGATCAAATAGGTTTGAGAATATAATGTGCACAGCACGCTTAATGAACCAAGAGCACCTGCTATTTACCTTCAACTTCAACTTAAGGGTAGGAAAGGGAGTCATGATAAAAGAGACCACTGGCTTTATCAAAGGTGAGTTTTAGCTGTTAAATTTTGGGGGTTTTCTCCTGTGTATGCAGTAAGCCCTATCTTTAGAAGAATAAAAATGATGAGGGATAAACCAATTAGGTCCCACTCATCACCTCAAGAAAATTCAGAACTATGATGATGTGAGCACCCTGAGATTCTAGGATCTTTGTAACTTTGTCCCTTTGAATCTCTTGTTATTCTTGGATTTCTTAAATTAGAAAAAGGCTAACAATGCTTTTCTCTGAGGGCAATCAAGAAGAGAAAAGCTGAAGAGAATGCCCTTCTTCCATACCCCAGACAGGATTAGGGGAGAGAAAAATCCATCTCAGAGGATGCAGTGAGAATGGACTCTCTCAGAGGAAAAAGTTGGCTGAGACCCTGAAGAGCCAAAGCTATAGGCCTGGCAGAGCCACATGATGGTTAACCCTACAGGGTCTGGAATCATTCAAACCCAGAGTCAAATCCCAACTCCACCACTCACAGAGCTGTGTCACCTTGGGCAGTTTTCTTATCTATAAACCAGGAATAAAAACAGTAACTAGCTCAAGGGTTCTCATGGGGATTAAATAGAAGATGCATTTAACGTCAGCCTAGCGTGCGGAGGACCCGGGTTCGATTCCCGGCCAGGGCACACAGGAGAAGCACCCATTTGCTTCTCCACCCCTCCGCCGCGCTTTCCTCACTGTCTCTCTCTTCCCCTCCCGCAGCCAAGGCTCCATTGGAGCAAAGATGGCCCGGGCGCTGGGGATGGCTCTGTGGCCTCTGCCCCAGGCGCTAGAGTGGCTCTGGTCGCAACATGGCGACGCCCAGGATGGGCAGAGCATCGCCCCCTGGTGGGCAGAGCATTGCCCCTGGTGGGCGTGCCGGGTGTATCCCGGTCGGGCGCATGCGGGAGTCTGTCTGACTGTCTCTCCCCGTTTCCAGCTTCAGAAAAATGAAAAAAAAAAAAAATTTTAAAGCACTTAACACAAAGCCTTAAACATAGTAAATAACCATTAGCTATTATTATTAGTTTTTATTATCATCAGGGTATGATCTTTGCTCTCCAAGATCTTATACTTCAGGTCCTTGAACTCAACAATCGCACCTTCAAAGGCCCAATCCTGTTCAAGATGTCTTAATGCCAGAATCCCACAGGCTGTATTAAATATTTCTCTCTTCCTGGGCCACACTGCAATCTACGCAGTCTCTCCACCAAACTACAGTAATAAAGTTTCAGGTAACAAAGAGGTAAACATAACTCCTCATGTTCTCATTCATGTTCTTTCTCTCTCTCTCTCAAATCTTTTTCCCAGTTCAAACCTAGTCCTCTTTTAAATATAAGTTTCAATTACCTATTATTATAACCTAAGGGAAATCAGGTTCAGTGCACCATAGAAATGATCAAGAGTCCGAAAAAGTCACAAGCAGCTAAAATGACTCTCTATCCTAAGACGAATTATGGTAACAGTGTAGAACTTTGCCCTATAGGAACCATTTAGATTTTTCCATGAGGAACCTCACCTGTCACTTCAGAAATGAATTCTTGGGACCAGTCAGTCTCATTATAATCCTGAGTTACATCCACAGCATCTCCAGCTGCAAGAAACTCCTGGGCCCAATTTTCAGATAAGGCCAAGTCTGCCACACCAGGGGCTTAAGAGAGAGAAAGAGAGAACTAAGAAACAAAAGAAATATGTATTATTCTACCATGCATAAGGAACCCTGAGGGCACATGAAAACACTGTTGCTTTCTTCTCCTCCTGCATCTCAGCTTCCCAGTCCCAGCAGCAACCAAATATAAAACCCCTGGGCTCTATCTACACAGAAAATGGTGATCTCCCCTCTCACGAGACTTTGGACCCACCTCTCTGGGGCGCCTGGCGGAAGCTTGACTGTTCAATCTCCTGCATCTCTGCCAGGAGGTCATCCATCTTGAAGGTCTGAGGGGCACGCGATACAAGTGGTACATTCTGGTCCTGGAGGAATTCTGCCACCAACTGTCAGAAGAGATGGTGAGATGAACCCAGCAAGTGACAGACCCATGGGGTAGGGGTTACTAATGTCAACTACAAGGAAACAGAGAAACTATTAATTTGGAAATACTCAAAGAATACATTTCTAAAAATAAGCAGGAAGGCAAAGGCAAATTTCATTTGGTCAGGAAAGTCCAAAGACTGAAACATGGGTGAGCCAAGTTTAAAGTAAAAACACAATGAGGGGGGAAAATAAACTGCAACAAAAGAAACTGGTATATTTACCTCATCTTCAGAGGCTACGCCCAAAGGCTTAGAGACCTAAGACAGAAGGGAAACAACATGGTACAGTGGTGAAGACCAGACACACAACTAACTTCAACTGGGTTAAAACTCCAGGTCTGCCATTTATATGACCTTGGGCAAGTCACAGTACCTCTCTGAGCCCCCGTTTCTTCACCGATAAAATGGTTGCCTTTATCAATGTAAAGGTGAACAGTGCTTACTTAGTATATTGCTCAGTAAATGAGTGTTTACCCATTTACTCAGTAAACACTCATTAAGTGGTAATTATTATTCGCAACACAATAGAGCAGTGATTTTTCAACGTTTTTTATCTCATGCAACTAATTACTACAATTCTGCAGCACACCAAAAAAAAAAAAAATTACAGTTTTTATTGACCTGACCAAAAAAAAATAGGTATAATATTAATTCATTCACACTAACTGCTATTATTGTATTATTGGCTGGTGTCACTTTTTTATTTGACAATGTAAAGGAAAAAAGGTCAGAGCCCTTGTCTAAATAGTCAGGTGCAGCATGTTTTTAAAATTCTTGCCGCACACCAGCTGAAAATTACTGCAACAGAGAAAGGAGTTAAGTGTACATGTGGACCCTCCATTCCCAGCCACCACTTGGGCTTTCCATCTCAAGAATACTCACTGCCTCAGAGGCTGGGGTTCCTGGTGGCCAGGGACCAGGCTTTAACCCCTCCTGCCGAAGGGCCTTGTCCTGGGTGAAGTGCCCGGCCAGCTTCATGAGTGGGTTGGCACCCCCGCATTCGGCCTCCACCAGCTCCCGCATTGCCATGGTGACAGCCAACTCTCTGATGGGCAGAGAAGGTTAGGAACCCAGGTCCCCACCCACAATTCAGCCTGTATCTGGGGGAGGCAGATAGACATCTGTCCCAGGTTACCTAGTGGCCACACTCTCCACTCCTGGCCCCCACCTTTGCCAGGAGTCCCAGAGCGGACCGCTGCCCTCATGCCACCACCCCCAAAAGCCCCGGGTATCAGCCTGAGCCTCCACAGCGGCCTCCACGACTGTGGACTCAGACGGACAGATTGGCCGGCAGCCGTCCCCCAGAGGGGCCTGGGTCCCAAGAGACCACGGGGTTACAATTCCGCAACCGGGCTGTACCGGGGCATTGGCAGGGCAACGAAGAGGGGCGATGACGCCTGACTGTGAACGCCAGTGCCCCACACTCCCCGTAGTAAGGCGCACACCGCGGGGGGACCACCCCCTCCCCTAGGTGACCTGAGCCCCTCCCCTAAGTCACCTGAGCCCCTCCCCCAGCTCCGCCAGACCAGGCCCACCACTCCGGCGCTCCGCACCGCCTCATCTCCCCCAACCCCAGTCGCAGCTCCAGCCCCGCCCCCGGGACCCGCGAGGACGCGGCAAGGGCGAGGAAAGCTCGGGAACGTGACCTCGGGCCCCCCCTCGACCCTGCGCTCACCGTCGCGCGCCACGCCGCACAACCCGCCTGGGCACCTGGTGCGGGATGGAACCGGAGAGGAAACGATGGGGTGGTGAGCCAGGGGCGGAGCTCGAGCTTAAAGGAGCCGTGACCACCGCGCCGCTGTCCTGCCTTGCGGAAGCTGTTTTAAAGGTAAGACTGCGACGCAGCGTGATGGGAGGAGCCGGGAGTCTTAAAGGGGAAGTCTAGGACTACTCTGGGAGCTTACGGACTCCAGGACTTGTTTGAAGGGAAACGCAAAGAAGAATGGAGCTAGGAGGGGACTTTCTGAGCTGGGGTGAAATCCGAGGGCACGGGATCCTGGGCTCAGTGTATTCTAGCTCTTCCCCGGAGGCGCACTGTGTAACGCGCGATTTGCGAGAGTCAAATCTGGGGCCCTCCCCAACCTTCTAGGCCTGTCCCCTTTCAAATTGCCTTTAGCGGACCGTATCATACATAGTCTGACTGGAGACAGCGGACTGCCCCCAATCCCTCTGACACCTCTGCGTAATAAGGAAAACAGCACTGGATGATGACAAATTCCGGAGACTAAAGAAAGTAGAGTCCAACGCACCATGAGACCTCAAGCTGGTAACCCTACAGGGAAGGTGCACAGTGAGTCACTCCTCTTCCCTCCATTCTCCCGCGCCACTGGTCAAGGTCACCATGATGGCCTATTGCCACTGCCCCAAACTGGGGAAATACAGACCTGATGCAAGAAATGATTTTAATCACGGTTTAAGCCTCAGGCCCCACCATCTGCCACAGGATTGGATCTGGTGTCAGACTTCAAGAAAACCCTGAAATCTTACCTGGCTCCAAGACCAAAGTAGACCTGATGTCATGAAGAAGGGCTGCTGGTAGATGAGCAGGGATGGTGGTGCCAAAAAGACAAAAGCCCCAGTCCAGCCCAGGGTCAGCAGAGGAGACAGACAGCAGGTGGCGCCCTGGACCAGGCTTCTTTTCAGGCTGTCCTGCAGATTTCAAAGGTGGAGGCTCCAGGGAACCAGAGGGGCAGAGCTGTGTCAACTAACTTAAATCTCGGGAGATAGAAAAACTGCTCTGAAAGATCAGGGGGACAGAATGGCAGGGCAGACATTCAATCGTGCAGAATTTCTCCTTTTCCTTACCTTTTCACCGTTTTTCAGAGGCCCTAACTAACCCAATACCCTTTTTCCCCTGGTACACAAATCCCAGCCCTTGCATGTTCACTGTTCTCTGGCTACCATTGTAAAGCAAATACCTAGTACCTAACAAACTAAATCATGCCAAGAAGGAAGGGATGTCCTCTGAGAGGTGCATGTTTAAAAAGGGAGTCCCTGGAGAGAGCAATATTTAACTGATATGGTAGAATTTCAAAATCAAGACAGCTTGAGAGGACTTCCCAATACCTCTCAAACCACACACATAACCAACCTTCTGCTCTGCTAGATTAGTAACTGGTTAGCAATAACTAATTATATGACCTTCCCAATAAAAGTGATGTTTAGTGAATACTTACTAAAATCTAGTCATTGCACTGAACACTTTATTTGCATTAGTGCTTTAGTCTTAATAATAGCCCTATGAAATAGGTATTACGAACCCTACTTTACAGATAAGACATCCAAAAACACTCAGCTAGGAAGTCAAAAATTCAGTTCAGACATAACTCCAAAATCCTACCCATTATACCCACTGTTTCCAGTCTTAGAGAAGCCTTACTTATAAGCCGTGGTGAGCTTTAGTCTCCTAGCCGTAGAATTCTTCACATAAACCTGACCCACAAGTCCAAGATGATGCTAAGAAAGAATTAATCGAGTTACTTGGGTGTTTAATATTTAGTTTATTGAGTTCTATCTTAAAATCCTAGATTTTGTTTATTCAACTTCAACCTTAAATTCTATTCGTAAAAGTAATAATTTTATTAAATGAAAATAATCATTTTTACTTGTTCCTTGTGGATTTCAGACCTGAGAAGGTATGTAACTGTGCAGTGGAGACTTATAAGTAACTAGAGAAAAAGAGTAATGGAGGACATATTGGTCTATGTCCGGCAATGATTATGACTATGAAATTAAACTCCATTGAGAGGATGGATTCTCCAATCAAGAGGTTTGATGTGGTGTAATCCTCAAGTTCCATTGGCTAATGTTTAGTAATTTAGCCATCTTAATAGCAGAGGAGGCTAGGAAATGTAATTTACACCCATGATGAATTGGACCAAGGTTTGGTGAGCAGCTGGTGATCTCTACAACAGTCCACCCTCTCATCACCAGTGTCAGGCTATGCCAGTGACTTTGAAAAGATTTTTTCAGTCAAGACGTTTGTGTGGCTGTTTTAATATTCAGTCTTCCAGTGTTCAATTGTTCTATTGTCGCCTCTACTGCAGCTTTGAGGGGTCACTTTTCAGTTGTTTCCTAGACCAGAGTTCCTGTATGGTATCTCCAGTCTTCTCTGGACCATGTCTTCTCCATCAAATTTTTTTAGATCCCATTACTCTTTCTAATCCAACAACCTGATACAAACCCCACAAACACCACATCACTGTAAATATCTTTAATGTGTGTGGAAAAGACAATTTCTAGTTAGTTGGGTTTTAAATTAGTATTTAATTTACTAAAATTATAAGTACAGGATGTGAGGGCACTCTGTCACCCTATTGATCTCTAGGGTTTATTCAGCTAATCTGCCTGGCTGGTCGGGTGTCCCCTTCCCCCTTCACCATCCCATGTGCGTAGTCAAGGAAGATAACCTTCCCCAATAGAAGAGAGGACCGTTCTTCGGTGAAGGGTATGCCAGTGGCTCTGCTCCCCTACTAGAACCTCCAGGCAGGCTCTCCAGGTCCATTTGTAGGAGAACTTGGGGTATTCGAGCTTCCAAGACTCCAGACACATCCAAATGAGGCGTTGCATGTAACAAACAGTCTGCCTTTCTTTAAAGTAAATAAATAAATAAGTAAATAGTAAAATTATAAGTATGAAATCTGGTTTTGCTTGTGCCTTTAAATTTAACTTACAAATCCTTCAAGTCTATTTATAAATGTACTAATTTTTTTAAAAATTACTTCCACTTATTCTTTGATTGATGTTTAACTCTACTTAAACAGATTTAAATTTCCTTAATAATTAGTCTCATCTACAGACACAGTAAAATTTCCATAACTGTTTAGATCATATCCATATGCTTAATATATTTGATTTTTTTCCTCATGCACTTCAATTGCCTGACAAGGTAAACTTAAAATCCTCACATGCAGGCCCTGGCAGGTTGGCTCAGTGGTAGAGCGTTGGCCTAGCATGTGGAAGTCCCAGGTTCGATTCTCAGCCAGGGCACACAGGAGAAGCACCCATCTGCTTCTCCACCCTTCCCCCTCTCCTTTCTCTCTGTCTCTCTTTTCCCCTCCTGCAGCCAAGGCTCTATTGGAGCAAAGTTGGCCAGGGTGCTGGGGATGGCTCTATGGCCTCCGCTTCAGGCACTAGTATAGCAGCTGCTGCAATGGAGCAACAACCCAGATGGGCAGAGCATCACCCCCTGGTGGGCTTTCCGGGTGGATCCCAGTCGGGTGCATGTGGGAGTCTGTCTGACTGCCTCCCCACTTCTAACTTCGGAAAAATACAAAAAAAAATCCTCACATGCAAAATCTTTCTATAGAATAAGCAACTCATAAATCTAATTACTTGATTTACTGTGTTCAGATGTTTGATTTGTCTTAAACGTTCTAATGTTTTTAAGCTGGAGCAGTCTTAGCCTGACCAGGTGGTGGCGCAGTGGATAGAGTGTTGGACTGGGATGCAGAGGACCCAGGTTCGAGACCCCGAGCTCGCCAGCTTGAGCGCGGGCTCATCTGGTTTGAGCAAAAGCCCACCAGCTTGACCCAAGGTCATTGGCTCCAGCAAAGGGCTACTCAGTCTGCTGAAGGCCCGTGGTCAAGGCACATATGAGAAAGCAATCAATGAACAACTAAGGTGTTGCAACACGCAATGAAAAACTAATGATTGATGCTTCTCATCTCTCTTTGTTCCTGTCTGTCCCTGTCTGTCCCTCTCTCTGACTCACTGTCTCTGTAAAATAAATAAATAAATAAATAAATAAATAAATAAATAAATAAGCTGGAACAGTCTTACACCTTAAAACTAAAAACCATACTTCTAAAATCAACAAAGATTTCAAATTGAAAATGCAAAGTTTAGTTTAACTGCAATTCACACAGATTTTTAACCTTAACATCAAAATACTATGGTTTACACTTCAGTGACTTCACTGTCTCTACACTAAATTCTACTCCTCAGGAGAGCCATAGAGTCATCTCAAGAAGGCTGGAGATATTAGGTCATAAAGTACTTTGTAATACAGTTAGTTGTCAGGTTGAAGAACAGGACAGGAGAGCTAGGGCCTGTGGAACATGTGCTGCCGAGGGAATTCTCACCAGTGCACACACTGAGCAATCTCCCGGTGGAGCTACCTCTGCTGGCTGCAAGGTGGGCTTTCAGCTGGACCAGTCCATAATCCACATGTGCAGGGCATCTTTCCCACTCCACCTCATCCAGTCTTGGGTAGAGGAACTGCTGCTGCACCCCCATCCTAGTCTCAGCAGATTTCCCCCACCTAATAAATTCTGCATTCCTTCTGTTGTTTCTTGTCTTACCGGATTCTCCTGCTCTGTCAATGTTCTCTTTTCTAATCTTCTAATTAAGAATCATCAGACCCACATAAATCTCCTTTTCCTTTTCATACCTGCCTCGCCCCTGAGTCCTCATGTTCCTTTCATATGTGTCTAGCCTGTCTTCAAAGATCATAAACCTTTCTTCTAATGAGATTTATCTCTTCCTCCAGCTTAACCAGCCTTTTGGTTTTTTTCTTTCAATTTCTACCTCTCCTGTTCCAAGAGAAAGATGTTGGTATTATTTCTGTTTTTAAGCAGTTCTTCCTTCACTCTTTGTAAACAGGATTATTAGAGTCAGAATGTTCCAGACATGGGCCTATTCAATTGCCCTCTTAAGCCTTTGAGTTTTCAGTAAGCTCAATTATTTTCCTTTCTTAACAAGAAAATGGTCTATTCCTTATATAATAAGGGATCCCCACTCCTTTTGATCTCTTCATTGGGAAAATATGCCATCCTTGTTAGCTAAAGCCACAGCCTGGGGCTCCCAAATTTGAAGTCACAGCCAAGAATTGCATAATTAACCAAAAGATTATAAAAGTTACAATTCCAGTTTACCTTGAGGTGGTTAGAGGTAACTCTTGGGAACTTGTGGACAAGCCTAATAATCTGAGTTATTGGCTGCTCTATACCTCATTCCCAGGTCCCATGATACAGTTCACAAGGACAGTAAGAAGATGACCAGACATGGTCTACTTGGGCCTGCACAAAGTTCACACACGTATGCTCAGAAATGCAACTTAGTTCCTTTTGGGTTTGAGGCTCAGTCTGAAAACCTGGAAAACACAGCAGTACAAAAAGTTATTCCATCCACCTGTTAACCTAAATATAAAAGGCCAATGTGAGAGGCAACAAGCATTTAAGATAAAAAAGGAATAGCTATTCGGGAAGTACTGATTCAGGCAGAAACTCAAATAGTGTTTTGATTAGGAGACAAAGGCAATGGGTATATATAAGAAAGGGAAGGGAGCATCAGCCCAGCGTGTGGAGGTCCTGGGTTCGATTCCCGATCAGGGCACACAGGAGAAGCGCCCATCTGCTTCTCTACCCTTCCCCCTTTCCTTCCTCTCTGTCTCTCTCTTCCCCTCCAGCAGCCAAGGATCCATTGGAGCAAAGTTGGCTCGGGCACTGAGGATGGCTCCATGACCTCCGCCTCAGGCACTAGAATGGCTCCAGCTGCAGTGGAGCAATGCCCCAGATGGACAGAGCATCACCCCCTAGTGGGCATGCCGGATAGATCCTAGTCGGGCTCATGCAGGAATCTAACTGCCTCCCTGCTTCTAACTTCAGAAAAATACAAAAAAAAAAGAAAAGAAAAAAGAAAGGGAACAATTACAACAATAGAAAGAAGGCATTTCTATTGGTACAGATAAGCTAAGATCATGATGCTAATTCCAAAGATATCTTTAATTTTCAGTTCAGAAGTCATAATACCTGTTTTCTTATTTTCTTTACAAATAGGTATTTGGGATGCAAGGTTGCTCTAGCCTCAGTCCAAAGGTTATTTTGCCCAGTTAATATTCCAAAGGTTTGAAGAGTAAGATGTACAAGGCTGTTCATGTGGGATGGCAGCTCCAACTCCATTTTAGAGTGGCTTCTCCATTTGTATTCTTTTTCTACACATCAGAGCTTTTATAGCCAAAATTCTGCTCATTTTGAGGTGTGACCAAAAGACCACCTGTTTGGTGAACCAGTCTCTATTTTGGTACTAGGTCACCTTTGCCCATCTAGCTCAAGGTCACCTACAGAAGTCAGTACCCAAAAGTCTGTGAGTTCTTGTTGCTAAGATGCTAGCATATCCTGTTGCTGAAACCCCCATCTATTCAAAAATAACCCGATGTCTATTTAAAACAACCTAGGAACTATAAAAATAGTCACTTTCCTATAGGCATTAGCTATTATAAGCTTCTGTAAACTGCCAAGGAGAAAGGAACCCAAGTGTGCCTGGCTCCAAAGCATATGTTCCAAACCACAACCTCAGGCAGCCTAGAACTTCATGCTGGTAAAGACCACATTTACTGTGGCTGGGGATGGTTTTGTCCATCTTCCAATAATTGATGATTGCTGGCATATAACATGCTGATTCTGAGTTACTTCAAAAAGTTCTTATTGCCTGACCAGGCGGTAGCACAGTGGATAGAGCGTCGGACTGGGATGCGGAAGGACCCAGGTTTGAGACCCTGAGGTCACCAGTTTGAGTGCGGGCTCATCTGGCTTGAGCAAAGCTCACCAGCTTGGACCCAAGATCGCTGGCTCCAGCAAGGGGTTCCTTGGTCTGCTGAAGGCCCGCGGTCAAGGCACATATGAGAAAGCAATCAATGAACAACTAAGGTGTCGCAACGAAAAACTGATGACTGATGATTCTCTTCCCTCTCCATTCCTGTCTGTCTGTCCCTCTCTCTGACTCTCTCTCTGTCCCTGTAAATAAATAAAATTAAATTTTAAAAAAAGTTCTTATTTAAGTGTCACTCAACCCTTTGAGGAAGCAATTCCCATTTAGGGGATGAACTGAATGAAGCTTAAGAAGTTAAAGAAACACTAAGTTGCTGGGTTTTGAACAAAAGCAGAGCTGACAGCAAAGCCTCCTCCACCCTGCTCCCCTCCCCCTCCCCTGGCAGGAGGAGCCTCTGTGCTACGGGATTTCCTCAAAGCAACAAGGTGGCATGTCAAGAGTAGGGACTTTGGGTCTGTGGGGGGACAGCTAAACTATCAGGGGATAAGGTAGCATGAGCAGCTTAAGTCCACCTGGTCCCCTGGGGCTTGACCAGTTGTCCTCGGATGTTCGTATTACCCTCTCTTCACTGCTTCATGCCTTTTGGACTTTACCCTCTCTGTAGCACTGTAGAATGAAGGAAGGCTACTCTTCCTTCAGGCCTAACTTAAAATTAGAGGTCTTCTCAACTACTGCTTTTGCCCACTAACAGCCTCCCCCCAGAGCCAGCCATGCTGCAACCCATGGGGAGACCGTGGTATAATCCTAACTGCACACGTTTTAGGGGGAAATACCACAACTGATGGGGTGATGGGAGAGGACTACAGACCTGACGTGAGAACTTAGGAAATCTGGTTCAGGTCTTTCAACTGGCTATTTGGGACAGACGTCCCCTTATCCTTGTGGACTGGAATCCTCACCCAGGCATCATAGGGTTTCTACTCCTGTTCTGACACCACATCCCAGAGACGCCATCACCTCCCCCTCCTACCCACTGCTGCTAAATTTAAACCTTCATCTGTCTTTTTCCTGTAGGATGTGGATATTTTAAGGGAGCGACAGCGTGGTGATGCTGGGGATGTAGTGACACCCGCTCTGTAAAAATAAGCGTGCTAGCCCCTCCTCTACGTCTGTCAGATGCACCTGCCTGCCAGCCAGGGATTCACCCAAAGGATGCTGGGTGAGGAGGGGGCTCCCAGGAAGTGGAGTTTGGGAAACTATACCCGCAGTGCACAGAGGAAGAGTGGACACAAACTCATCCTCATACACCCCTCTGAGACATCCCAGGGTCTCGGATTCACCAGATCGACATATCGTCCAGAGGAGCCCTGAGGTATGTATGATAAGGCTGGGGGAGTCTAGGGGATACACTTTGGGGAGCAAACATGGATCTCAAGGGCATATGCGATCTCCCATACCTGCTAGAAGACTGGGAGCAGAAGTGTCATTCTTTACCTACCCAACAAAGTCCCCAGGGTGGGGGCTGTGGGTGGGGAAATGGAATTCTTGCTGATTGGTGCATTAGCCCGAAAGTTGCAGGGTGGAATTGGAGACTCCTGAAGAGGGCAGTGCCCTCCTGCATTTACACACAACCAGTGTGTGTGTGCCCACCACCCAGGAGGCAAGGGGTGAGTTTTCAGGCCTCTGGCTGGTACCTAGAAGAAGGACACTTTGTTCTCGAATTCCTAGTTACCTTACCTGCCTCTACAGCCCAGCTTTTCCCAAGGGCATAGCTCTTCATCATGCCCCTTTCAGGAAGCTAATTAATTTTCCTGCAGAAAGAGGACTTCACAGGAAAACGGCCCTCCAGTGTAGAAGGAAAGAATGGAGTCAGGCCAAAGGAGATGTGTTGACAATTGCAAAGTAAATGGAAGTAGGTAAATTGGAAACGCTGCCCAGGGCTTGGCACCCTGAGGCTTTGCCAGCTTCTGTGAGGGAGGTTATGGAACAGCCTTCCAGGAGATCTTGAGCAACAAAATAAAAACCCATTTGGACTCCTGCCCGCTGTCCTTTCTGCGCATGATCAGGGCTGGTATCTTGCCTCATTCCTGCTGCCTATTTCTTGTGTATGTTTGAGAGAGATTGAGAGGGGTGGGCCAGCAGGCAAGGGCACAAAGAGTTCAAGGTCTTCCTACTTATACCCCCCCCCCAAGGACTCCTCTATGTGTCCAGTTGTCATACAGGGAGATGGCAGTAACCAACCATACACTGAGATCTGGGATGTCAGACATGAAGGACGGGAAAGGTTACAAGTTTAAGACATAATCAGTGATCAGAGGCTCTGATTCTAAAGTCTCCAGGAAACCACTGTAGAATAGTGCATTTCAGGAAAAAACCATCCCAGAGACAAATGATCCAAAAAGGCCACAAGTCCAGCCAGAGATGGATTAAGGTTGGTTGAGACCCTGGGCACAGAAGAAAATATTGGGCCTCTTACATTAGAAAAAAGTGTAAAGTTGGGGTTTGCGAGGCCCTTCAGAAGTCGGTGCCCAGGGCACATGCTTGGCGTGCTCGCCGTTAAATCCACCTCTGAGTCCGGCCAAGGTTGGGCAGATGCTAAGAAAGACCACACTGCCATTTGCCATTCTGTACTGTGGAAAGCTATGGTCTCTGGGACCGGGGCAGGTGAGGATGAGGAGGGATAGCAAGGGGGAAGAGAATGGGGTTAACACACTGAAATTCAGGGCCACAAACTCTCTCTCATACCTCTACTATTGAGCCATCACCTGACCCTCTGAGGGACTCAGGCTGAACAGGTAGAGCCGCCTCCCACGTGGTATGGCCACAGGCAGAAACATCAGCTTGGCATCCAGGGAGCACCGCCACAGGAGAGGCTGCTGCAGGGCATCTGCTTGGCCACCTCTGTCCTCCATGCACTGACTTCCCAGGCCAGGGGGCCCGCAGAGCAGCTCTCCTCTCCCCTTCTACCAATAAGTCTCAGTGTGAGAGCCACACACATTACCTCATTCATCATTTACGGAGCCCCTGCCACGTGCCAGACCCTATACAATTTGCTGAGGATACAGTAGACCTGGTGGTGGACACAGACGCGTACCACAGTTTAGGAAGAAGTGCTATGATGGAGGCACACACAGGAGGTGCCAGAGCACAGAAGGCTTCCTGGAAGGGGTAACAGTGAAACTGGGTCTTCAGTGACAAGTAGAAGATTGCACACAAAGTAGGATAAATATGTAGAATGGTTAAGTAGGACAGGAGTACACAAAGGGGAGAGGACATGCTGGGCACAGGGAAGACAGAAGACACGGAGTCGAGAAAGAGCAGGGGAGATACTGGCGGTTTGTGTGACCAGCCAGGTGTGCAGGAGTGGTGGCTGAGGGGCCAGGGAAGGAGGCGAGGCCCGACCCACCTGGGTTAAGGGGCTTCCCAAGGCCTGAGAACTTGACCCTGGCAGTGCCAGGGAGGTAGGGAAGGTTCTGAGAGAAAAGTGGCATAACCAGAGTTCCACTGTAGAAAGGTCACTCAGACCCAGTCAGGCTGGCATGGGGTAAGACACCAAAGGTAAGGAAAACAGGTGGGAGGTCCTGGCAACGGGCCAGGCTTATATTGAAGATTTTGTGAATCAAGACAGTAACAGCAGTAGGGGGAAGAGAAAGACAGACATACTGAGAGATTTTAAGGGGTAAAAATGATAGGGTTTCATCACCATTTGGACATGAGGTTAAGGGAGGGGGAGAAATCTAGGTTTCTGGCTTAGGTGACTGGGCAAAAGGGGATAGGGAGAAGTAACCCAGAATAGAGCAGAATTTGGGCTAAGGTTGAGTTTGAGGCACAGGGTGCCTGAGTAGACATGCCAAGAGGTAGTTGTAAATAGGGATCAGAAAAAAGGTCTGGCTGGGAGAAATATATGTGGAGGCATCCTCACACAGCTGGTAATTGAAGCCATGGGTAAGGATGGGGCACTGGGTAGGGCATGGGACGGGCCAGTGAGCTCCACCTCCATCCCATGTATGTTAACAAGAACCCCAGAGAACGTACTGATACCCAAACCCCTCATCCCACAGAAAGGAATTGAGACTTGGACCCCTGGTACTTCCTGGGGCAGGGACAGCACAGGAAGAATGCTTCCACTCCAGGTCCCTCTGCTGAAACAAGCCCCTCCAGACACTGCTCCCTACCACCTCGGAACACATCTCAGAGCCCGTCTCTCTCGTTACAAATAGCAGGGCTGCGTGCCCGCACGTCCTGGACTCCACAGCCAGGAGCCCATGTGCTGCACACGGTGTATTCTAAGAGATGGGGAGGACTGGCAGTCACCACAGGAAGCCCAGGCATCTGTGGCATCCCCTGAATTACCTCTTTTCCCAGAGTGCTGAGGGAAGAGAGCAGTGAGAGCCATCTGACCCTGACTTACTTCCCTGTGGCCTGACATCCTGGTGATAGCACCCAAACGACCAGCCCTGTGCTCCTCACCTCAGCCCTGCTCAGAGACCCCAACGGGCCCTGACACCCAAGGGCCCACCTCCCACTCAGGGCACACCGCCCACACAGGGCCCACATGGGCTCAGCCAGGCTGGAGGCAGCTCACGGAGCTTTTTTCTGGTTGTTTTATTTGAAAACTCTCAGGTGTGTCCCCTTCCTCACCACACCCAACCCCCTACCACCCACCCCAGGACATGACGATGCCACACGCACACACAAGGCTGTGAGCTGCACATGGGACACAGGGGCTGTGCTCACGACAACATGAAAAAATATACATTATATATAATACACTAGGGCCCCCACTCCCGCTCCCACCCCCACAACCTAGCCATGACCAGGCCATGGAGGAAGGGCCAGGGGCTGTAGGACCTCAGGCAAGGACAGGAGGGAAAGAGGACAACAAAGGAAGAAAAGTGGGCACGGTAAAGAAGCAGGGGTCCCCAGAGTGAAATGGACAGAGAGGTGGGGGCCTGTAAGAGCAGGAAGGCCCTGCGGAGGGAGCTGCGGGGAGGAAGGCCTCAGGGACAGGAGAGGAGGGAAGGGCAGAGGGAACGGTTCCTTCAGTACCACCTGGGCCCCTGCCATTGCTACTGTCCCCGGCCCCCAATACAGAGCGTGGCTGGTAGGGGAGATACAGCCATGAGTGAGCTAGGGGAAGGCTGCCCTGCAGGGCAGAGAAGGTAGTCGCTCTAGTCTTCCACAGGGGGAATAGTCGTCTTCCAGAGGCATGGGAGGGAGGTGGGCTGGGGTGGAGAGGGTGGGCTCCGGTGGGGCCCACGGGGGTTTTGAGATTAAAGGATGATTCAAGCTCTCTCTCCCTTGGTCTCTCTTCTCTCAGAATGTCCTTCTCTTGGGGGGGGGGGGTCTCTGTCTCACCAGGGCAGAATTCTCTCTCTGTTTGGGGAGGGGATAGGCCTTAGTAGCGGTGTGGGGGGGTCTCGATGATGCGTCTCTCATCACTGCTGGGTGAGTCAGCTGCCTCTGAGTCACTGCTGTCCTCGTCCTCCTGCTGGCCACCAGCAGCCCCCGCCACACAGGCTTGCCGGTTCTGGTAGGACTGGAGAAGGCAGGGGTGAAGAGAGGGGCTCAGCAGCCGGACACACCCCACAGCTTCTCCTTTAGGGCCCAACTTTCTCAGTCCCTTTACCCCCACCTCCTCCCTTGTCCAAACCTCTCCTTCTTACCCACGGGCACTGCCCAGAGCTTTTTCCCCAGGGCCTGGCTGTTCCTTAGAGCAGTGGTCTCCAACCTTTTTTGGGCCACGGACCGTTTAATGTCAGAAAATATTTTCACAGACCGGCCTTTAGGGTGGGACAGATAAATGTATCACGTGACCGAGACAAGTGTCAAGAGTGAGTCTTAGACGGATGTAACAGAGGGAATCTGGTCATTTTTTTAAAAAAAAACATCGTTCAGACTTAAATATAAATAAAATGGAAATAATGTAAGTTATTTATTCTTTCTCTGCGGACCGGTACCAAATGGCCCACGGACCGGTACCGGTCCGCGGCCTGGGGGTTGGTGACCACTGCCTTAGAGGGTGTTTGCTTTGTGTGCTGCAGCTGAATCTTGACCCTGTAGACTTCCCCACTCCCAGGGCCACTTACCTCCATGGGGTTCACGATAATGGTGAGAGCGGAGTCATCCCAGAAGAGGTCAGGGTCCTTGGGGTCACTGGAGGCCCCTGGAGGCCCGCCAGCCCCTGAGACGCGGCGATGAAGGGAGTGGATTCTCACCAGGCCCAGAATGACCATGAGCACGAGGAATCCCACACACACCACAATGATGAGAGTCGCTGCACTGGGGACCACTGCGGGGAGAGCATGTGGTAAGGAGACTCTGGCCAGGCCCACCGGAGGGGACTCAGCACAGGGCGCAGAAAGGAGGACCCTGGACAGGGGGTGTCTGAGTAAGAGAAGATAGGATCCATGATGCCCAGAGGAGGGGACCACCCTGTAGCAGCTGGAAGGGAAACAGGGTCAGGAAGGACTGGAGACCAGGAGAGAGGCGGGCGGCAGAGTGGCTGCTGTCAGGACCAAAGGGACAAAGAGACAGTGGGAGGAAGGTGTGCAAAAGGGGGCAAGGGCAGGGGAAGAAACGGGCTCCCAGCCCAATGCTCTCAGGAGCAGCCCCGTTCTCAGCAGGCGAAAGGCAAGATTTGGAACCACCCCACATCATCCTCTCAGGACCACTGAGCCTCGGATTGAAGTGCCCAGTGCCCAGTGGGGGAAGGAGAGAGGCAGCTACGTGGGCTTAATGGTGTGGAGGAGAGAACGTCCAAAGCTGGGGACAGGTCTAAGGGGCAAGAAGCAGCCCCTTCGCTTACCCACCTGAACCGAGCTCGCTCCTGCTCGGTGCCGCCTCCCTTCTCCTTGTGGGCTTAGGGCTCCTGGTCATCGGGGGCTTCTGCTCCTCCCTAACCTCCCCCAGAGGAATACACTCCTTCCCCTTGGCCCTGTCATGCTCCTGGCCCTGCATCTTGACTCTGAGGCCCAGGTTCAGGGGAGCATGGACCATGAAGGGCAGGGAGACACTGAAGGGCATGTTGACTTTCACACGGACCCGAGAGCTGATAGTGGAGAAGCAGACGTGCATGCACATGTACAGGCCCACGAAGAACATGTGGGCACACAGCTGGACAAAGGTCGCCATACTCTGCACCCGAGCCAAGCCTCTGCCGGCCAACACGGCTGCCTGCACCAGCCACTTGGCAGCCTGCTCACACGGCAGGGTCCGCAGGACACATCTCAGGGTCTCCAGTAAGGCAGAGAAGAGCCACAGGTGCAGTGTCACCCAGCTCCCCACCAGCTGGGCGGCCCAGGCAACCCCCTGCAGAAAGATGTAAACACCACAGACAGGGGCTGCCTTGAGCCCAATCCGGCACCACTCCTGCACAAACACACACAGCGCTCGGAGCAGCAGGAGGAGGCGAAGCAGGAAACCGCACAGCCGCAGGGGCACTTGGAGGTAGAGCTCCCACATGCGCATGCCCAGACCCAGGGCCCTCGCAGGCAGCTGGGTCACTACAGCCCACATGGTGCGCACCCCTCCCCACTGGTTTTGCTCACAACAGTTCAAACGACCAGAGGCTTTGGGAAGCGCAGATTCTAAGCAGTCCCGTTGCTCAGGGACCATTACATGTATGTGTCACACACACATTATGCTCCAAGCCACAGAGAGACCTCCCGGTCCTGAATTTACCCGCAGCCTCCAAGACTCACATGTCAAGAGACAGAGAAGAGTGCGGAGAAGCACACAGCACAGGCGCCCCACACACCCTGCCGCAGTCCCCTCCTCGCAGCAGCCAGCACTAGGCGCACGCACACTGCCACTCGCTCCGGGGCCAACCAGGTGTGTGGAAAACGCCCTGCCTGAACAGGCACACTAGCCTCACACCTCCCTTAGGCCGCCCTGATGGCTCTCTGCCAAGTTGGTACCCGGGCTGACCCGACCCATAGCCCACTTCGGGCCACTCTCCAGTTAGAGCTGACTCTGCCTAGCAGGGCAGCAGGCTCCCTGGGCTCTGGCTCTAGGGCAGAGATGGGCCTGGCTGGATCAGCATTTCTCAATGCCTGCAGGTGGGGGAGGAGAGAAGCAGGAGACTGAGATGACCTTTCTGCCCCACTGCAAGAAATAGTCCCTCTCAATTCTTCACCTTAATGAGCAAGATTTGGAGGAGAAGGGGTTGGTCCCACCAGCAGAATGTCCCTACAGCAGCTAAGCCCAGGCTCTAGAAGGAGTGGAGACCTCTCCTGAGAGTGCAGGCCACAGCAGGTGAACTTGCTCTAGGGCACAATGATGACAAGTCAAAGCTTCTGGTTTGTGCTTTAATCAAATGTATTTGTCCCTCTGAGCCCCTGGCCTAGTGAAGGGAATCACAGGTTTATTGCCAGGACTAAGAAATGACCGCAGGAAAGACAAAACGCAGACACTCTATTTGTAGGCCAAGGAGCATGGTTAATTAGTTTAAAATGAGCCAGGAGGCCAGGGAGATGGAAGGATTTTTAAATTAGCTACAGACAAGAATTTTAAAACTACAATCAACCTTTCTTACTGCATTAGATCTAAGCCATTACTTCTCACCTTCCACAACCTCCACTCAACATGAAGGGCTGTTTTAGCCAAAGGGGCCTTGTGAACTCTTGGTTTCAGCTGATGGTGAGGACCCCATGGGGAGCCTTGTCCAGTGCCTTGCGCAGGTCCCCCTTTGTGAAGACCCTCCGGAGAAATTTCTTTCTGCCCTTGGTTCCAGGGCTTCTCCTGAAATCCTGCTTCTCTCCTTTCATTTGACCTTCGTAACCTGCTCAGGTTCCCTCTTGCTTTAGCTACAAGGAAGCTCAAGGTCAAAATTCTGACCCACTCTAGCAACTGCAGTCTCTCAGAATATGTCTGAGAGACTATTTAAGGTCTACCGGAAAGTTCTGTCCATTTCTATCATAACAAGTTTTGATATGTAAGCACATGTTTATTTGGCGCATGTGTGCCTCTCTATTTTTATCACTTAGTGCATACATACTGACGTAGCAAATTAACTAAAACAAAGTTGATTCACGTTAGTCTTATGTGTGAAGCGAATAGTGTACCCATGGCTACTGATAAAGTTCATTTACACCACTGTAATTTTTACAAATTTCAACAAGGAAGAAATGCTACAGAAGCATGTTTGTCACATCCACCATATTCCCCGGACTTAGCACCCTCCGACTATCACTTGTTTTTGTCCTTACAAAATTTTTTTGAAGGGAAAAAAATTAAAAAATGAAAAAGATATCAAACAAGCACTGGTTCAATTTTTCACATTAAAAGATAAAACATTTTTCAAAAATGGGATATACAAATTGCCCTTATGCTGGCAAGAAATCATTAATAATAATGGCAATTATATTATTTAATAAAGTTTATTGATGGTAAGAAAAATGTGTATTTTGTTTTATTCCAAAAACGGACAGAACTTTCTGGTAGACCTTATATTTTATGAGCTGGTTTCATCTCATGCTTGTTTCATCTTTGTCCTTTCCTCTGCTCCTCCTAATTCGTTTTCTGACTTTATCCTATTACATTGTAGGTCTTTCTGCAGAGCCGTCGGAAACAATGTAGGGACATGGTTCCAAGGCTGCCCATTGGAATCATCTAAGGATCTTTGAAAACTCTGAAGCCTGGCTCCCACCCCCAGACGTTCTGAGTCAGCAGGTAGGGAGCGTAACCCCGCCACCAAACGTGTTTACAGCTCCCCAGGGGACTCTGACATGCATCAAAATTTTGGATGACTAGATAAATATTGTCTTTATCATTTTGTCTCACCCTTCTCCAACTTTATTCTCCCTAACCGTGATCACCCTAAGCCAACCACTTACCCCAATTTTCAAATTCTCATTCTTTCTCATGGCCATGCAAAATCCCTTCTACCCTTCAAGGTCCAAGTTCAAACTCTATGTGTGCCACAAAGCATTCCCTGACTGCCCCTCTTCATACTGACCTGTTTCCTGATGCACTTGGGAGCTTCAGAAAAATCAACCTCCTGTCCACTAAAAAACAGTATCTCCTACTGCTTCTGCATGGCTGGAGGAATTTAACATTGCAAAGCCATAGTTCTGTAACACCACTCTCGGGGTTGGGAGGGGTAGGGAAAGGACCGTTGTGAGGAGACATATGGACCAGGTTTTATGAAGTGGATCTCCTGGTTAGCTCAGGAGATGTCAATCACCAGTGATCCCAGGTGAACTATGAACTCTGCACAATACTTGGGCCAAAATAAGAGAAAAAGCGAAAGCAGGCTGCAGCTCTCTATTAGGATCTCAGAGCAAGCTTGGTTGGCCTAGACATCATCTCAGAACAGTGAATGGGGAGAGGAAGCAAGGGCAGCACTTACAATCACCTCCAGGCAGCTGGGGGTTGAGGGTGAGGGGAGGGAGCTCTGGCGTAATTAGCCTGACCACCCCCTCTCTGGCCGCCAGGACCTCATACCAGAGAAAACAAAAACTGAAAATCTCAACAGGTCCAGCAACAATGCCAATCCGGCTCTACCTTTGGCCTAATCTGTGTAGCAGGATCTAGCATCCAACCCAGACAAGGTTGAGTGGGCCCATTCCCAGGGAAAGATTAGAGAAAGAGCTAGGGAGTCACAAGAAGAAATAAGCTGGCCTCGAGGCTCTCCTTAACAAAAGCAGGTTTAGTTCCCTCTCGTCTCTACCAACTAAAGACCGAGTGAAGCTTCCTGGAATGTTTGCAACTGGGCTATGCCTTGTGCTCCCTCCTCAGCCCTACTTCCATCTGCCCTGCCACAGTGCGTCACAGTAACACACAGTAAAACCCGCCTGTGGTGGCACAGTGGATGGAGTGTCAACCTGGAGTGCTGAGGCCGCCGGTTTGAAACCCCAGGATTGCCCCGTCAAGGCACATAAGAGAAGCAACTACTGTGAGTTAATGCTTCCTGCTCCTCACCCCTCTGCTCTCTCTCTCTGTCAAATCAATAAATAAAATCTTTCCCCAAAAAAAGGCTTCTGCAAAAGGAAGTAGGGAGCCAGCCAGTCCCTGGGAAAAGGAAACACAAAGGATTGCGTAGTAGTGGCCGCTGCCCAGGGAGAGGGAGCCAGACTGAATAAGAAGCCCTGGGAAGCCCTTCAAACTCCCCCAAATTGGGTGCAACTATAAAGTATTAAGGTTAATAATAGTTTTTGAAAGTATCAAACATAAATGGAGAGGGTATGAAAAGCAATGGTTAGCACACACTCTGCAACTGCTGCCTGAATTTGAATCCTGGCTCTATCACCTTCTGGCTGTGTGACCTGGATAAGATTCTTAACCTCTCTGGGCTTCCATTTCCCTGCCTTTAAAGAGGATAATTGTAGTCTCTACTCCATGTGTTGTTTGTAATGACTAAATGAGTTAATATGTGTGAAGCCCACGAGCATGGCACCTGGCACACACTGATGTGTTTGCTATTCTTATACTGAGGGGAGGGCTGTTTGCAGGGTGGTGTTTGCTAACCATGTGCTTCTTCCAAGAAAGCATTCTTGGAGCTCCTTAAGGAACTGCCTTCACAGCCTGTGATACACCTTTTGACTTTGTTCAAAAGTGACAAATCTGTGCCCTGTGAGAATGGGTTTAATGTTTGACAACATAAAATGACATCCAGCGCCAACTCTGACAGAAGTGGGTGCTAAAGTTGGGTAATGCTGAACTGGGCCCAAAGCAAGGTGTATCCAAAAAAGTAAAGTAAAATAAATGTATCCCCCTACATCAGCTTGAAAGCAATCTAAAAAAGGATTCTAAAAACCATTTTTAGCAACATCGGACTCATTTTGCAGTTTTTCATAATATTGGAGAAGACTCATTTTGTTTTGGTATAAATCTCAAGTTACAAAATAAATGGATCCCAACTTGGTAAAAAGAAAAACAATAGGTATAGAAAAAAAATTGACACATAATATACCATATTAAAAATAGTTTCTTCTCTGTGATAGAATTATGGCTGATTTTTTTTCTTTATACTTGTAGCTTCTAGTTTTTCTACAATTAAGCAAATCTTAAATTGGGAATTAAAAAACTGCATCACTGGTGAAGGGGCACGGCCAGGGAATGAGACTGCTCTGAAGGGCAGCACTCCATCTGAATATTTGCATGTTTGCATATTTTGTTTTAGAAATAGTCTAGGCTCTGGCCGGTTGGCTCAGTGGTAGAGCGTCGGCCTGGCGTATGGAAGTCCTGGGTTCGATTCCCGGCCAGGGCACACAGGAGAAGTGCCCATCTGCTTCTCCACCCCTCCCCCTCTCCTTCCTCTCTGTCTCTCTCTTCCCCTCCCACAGCCGAGGCTCCATTGGAGCAAAGATGGCCCGGGCACTGGGGATGGCTCCATGGCCTCTGCCTCAGGCACTAGAGTGGCTCTGGTCGCGACAGAGCGACGCCCGGATGGGCAGAGCATGGCCCCCTGGTGGGCGTGCCAGGTGGATCCCAGTCGGGCGCATGCGGGAGTCTGTCTGCCTGCCTCCCCGTTTCCAGCTTCGGAAAAATACAAAAGGAAAAGAAAAAAAGAAACAGTCTAATGACTTTGTAAATAGCACATCATTACATATGTAATAGCATCAACTTTCCCCTTGAGGATAAGGATTGTATGTATCTTATCATTCTTTTATGTTCCTAATAGTACTTTGGGACAATACATAATAGGTGCTTAAAAAATAACTGATAACTTCACTACCAAGGATCCCCAGGCCCAGGGTTAATTTGATGTTGTTGTGGGAGGGCAGCGGGGACAACGAAGGTTTTGCCTAAAGCCCACACTGACTTTGTGACTCCAAGCATGAGCACCCCGACAGTGACACAAAGTTCAGATTCTTCACAAGGGAAAGTGAATGATCCACGGGGACAAAGGGACTGGAACACAGCCGTCGGGCACAGGGAACGGAACTCACTGAGCTATCCCGCCCTCCTCTCCCAAAGGTGGAGCGGGAGGATGCGTGGCCCAGCCCAGCCCCCCAACACCCACCCACCCACCCCGCACAGCCTTACTTACTCGAGTTTCGGTGGGAGCTGGCCAAGCTGTGTCCGGCCATCTCGGGAGGTGGCTGGTGACCACGATGCAGGAACTGCTGGGAGCTGAGCACGTGACTAGGGTGAGCAACTCGGTTCATGCTGTGCAGGACATTGACCTGGGAAGGGAGAATTTGGTGGGCACACACTCCTTCCCAGGCCCAACACCACCTCTCTCAAGCCATCTCTGAACCTCTGCCCCACAGCTGCTGCTTCCCCACCCTCCACCGGGTCCCGGAGTCCAGGAGTCCTCCTGCTGTAATTGTCATTCACACCCCCTATCGGTTTCAGTCCACTTTGCCCTGGCCCCTCGCCAGTGGAGGGCAGCATGGAAGGAAGGAGACTTTCTGTGTACCTCCACAATGAATTCATTGCTGGAGTAACGACCATTCATTTCCGAGCAGGACAGCCGAAATTTCCTGGCATAGAGGGCAGCTCCGTGTCGCAGCCGGTAACGAGCCTGTCTCAGGATCTCTTCATACACAGTGATGCTCTCCACCCCTGGGGGAGGAGGAAGCAGCTCGGTGCTGGAGCCAGTGAAGAGGCCCAGGGCTGGACTCTCTCTCTCTGACTCTCACCAGCCTAGAATGGGTTAGTCCCACCCTTCCACAGAGATGGGACCTGAGCTCTCAGAAGACAAGATGTTCCCCTCCACCCCCCACCTGGAGCTAACTGACTGGGACAGACTGCATTTCCTGCCCCGCTCTCCTTTAATAGCTCTGTGGCTTCTGAGTAGGGGTGCAGAGAAGGAAATCAGGAGACTCTGCAAACATTAGGAGGGTGGCAGGCAGGAGAGAAACGGAGAGAGGAGGAAACACAGAAGTCATCAGGCAGGCTCTGGAAGGGAATGGAAACGGGAGGGGACTGGTTATGCCTATCAGCTCCCATCCTCCCTTGTGGAGGGTCTTTGAAGAAGAGCAGGCTTCCTTTGGAAGTCCTCAAATCATGACCATTAGTTAGATCATCTCTAACTGAAAGCTCTGCTGTGGACGTGAGATCGATGAGATGGAAGACAGACAGAATGGCTGGTATCAAAGAGCTAGAAGATTAGGAAGATAGTCAGAGAAAACTGAGCCTAAGGAAGGGTGTAAGTGAGCCAGGCCGTAGAGGGAAGCAGGGAGAAAGGACCGTTTTGAGCCTCAACCTCCATACATTTCCTCTAGCAGCAACCTGGAAGCCAAAGCATCTTTCAGGCTGGGAAAGTGCAAAACGTCACCTGGCCACATCCTTGGGCCTGGAAGGGGGACCTTTGTATTTCCCAGATTATGGGGAGGAGCACACACAGAAAAAGAAGACAGGCCTTTGGGCTCACTGACCGGCAATGGTGAGGTACGCAGATGTGTTGGTGAGCTCCAGCCCTCGTTGCTGAAAGGAAGCCATGTCCAAGAGCAGGCTTTCCCGCTCTGGGTCTAGGTCGTCTCCCACCAGTGAAATCTCACAGCCATCCAGGTTGTGCACAATCTCATCTGACATGCGTGTGTCTGTCACTGGATTAGAGAGAGTCAGGAATTGGGTCAGACAGAGTTGAAGGCCCACCTCATGGCCACTCTTCCTCCCCTTCCAGGGTCATTCCCAGAGAGCAGTCAGCATCAATTTTAAGAACACCACTACCCAACAATTTCCATACACTTTTGGGCCTCCTACTGGCTCTTCTTCCTAATAGTAAGTGGTTCTAGTCCAGTAAATGCAGGATGAAGTTGCTCGTTCACATCCAGCCCAATTTTCCCCCTCACTCTAATGCTAGGGACCCCTTCCCTGAATGAGATCACTCCGAGGTCATCCTTACCTGTGCCTTGCCAACTCTCATCCTTTTTGGCCTCCACCTGGTGAGAAATGGAGCAAGTGATTTGAAGATCTGGGAACAGGGCAACCCCCTCGGATCCCTCAAAGTCCACAGCTGGGCGGGCAAAGTGAGCAGTGCCACTCAACAGGATCTGGGGGGCATCGGGTTGGAGGACCACCACGTATCCCTCCACTTCAGGGATGGAGACGCAGGATTCTTCACTGAAGCACCTATATGAGAAATGGGGAGAGACAGCTTGTAACCCCAAAACCTCCTCCCTTGTAATCAATATTCATTTCATCCCTCTGGGCTCCCGCCTCCACATAGAGCACCCCACATAGGGAGGGTGAGAGGAGGAAAGGGGGACAGTATCTCTGTACCACCACCACTACCGCCCCATAGCAACGCTGGAGGGAACATCCGTCTCCTCGGAGGACGCCACTACAGGAAAGATCAAGGACAGAAAGTCAGGCAACCCTGACGTAAGGGGGTGACTACATCATCAATACCCTACCCCAAGATTATAGAACATCTATCAAACTATATTTTATAAGCTGAGCTTATAACAATGTACATACACACATATATAAACAGTTCTCTATCCAGGAGGTTATTGTTTTTAAGTGTGTTTAGTACAGTATCTGGCAGATACGTGCCCCTAAATATTCAACAACAAAGGGGGGCAGGGACCTATCAAAAGATGTCCTCCTCCTTGGTGAGTCTTCCATTCATTCCCTTTAACCTTCAAAGTAACACACTTCGGTAGGGAACTAATCTGACTATCTTAGACCTGCTTCCACCTTCCCTGGAAGCCTCACTGATCTTGGTGCCAATACAAACTCTCCCTAGAACACTCGGTCATGCTAAATCAACCAACAGTGCACCATCCCAGGAACACGCTCCCAGGAGCCCTCTAGCCCCAGCCCATGTTAATAATAATTCTCACAGTAGTTACTGGTTTATAAAGTATTTTATCCATATTACTTCATTTAACTTTATTTCAATGCTGTAGAATATGAATAAGAAAGCAAAACTTTTAGGTCAAGCATCTTGGCCACATAAGAAATATGTGTCTTGCCTGAGCAGGTGGTGGCACAGTGGATAAAGCATCGGAATGGGATGTGGAGGACCCATGTTCAAAACCCCAAGGTTGCCGGCTGAAGCACGGGCTCATCTGGCTTGAGCGCAGGCTTACCAGTTTGAGCATGGGGTCGCTGGCTTGAGCATGGGATCATAGACATGACCCTATGGTCACTGGCTTGGACCCAAGGTCACTGGCTTGAGCAAGGGGTCACTTGCTCTGCTGTAGCCCCCAGGTCAAGGCACATATGAGAAAGCAGTCAATGAACAACTAAGGAGCTACAACAAAAAATTGATGCTTCTCATCTCTCTCCCTTCCTGTCTGTCCCTCTCTCTCATTCTGTCTCTGTCTCTGTCAAAAAAGGAAAGAAGAAAGAAGGGAGGGAGGGAGGGAGGGAAGGAAGGAAGGAAGGAAGGAAGGAAGGAAGGAAGGAAGGAAGGAAGGAGGGAGGGAGGGAGGGAGGGAGGGAGGGAGGGAGGGAGGGAAGGAGGGAGGGAAGGAGGGAAGGAAGGGGGGAAGGAAGGAGGAAAGGAAGGACGGAAGAAAAGAATGAAAAAAAGAAATAAAGATGTGTCTTAATCGAGGCTTATCTCATTTCAAGTCCACAACCTTTCCACTAAACCGCAGCCACCATTTGGGTTTGCACTGAACAAATTTATGCATAAAGAAGTGTCCCCTTGAACAAGCAGTCTTCATAAGGGAGTTGCTAATTAAGGGGCAGAGCCCATGGTCCACATGCTTGGGCCCATGGTCCACATGCTTGTGCTAACTGAACTGATTTTGCTAAGAGGACCATTATTAGCATGCCTGAGCATGCCCAGCTCGACGGCTGGAGCCAAAAGAGAGAAGGGAAGAAGCCTCAGTAGACATAATGAGCTCCGAGTTCCTGATTTGACTGATACCCATGGCTTACTGAGCTCCTGTGTCATGAGGAGTAGGGCCCTAAGCAATCTTAGGGCCCTACTCCTTAAGGGCCCAGATCAAAGCCTCTTGGAAAAGAGCCCCAGCTGACCCTGGGAGCACAGGCTCCAACAGACATTCCCACTTCTATGAGCAATCGAAAGGAACACAAAAGAGAACAAGAGGATGGCCCCAATCCGAAGGCACCAGTGATCACGTTAGAGATTAGATACGGCACACAAACCTGAAAACAAGGGCAAGCGTGGCCACTCTCACCTGAGAGGAACAAACAAAAACCCATGAGAATTCAGAGAGGGAGAGACTACTCCTGGCTCTGATGGGAACAGGACATTGGGCAAGGGAGGGCAAGGACAATCAAGAAAAGTAGCAGCACGTGCCCTCCCTCCTGGGAGCATGCCCATGCCTTTCTTCCCCCACAGCCGTGCATCTCCTACACCCGAAGGGACCCCACGAGACTGGCAACCAGGGGAGCAACGGGCATTGGCAGCTCTCCTACCCCCTGACCTTGTCTCCGAGGCCCCCTCTTCTCTGACTTTCCAGTGAGCCAGAGCAGCCCCACATAGGCTCTCCTTTTGCTTCTTCTATCATGAGCCTTTCCTTGTCTCACTTCCCCCAGTTTTAATCAATGCACCCTCAAAATCAAAAAAAAAGAAGAAAAGGAGTGAGTGAGCTATCCTGTCAAGGAAGGAGGACTCTACATCACAGAGCTGAGGAGCACACTCAGGGTGGGTATGGGAGCATCAGGCAGGAAGGTCAGGGCCAGATGTCTGAGAGCTTTGAGTGCAATTTTTGTGTAGTGGGCAAAACAAAGCCATTGGTGTCTTCTTCATCAGAGATGTGTGAGGATGAAAATTCTGATTTAAGATCACGAAGCCAGCTTCAGGGAAGAAGGTAAACTGAAGTTAGAATACTACAGGTGGGTCCAGTAGTAGTTAGGCTACTGCAATAGGTCAGGCGAGGGGAATTAGAGCCTGGGCTGGAGTGGTAACAGCAGAAATGGAAAAGGAGGAGACATAGTCCAGACAGTGGCACAGAGGTGGGATCTGGGTGACCTGGGAACTGATGGGCATGGAGGAGAAGGGGAAGGAGGAACCCAAGATAACTCAGAGGTGTTCATCCCGGGACTGCAAGGACAGAGATACAGTTACAGACAGAGAATTCAGGGGAAGGGGGTAGTCTGGGCACTGAAGTTCATTATTTCAGCTTTAGCTCTTTTTTTTTGTTTGTTTTTTGAGGTGCTGTAAGAGCTTCTAGGTCAAGGTTATAGCAAGCTGGTAGAAATTCAAGAGCTATGGAAAAAAGATGAAGCCAGAGAAAAAGATGGGATAGCATCTGTTCTTGGGTTAATGCCACAAGGAGATGGGCTTTCTAAGAAAAAGATTTTAAAAAATAAGAATTAAAAAAATAAATATAAAAACCTTAGGGAGCCTGACCAGGCAGTGGCGCAGTGGATAGAGTGTCGGACTGGGATGCGGAGGACCCAGGTTCGAGACCCTGAGGTCACCAGCTTGAGCGCGGGCTCATCTGGTTTGAGCTAAGTTCACCAGCTTGAGCCCAAGGTCGCTGGCTCGAGCAAAGGGTTACTCGGTCTGCTGAAGGCCCCTGGTTAAGGCGCATATGAGAAAGCAATCAATGAACCAACGTGTCGCAATGAAAAACTGATGATTGATGCTTCTCATCTCTCTCCATTCCTGCTTGTCTGTCCCTATCTATCCCTCTCTCTGACTCTCTCTCTGTCTCTGAAAAACAAACAAACAAACAAAAACCTTAGGGAAAACATGCATTCACTGAACAGTTGTATAAACCTGGTTTTAAATGGACAGAGGCCCAAGAACTGAACACTGGAAGTTAGGGAAGCCACACGGACCAGGGCAAGGATATGCATCAGAGGAAGGGAGGTGCTGGCAGGTGTCTGTCCCTCCCTGTCTCACTCACTCATACACTCATGCACAAAACCTCTGTATTTTCTCCCACAACCTCAAAGAAGTTTTAGGGCAGCACTAAGCAACCACATGGAAGCCCTAGAAATGGAGAAAAGAAAGTTCTCTCTTTCTTAGGCTCAGAAAGAAAACTGGGCCCCTTTCCTGTACTAGAGGACCAAAGTCAGTTCCCAACCCTTGTATAAGCCTCTTCCTGGGCACACACGTAGGATTCAGATGAGCCCATCAACGAAGAGGGTGTCAACTCCTCCCGCTGAGGGGTGACCTTTGCAGAACTCCACCCTAAGCTAAAAGATAGAGCCCTCCCTTCTGATTTGGTCCTTGGCCAACTGAGAGGGAAGTAAGTCCTTCTTTACTGGATGACAGTTCTTCACCGACTTGAGTTCTGACTTGAACATGGTGGGCACATCTTCCGCTCTGATCTGCGCCCACATGACTTCATTTTTACCTGCAGCTTTCAGCTTCATACCATAACCACACCACAGACCAGCAGCCCACCTCCTAAAAGGTCCCGCACCCACCTTCTACCGCTCTAAGGGTGAGGCCTGATAATCACACCCAGTCACTGTCTAGGGCTCAGAGACCTTCCTTCTCTAAACTACTTTTCTCAGGAGAGGGACAAGTCCAGAGGCATTTATCTTCATACAGCTTACGGAGAAACAGGCAGAGGAAGGGAGAACCAATACTTACTCAAGAATCCTGACGAATCCACCCACTAGATGGCAGTATCTCCTAAATACTGCCCCATAAACCATACTAAGGGGTGAAAATTCCTTTATAATAAGAGCCAACATTTGCAGAATAGGCACTCTGCCAGACATTTGATCTGGACTGTGTCGTTCAGTTATCATAACAATTCCATGAGTTAGAGTCTATTGTTACCCCTGCTTTATGGCATTTGCTTAATGTGAAAAAACTAATAATAGACTCTATGTCCGTACCTATTATGCTTTCGTTACCTCTCCAGTAATCTCTATCTTTAAACTCCAGATATACTTACACCTTGAAGTAATGTATAACTTTTCTTTTTAAAGAATTCAAAATCATGCACTTAAAATTCAAAGGTCAGCAAACCTTTTCTGTGAAGGGCCAGACAGTAATTCATTTCACTTTTCATCCATACAGTCTCTGTCCCAACTACTCAGCCCTGCCATCACAGTGGAAAAGCAGCCACAAACAATATGCAAATGAGCAAGTATGGCTGTGTTTTTTTTGTTGTTGTTTGTTTTGTTTTTTTGCATTTTTCTGAAGCTGGAAACAGGGAGAGACAGTCAGACAGACTCCCGCATGCGCCCGACCGGGATCCACCCGGCACGCCCACCAGGGGCGACGCTCTGCCCACCAGGGGGCGATGCTCTGCCCATCCTGGGTGTCGCCATGTTGCGACCAGAGCCACTCTAGCGCCTGGGGCAGAGGCCACAGAGCCATCCCCAGCGCCCGGGCCATCTTTGCTCCAATGGAGCCTCGGCTGCGGGAGGGGAAGAGAGAGACAGAGAGGAAAGCGTGGCGGAGGGGTGGAGAAGCAAATGGGCGCTTCTCCTGTGTGCCCTGGCCGGGAATCGAACCCGGGTCCTCCGCATGCTAGGCCGACGCTCTACCGCTGAGCCAACCGGCCAGGGCGGCTGTGTTTTAATAAAACTTTATTTACAAAAATAGGCAGCAAGCCAGATTTGGCCCCAGGGCCATAGATTGCCAACCCCCACACTTAGACCATCCAGTCTAACCTTGCAAGAGCTTGATGAATCAAGGTTAAAATAGGTAAGGCAACTAGAACTATCCTCCCAAAATCTTCCAGGCAATTAGTATTGAGCCGAAATTAATGTCAGCTCTCCTTGCTCCCAATCCAGCACCTTGTCCCACCTTACATATCAGCAGATAAGATTAAAACACACAAATCCTGGAAGTGTGGCTTAGTGGAAAGAATAATGAATCAGTTGTTGGGTAATTAGTCTAGCCCAGGCTATGTCAACTGAGCAGGTCAAGTGTTCTCTCTGGGGACCCATCTTCCCGTCCATTAAGTGAGGGAGGTGTGCCCAGCCTAAAGTGGCATCCTGACAGCCAAAGGGTCTGACCGCCTCTGCTCTGTGATATATTCGCCCCAACCCACACTCACTTGACGGCAGTGGTGAGGCGCAGGGGCCTGACGCCAGGCGTGGCAAAGCGCAGAGTGTTCATGTAAGCCACATGCTGCAGGGCATGGTTGAAGGTCTCCACATCATCCCCCTCCAGGGTGAGCAGGGACTGCGAGGGGTTCACGTGGACCTGGGCCCCAGACACAGACACAGCTGAGAGCAGGCCCAGGAGGCAAGAGAGGAAGGGAGTATAGGTAGAGAGGTGGAACATGGGTGGGGGACAGGGGGGCATGCCCGGAAGGAGAGGGCTGGATAAAGGGGCTATACCTTCATGCCTTTGCCCAGGCTCTCGAAATCCCTATAGTCCAGCCCCTCCCGACATGCATAGAGGCACTCGATGACCTCGCGGCTCTCCAGGCGGCCTGAGCGCACGCTGAAACCAGCCAGGTAGCCGTGGAAGTAGTGGTGGATCGGCAAGGGGTCTCCTAGGGCAGGAACACAGGGGCAGATGGGAGGTGAGAAGAAAGGAGGAACAGAACAAGCAAAGGGACTGAGAGAAAGGGAAATGAGAGAAAGAGCAGAAAGCTTGAGAAAGAAAACTGAAAAGAAGAAAGGTGGAAGCTAAAAGAAAGAAAGAAGAGAAAGAGGGAAGTGAAGCTAAGTGGGAGATTGGAGAAGGCAGAGAGAGAAAAGAGAATAAAACCAGGGAGAAGAAGCATGAAAAGCAGAAGCTTCCAGGACAGGAAGAAAGTGGAGGAAGAAAAGCAAGACCAAGGGAGGAAAGAGGAGAGAAAAGGAGAAAAAGGAGGAGATCGCAAGACAGGGCACCTTCAGTGGCATGCAAGGAGGCCAGGGTGAATGTGTGTGAGCTTCAGAGGCACAGGAGCTCCCTGCTGTGTGGCTACTGCGTTCCAGCAAGAGATCTCCTTCACCTCACTCTGTAGGCAGGAAGGGACACCCAGAATCCAGCTAAGCTCCATCGGACCTTAACTCTCCAAGGAAACCCTGCCTTGCTATAGTTCTGGAGGCTCTGCCCCCTAGTGGCATGAGAAGCAGTAAGTGCCGAGGCTGGGCAGGATTTGGTGTGAAAAAGGGAGCCAGAGCAGAAAGTTAAAGTGAAAACTCCCTGGTCACCAGTTCTTACACACAGAGTACCTTGTGTGGCGTCTGTACTGTTGTCTCCTCCCTTTTCTTTCTCCTTGTTCTTCTCTTCTGGAGGAAAAAAAATTAAGTGGCAGTGAGCTCAAGGTTGTGAGGACAGATTGAATGGAGAGGAAGAAGAGGTCTTCCCTGCTCTGACCTGCCCTTGCAGGACTTGCAATAGCTCAGGTGAGTCCCAACCCTTCTTTTGTTATGTCTCAATCTCTCAGGCCTTGGTATGACAAACTCCCAAATATGCTGCTGAGGAAACACAAGGGCTCTGGACAGACAGACACACACACACACAGACACAGACACACTCCCAGACGGGAAAAAAATGACAGAAATAGCTTAAAAGTTGGAAGACCAATGACTCTGAAGGGCTGATAGCTTCCAACAACAGACAGGGCTGTGGAAACCATCATCGCTGTGATGGAACGAAGTGGAAACCAGCTGAAGTGACAGAAAGATTCTGGGAATGCCTAAGAAAACAATTCCTCTAAGTCAGAGGCGATGCCCAGTTGACTAGGGAGATACAGGGGCTGCGGTCTCCTGGGGGCCTCCTTCTGAGTCACCCTGCCCAACTGCAAGGATGCGCAGCAACGTGCAGTCAGGCTGCCCTTGCTCCTTCACCAACCCTGTGCCACTGCAGGCTCCAACCTTCAGTGCCTTTGCTGAGAAGCTCAGGGACTTACCAGTCCAGCAAGCCCCAATCATGAGAGCAGGTTCCCTTCGGGGCGGGTGGATGAGACCATTGTCATGGATGAGGGCAGGGTCAAAGGAGATGCCATCAGCATAGAGTGTGACTGTGGGGAACTCAAGGTTCAAAGCATAGTGGTGCCACTCATCATCACAGACCTGGGGGAGTAAGATGGGGCAAGAATCCCTCAGTGACTTCCTCTTCAAGGAACTAGCATGAGGCATGGCTCCCCTTCTCCTAGGAATCAAGGGACAGTCCGTTATATTTCCCATTCTATATCAGGGCTTACTAGTGAATTGTTGCCTGCCTAGCTCAAGGAATAAGATCCGTGCAAAAATTCTATCAGGCAACCAACCTAATACCTAAATTCCACTCTTTGGGTAAATTTTGTTTTTTGATATGGAATACTTCACAAACTTGCATATCATCCTTGCTTAGGGACTATGCTAATATTCTCTGTATTTTTCCAATTTTAGCAAATGTGCTACCAAAGCAAGAACAGGTAAATCTTTTTTTTCTTTTTTTTTTACAGAGACAGAGCGAGAGTCAGAGAGAGGGATAGATAGGGACAGACAGGAACAGAGAGAGATGAGAAACATCAAAAATTAGTTTTTTGTTGCAGCACCTTAGTTGTTCATTGATTGCTTTCTCATATGTGCCTTGACTGGGGGGGGCTACAGCAGACCGAGTAACCCCTTGCTCGAGCCAGCGACCTTGGGTCCAAGCTGGTGAGCTCTGCTCAAACCAGATGAACCCGCGCTCAAGCTGGCGACCTCGGGGTCTTGAACCTGGGCCTTCCGCATCCCAGTTGGACGTTCTATCCACTGCACCACCGCCTGGTCAGGCGAGCACAGGTAAATCTTTACAGCTATTCATATTTCTACGAGGAGTAACACACTATTTTGTGAATCAATTTTTCACAAAATCATTTATGCTTGGAACATGCAGAGTTCTTTCCCACCTCAGGGCCTTTGCATCTGCTTTCCCCTCTGCCAAGAATACCCTCTCCTCACAGCCATTTCCCATCCTACAGGACTAAGCTTACGTTTCATCTCAGTCAGCCTTCCCTGAACATCCAACGCAAGGTGAGCTGCCCAATCTCTGCTGCCCCTCATTCTCTATGCCAGTCTCTTCCTTGTCCTTTCAGAGCATTTATCCTTTTTTTTTTTATGTCTGCTTACTTTCTAAACATCTATCTCCACTAAGATGTTAGCTTAATGAGGGCAAAGATTTTGTTCCAGCTCATACTCCCCTGGCTCCCCAGAACCTAGAAGAATGACAAGGACTTAATTGATACCTAATAAGTATTTGTTGAATAAATAGGGCTAAGTAAAGGGAAAGTAGAAAGGTAATGTTACCAATATTAGCAGCATGGGGGAAGAAGTAGCAAATGGCAGCCTATCTCTTTAAAAGAGTAACAGAAAAAAAACAGCAGCTTTTGTAGACAGCCCTCAATTATCCAGTTTGTGGATTTTCAAAGCCTTTGTTTCCCTTTCTCTCTCTTCTGCTTCCTGCCTTTTTTCAGCCATTTGCTTAATCGGCCACTCCACCAGGGCTTGTGAGAAAAATAGGAGATGGGAACCCATTAGTCCCCACTAGTCCTGTGGTTAGCTTGAAGAACGCAGCAGTTGGCTCAAGAGCAGATTTTACTCTTTTTTTGGTCCAGTTTTATTTACCCCTCCATCATGGATAACAGCGATGAGAATTATTAAGTATAGAGTCCTTCTCAGTCCACAGTCATGCATGGAATAAAGTTTGGTCAACCATACATACAATGGTAATTCCATAAGACTAATGGAGGTGAAAAATTCCTGTCACCTAGCGACACTGTAGCTATCCTAACGTCATAGTGTGATGTATTACTCACATGTTTGTGGTGATGTCAGTGTAATCAAACCCACTACACCAATAGATGTATATCAGTATAGCACATACAATTACATACGGTACATAACACTTGATAATAAATGACTATGTTACTGGTTTATGTATATACTATACTATACTTTTTTATCATTATTTTAAAGTATACTCTTTCTACTTATAAAGAAAGTTTGCTGTAAAACAGTATGAACTGTTACCCCAGCAGCAGCCTCAACCTCTCCTGTTCACTGTGTGTCTTGACTGTATCATTCTCTCATGTGTTTGGTTTACCCTCGTGTGGTTTTGCACAGTAACATACTGTACAGGCTCGTAGCCTAGGAGCAATGGGCAATCCCATACAGCCTAGGTGTGTACTAGGCTTTGCCATCTAGGGTTCTCTAAGTGCTCTCTGATGTTTGCACAACAATAAAATTGCTTAACAATGCATTTCTCAGAATGTATCCCTGTCATTAAGTGAGGATGACTATATAAAGGTCTGTTACATCACTTAATCCTACAACAACCTTGGAATATAGAATTCTTATTAGCCCCGTTTAATAGCTAAATAAATTGAAGTTTAGACATATTAACCAAATTTTCATGCCTGGTAAGTTCCCTTGACAAGACTCAGACCCAATCTGGATACCTCAGAATTAGTTATTTTACCGTTACAACATGCTAACTGCTTGAGAGTCAGAGATATGTACTGTGAAGGCTCTAGATCAGAAAGAGATGAAATAAAACAAGGGGAGGGGGAAAGATGATTGGTTGCATTTGATGCTAATAGTAATTTGTTCCCTATTTCCTTTTAATCCAGGAGTGCTTTCTGTAGGAGACAAACTTTGGAAATACAGAACAAGACAAACTTTGGAAATATGGGGACATAGTGGTTAGGAATAGAAAGTGGAGAATAAAAGATGGGGCACAGGGCCAAAAAATGCCCACCCCTGCCCTAGGACCCTCCTTCCCTGCAAGTAAGCTCTACCCACCCACCTTTCTGGCCCCAGCCTCACCTGCTCCAGCTTCCAGAGGAACTTGACCGGGCGGGCACTCTCAAGCAGAGGCCAGTAGAGGAAGGCAATTCTGCAGCCATGAACCGTCAGGGCGTAGTGGGAGAAGCCGTCCTCTGAAGGGAAAAGATGGGGATGGGGGTCACACACAGGGCCTGGGGCAAGAGCAGGGTCAAAGCACCAGGAGGGAGAGGACACTGGGTTCTCTTTATCTTCTCATGCATTCTCTCCTGCATTCACCAGTCCTCTCCTCCCAACACATATACACATACTTACACACTCACATGCACACACTCCATATCAGGTGATAACTAGAGCTTCTTGGGCACTCTGACTGGCTGAGAAGGGACATGCACTAGCCTGCCCCCCCCCACACACACACACACCAGATCATTACTAGTCCTTTGATTAATACAAACATCACTGGTGACAATCACTGGTGACCTCACAGAAGTGGCAGAAATGAAAGAGCAGGTCAAGCCAAGCCTCTCCCACCCCTCTCCCAGAAGGACATGTCACTGCTGTTGAGGGAAGAGGCATACTTATTGATGGAGCCAACTAGCCCTTATAAGAGGAAAATGGGGTGAGGGTAGAAGAGAAAGAATGGTGCACCCCACAACCCAGGCTTTTCCATCACAATGAAAGGGCCTTAATAGGAGAAGACTCACGGGACAGTCTACTGGTGCAAGGGGACTGGGCAACAGCAAGGGAGAACAGCAGGGAGCAGTCCCACTGCACTCGGAGAGTAGGAGGACCTCAGCTTGTCATATTGGCAGTAAATCACACTCTCAGAAAGTATCATACCTAGCACTGCCATCTTACAAGTGAAGAGAGAGGAAGCGACCCATTCACAGTTACAGGCTGGACAGTGACAGAGCCAGGACAAGAAGCCAGTTTCCCCACTCTCAGACCAGCACCCTGAGGAAGGCTCACCGTTCTGGACAGTGTTACACACGATGGTTTCCTCTTCCTTCTTGCCCTTGTTGGGAGTTACACCATGCTTCATCCAGAAGGACAGGGTAAAGTGGTCACTGAGGCTGTCCTGGGGCCCAGAGCCCAGCCCAGCTGGGCCACCCACAGGCACCTGCACAGCTTGGGTGCCATTGAACCAGTAGATGAGGCTACTGTCCTGGCTGTAATGCACTGAGAGTCCCGCCGTCCAGTTGGCATTGGGGCCGGGCATGGGCAACAGGTCCACCTCCCCAGTGGCAGCACCTGCAGAAGCCCCAGAACACACACATGTCAGAGCTGAGCAGCAGCAAATAGGGAAATGAGACGCAGGCAGGGACCGAGAGAC